>NC_072423.2:108192500-108492500 GCF_028878055.3 Symphalangus syndactylus | reverse complement strand
CACTTGAACCCGGGAGGCAGATGTTGCAGTGAGGTGAGATGGGGCCACTGCATTCCAGCCTGGGCGACAGAGTGAGACTCCGTCTCAAAAGAAGAAAAAAAAAAATGGGATCATTTAGAATTGGTGAGGTAGTACTTAGAACCAAATAAAATATTAATTTCATATAAATTTGGTAAACTATAACACACTAAGTGATGACATTTACTCCAAAGAGTGGAGCAGAAAAATCACCCCTTAGATGATAGATGTGCCCATAAAAGAATGACATCCAGAGGGCATTTGGGCAGTAAGAGTGTCGTTTCCGTGTTTGCGCTGCTCAGGGAGTGTGGGCAGGGTTGAAGAAGGACAGAGTCTCTTCTCTGTCTGGGACCTTGCCATGTGTCATTTTCACAAGCCAAGTGTTCCATGAAAACAATGAGTAGTGCCCAGCACTGGGGGCCCTGTGTGTGCCTTTGGATGTGCTACTGGCTGGGCAGTGGGAGGTGTCCCACCAGTGGTCCTGCAGGGACGGCCTGTGGGAGTCCGTGGTCGGGAGGAAGCATCCTGGGGTGCCCGTCCACTGTGTGGGGGACCGTGTTTGGGGTCCAGCCCCCTACAGTAACATCGGATGTTCTTTTCTTTCACAAGAAACTGATCCCAAAGATTGAGTTCCTGGACCTGAGTCACAATGGATTGCTGGTTGTGGACAATCTGCAGGTAGTGCCTTTGGAGACCAGTGCTGCCCGCACTCACTCCCAAGGCCCGGTTCTGAGAGTTCAGGAGACTGATGCAGCCTTGGGAATTGGCCAGGGGTTGTAAGGGCAGGGGTTGCTGTCTTCCCTTTAGGATCCCAGCAATGCACTCAGTGATTGTTGCTCTAGTTCCAAAGAATTAGGAAGCATGAGTAAATACAAACCAGGCATGATGATGCACCTCCGTCCTGAAGGTGGACAGCCATGTTTTCAACGCCCACCCCAACTGTCTGCAGGGGTGCCACTGTGCTGTGGCATGTGCGGCAGAGAAGAGGGACTTCCCTTCCTAAAATAACTGTCAGAGTGACTTGCAGAACTGGGTATTTGGGTTGGAAGGCCCATCCTGCCATTAGTGTCAGGCCCCTATCTTTGGAGACTTGACCTGAGCCACTTTACGCTGTTCTCCATGCCGCTGCAGCACCTGTATAACCTTGTGCATCTGGACCTGTCCTACAACAAGCTCTCCTCCTTGGAAGGGCTTCACACCAAGCTGGGGAACATCAAGACCTTAAACCTGGCAGGCAACCTCCTAGAGAGTCTGAGTGGCCTGCACAAGCTCTACTCATTGGTCAACCTGGATCTCCGGGACAACAGGATCGAACAGGTGAGCCCAAGGACCTCATGGTTTTGGGATTTCTGTGCCTTGGTGTGTATCATGTTAAAGAAGAATGTTAAGATTCCTTTCATTTAAAAGAGACCATGAAACGTGTTGGCGTGTTGCTGAAGTGTTAAGAGAAGGGACCAAAGGGGATGGAACTCATACCTTGCAGATGGAGGAGGTCCGGAGCATAGGCAGCCTCCCGTGTCTGGAGCACGTGTCTCTGCTGAACAACCCTCTGAGCATCATCCCTGACTACCGGACCAAGGTGCTGGCTCAGTTCGGAGAGAGGGCCTCAGAGGTGAGCCCCAGCACAGTCAGCCCAGGGAGACCCTCGGGATGCAGTCAAGTCTGCATGGGTGGTAGGGGGATATATGTCCATTGTTCTACCCTTGCCTGCTTCAGAAGGAGGTCCTGTTCCTTAGGGGCTTTTCGGTTCTGGGAAGTCCGCTATCTCCCCAGGAAAAAGCTCCCTTGCATCCCCTGCCTGTACTGTCTGGGATAACATTGTTTATTCTAGGAAAGGGTCAGAAATAAGATCCTTAAAATATTTATATCTCCTGGACAACCTGTGGCCATAGTGCCTGACTGTAAACCCAAAGGGTTTGCCTTTGCCAGTGTAGCCCAGCCTGGTGTCTGCTGCTCCTCGCTGTGTCTGTGCACCTGCCACAATGCTGACCAGACACCCTTAACCAGGTTCACCCATTGCCTGGGCCTGGAGCAGGCCCCCTGATTCTCTGATTGGTCCTTGGACCTTCTGTTCTCCCAAAATCCCAGGTCAGAAAATACCTGGGAGTCTATTCGTGTCCCACCTCCCTCTTTTTGGCCGCAAGTGCCCCTTCCTCCACACAGTCACAAGACCATGAGATGCCATCTCCTCCCCTCCTGGGCTCCAGACCTTGGGAAGCTCCCAGGCCACAGAGTGTCAGCTCCTGTCCAGGCCCTTGGGACCTTCCCTCATTCAACCACCCTACCCAACCCCCCACTGTCTGCCAGCCACCACTCCCTCCCGAATTTGCAGGTGGGGGCCCTGCCCTCTCCCGCTGCTGGTTCCCCTACCCAGAAGGCTCTCCCATCACTCTTTTGAGAGTCTGCCTCCCACCTCTAACTGGGGGCTTAGTTCAAGTTGCCCCCTTACCCCAGTCCAGCTGCCCAAGAGCTTGCTGCCTCCTGTTCTTGGTGAGGGACTCCAGAGACAGATGTGGGACCTCCCTGGACCCCTCCAAAGCATTCCCAATTCCCAGGTCACTTCCATGAGTAGTGAAGAGCCGCCTCTGAGCAGGCTGAGCCTCCCTCAGCCTGTGGTGTCCTCACGTGGCCTGGCCCACAGCAGGTGCTCACGCCTCCTTCTCAGCAGGGCCCTACCATCCTCCTGCCATGCTCACCAGTCCCCATGCTGATAGCCACTTTCTGGATGTTCTAGGTCAGTCTGGATGACACAGTGACCACAGAGAAGGAGCTGGACACTGTGGAAGTGCTGAAAGCAATTCAGAAAGCCAAGGAGGTCAAGTCCAAACTGAGCAACCCAGAGAAGAAGGTGGGTTTGTGTGGCAGGTGGGAGGGCAGTAGTGCAGAGCCAGCCGGGATAGGAGCCAGTTCGGGGGGCTTGGGCCATGGGACTGCTCAGGGCTGCCGAGTCCCAGCTGCGCCCCTCGCTGGCTGCATGACCTCGGGCAAGTCGCGGTCTCTGTATTCTCTGTGGGTTGGGGACGGTGGTAGTTCCTGCTCTAAGGATGTGATGAGACCATCTTTACCACCCAGTTGGTGGGAACTGTTGCACTCCCTCCTCACACCCCTGGCCTTGGGGAGCTCTGTGCTTCCTGTTCTCTCCCGGGGCTGACTCAAGCACTCGTCCTCAGGGTGGTGAAGACTCCCGGCTCTCAGCTCTCCCCGGCATCAGACCCAGCAGCTCCCCTCCCAGTGTGGCTCCCGCATCTGCCTCCCTGCCCCAGCCCATCCTCTCCAACCAAGGTAATCGTGTATGTATCTTGCTTCTAGTCGAGCCACACAGGCCTGCCTGGGCCCCCTGGCTGGGTTGGGGGAGAGGTGCCAGCACCTGCTTCCGACAGGATCAGACACAGGGAGGGCAGTGCCTTCTGCAGGCTGGTCCTTGCGGGGGGACACGTGGCAGGAGTGCCCGGCCTGATGCCAGCTGTTGCTTGCTTGGTGAGGACTCCCAATTGCTCTGATGCCCACATCCAGCTCCTCTAGGAGACCGCAGGGTGTCTGATAGGCCCTGAGGCTGCCCTCTGAACAGGCTCAGGGCTGTTGGCTCATGGGACCCATTCCCTCACCGGCAGCACACGCAGGTTGGCTCCTGGTTAGGGGCTTGTGACTTTACTGTCTAGAGCCCAAATCCCTGTGCAGGGAAAAGCTTGCTTTTATCACTGCCTCATCTCTGTGGTGTGGCCCAGCCCCAGAACACCATGTTTGTGGGGCCAAGATGGGCCATCTGTGTCCCTGTGGACCCATGGAAGACCAGGCCCATTCGTCTGCCCACTGTCTTAGCGTTTTCAAAGGGCTTTCACCTCTGAACCCAGGCATCCTCGGAGATGAGTGAGTGAAGCAGGTCCCATGAGCGTGTCTGCTGGCCCGGCCCCCACGGAAGAGGGGAGGGTGTGCCGTCCCGAGTGGAGCCGAGGCTCGGGACACGCAGGAAAGGACGCCGCCTGCCCGGGTTCCTGGAGACGCAGAACTTGGTGTGAGGTCTTGGGAAAACAGTTCAACCCGATGTTTTAAGAGCCAGAAAACATTCCTACCCCTTGACCTGGTAACCCCACTGGTGGGGATTTTCTCTTAGAGGGATAAGATACCGGGAAGGGGAGGTGAAATGCTCACCACTGCCAAAACACGGGCTGCAACTGCAACATCGAAGGATGAGAGGGAGAGTCGGCTGTGGCGCAGAATGCTCTGCAGCCCTCCCAGCAGGGACAGGAAGACTGGGCAGGAAGAGGGGAGAAGCATTCAAGTTAAGGCAGAAGGCCCGACGCAGAGCAGCACACTGAGGTCACACCTGTGAGATGTGGAAGAGAATTCCTGAGCGTGGAGCGATGGGGTTAGGTGCCAGGATGATTGCCCATTTTTCTTCTGTCAGACTCTTGACTAAGGATTTCTGGTTGCATTTTATTACATAAAAGCCAGGGAGGTTACATCACGGTGAGGAAGCCGCCTCCTGCAGCGCGGCCAAGCGAGCCTGTGGAGGTACCATATGACTGTAGGCCTCTGGGGACAGGGAGCTGCATCTGCTTCTCAAGGCCAGGGACACAGCCGTTTCTGCCAGCATCTGTTGATCAGTGAGTGAGTGAGTGGGCAGGTAGAGCAGGAGCCAGTGAAGAGCAGGCCCTGGATGGGTGGGGATGTACCATGCCCCCAGGCTGCAGCTGCAGGCAGCCCCCCACGTTGTCGGAGAAGCCTCTGCACCAGCTCAGCCCCCTCCTCACTCCCCTTGTGCCCTGGGGACACTCTGCAGAGGGGCACTCTGCAGTCTGTCCCCACCATCGCTGGACTTCTGGACATTGCCTCCAGATTTGCACCTCTTAAATAAAACTGCAGTGGATGTCTTTGTGTGCACCTCTCTTTCCTTTTGGTGAGAAACAGCAAAGGTCGGACCCCTAAGGACTCTCTTGATGTCTCCGCTCTATCCGCTGAGTGCCCTTTCTGACCACTTGTTTGTACAGGCCACAGTCCAGGACGGGAGCAGACAGACTGTCCCTGTCCCTGTTCACATTTCCTTGGTCCAAACAGGGCTTGTGGGGGGTAGTGGCAAAAGGCGTTGGTCTTTTTCTCACTGATTCGGAGGCTTCCCCGTGTGTTTGTTCAGTCGCGTATTCCTGGGTCTTGCCTGGATGGACAGGGTTTTTGAGCGCGTGGGAGCAGCTTTGCTGACCCATGCCTGTTGCTTCCAGCCTGGTTCCCGAGAAGGGAGCCTGCTTGCGAAGGAACTGGCACTCAGGCCTGTCTGAAGGGGGCGCTGTCCAGACAACACCCAGCCTCCCGTTATGGCAGGCGCTGTCGGAGCCATGGATGATTGTGACCAATAGGGGTGGTCGCCAGAGTTGATTGTCCAGCCATGCCCAGGGGCTGAGAGGAGGCTGTGTGGAGAGGTGGTTAGGAGCCAGGGCTCGGTCAGCTGAGTTCGCATCCCAGCTTCCTAGCTGTGGGACCTCAAGCAACTTGTAGCCTCTCTGAAGCTGTTTTCTCAACTGTGAAGTGGATGCACCCTACTTCATTGATTCTAAGAGGCACGCATTTCCACCTTGTGACTTCTCTGAAATTGAGGTGCGTCTTTCAGTCAGTGGCGTCTCATAGTCGCTGTCAGCCAGCTGGTATTCGAGATGGAGTCGTGGAAAACCCGTGGACACCTTCCGCTAGGACCAAGATGGCGCCACCTGCCGCATCTTAGATTTGATGAAATGTGGTAAATAACGAGAGGCATGCATGAGCGAATGCTGGGGAGGCGCTTGGCACTACTCAGAGCTCCACAGAGGTGGTCGATGAGGGCTGGGGGGTTCAAGATGACCCAGACAGCGCCCCTGGGGAGCTTGGAGCCATGCGGGAGGATGCGCCCTGTGCTGGAGGAGAACAGGGTAGGATGGTGTGGGGCTTTTGTAGACTGTCTAGAGCAGAAAAGTTCTGCAGTGGAGGTGGTGTCTGAGGTGAATCTCGAAGGATGGATAGGAGTTGAACGTTAGCAGGCAGAGGGTGGATTACAGGAGAGCAGTGGCCTGGGCAGGTGCCCAGCGTGGCCCATCAGGGCGCTTCATGCATGGCTGTGTGCTTGCCATCCTTCCTGCCTGCCTACCCCCTGCTGCTTCGCTTTGTGGGGGCGTCTGAGCTTGGGCCCACCTGCCTGCCTCGCTTGTGGGCAGAGAGGACCCAGGCTGTGTGAGTTGTCCTGTCCCAGGGAGCAGCTGAGCTGGTCGGGGGTCTTGACCTGTGGGGCTCAGGGGGCTCGGGGTCATTTCACTGGGCTGTGGCGATGTTGGGTTGTGGAGGCAGGCCTAGGGCTCCTGTAGGCCTCAGTGAGACTGGCGGCCGATGCCCAGTGTTCACCCTGCTGGTGGCAGTCAGGAACGTGTTCACAAAGGCTTTACCTTCAAGCGATCTAGAGGTGATCTGAAGTGGAGTAACAGGTCCAGATAGGCTATGTTCATAATACAGCTTCAGCAGGGTTTAGGAACGCTATGCATTTACAGGACGCAGCAGGTCAGAGTGCTGCTGTCCATGGGAAGTGGCCCCAGGGCAGGTCAGTGGGCACGTCCTGTGGTAAGTGGGACTGTGGATGTGGACTCAGGCTGGACTCAGCAGCCCTGCTGGATACCAAGGCCTGCAAGGGCTGGCCCCCTGGTGAATTGTCCCATGCCCTGTGTATCTATGAGTCCTGCAGAGATGACAAATCAGGGGACAGGGTCATGTCTAGTCACCATCTGGGAAAATGCTCCAGGAGTGAACACATTTCAGGCTCTTGATGGATGTACCTCCAAACTCTTCTCTGGATGGGTGGGCCAGCTCGCATGCCTGTGCCGGCCTCTGCCCAGTGAGGTCAGGGCCAGGCCACACAGTCAGTCTGACTTTGGCAAAAGTTGAGAGGCAAAACTTGTCTCTTATTTCAGCTTGCCTTTCTTTGTGTACTTCTGAGAGTGAGCATTCTTTTCATGTTCTATCCGCTGGCCATTCTTCTGCGGAATGTCTGTTCACGTCCTTTGCAGTCTGTTAATGGGGTTTCCAACCTTCCCCCATTTTTGTAATCTGTAAGAACTTTTTACAGACCAGCAATATAAATCCTTGTCAAATATTGCAAACACTTTTCTCATTTCATCTGGTTTTAATTTATCCTGGTTTTAAAAAATGTGTCTGTGGAAGTTTAATTTTTATGTAGTCACATCTATCAGTTTTTTTTTTCCATTGCATTTATTCTCAGAATGCTTCTCCCTGCTCCGAGATTAGATAAGCAGTCATTTGTTCTTTCTTGAGTTATTTTGAGATTTCAGTTTTAACATTTTCTTCTATAATCCGTGTGGCTGGGTTTTGGGGTCTGGCTAACCCCCGGCCATGCCAGTAGCCTGAGGGGCCCAGCCCCACTTGTTGAACAGCCGCTCTCCCTGCCCCACCCACCCTGCCCGCCCGCCCGCCTGCCCGCCCTGGTCTTTCCAGGAATCATGTTCGTTCAGGAGGAGGCCCTGGCCAGCAGCCTCTCATCCACCGGCAGTCTGACTCCCGAGGACCAGCCCATTGCCCAGGGATGTTCTGATTCCCTGGAGTCCATCCCTGCGGGACAGGTAATGCCCTCTTCCCGCTTCTGGGGACCCTTCTGCTCGGGGTTGTGTGCAGTAGGAAGTGGCCTAGCTGGAGCTGAGGCAGATGCTTCCAGGGTTTGGCGTCCTCTGCTTTGCGCCACGGTCTTTCTCTTGGACCTGTCTCTAGTTGAGTGTCTTCCTGACAAACCCAGTGGTTAAGGGTTTATTTTCAGCCTCCCTCCTTCCCCTCCCCACCCCCCTTGGTTGATGGGAACAGGCAGTTCTCTGTCACTGGGCCCAGGGCGCGATGGGGGCAGGTGGAGAGGGTGGCCCTTGACCCTGTGAGCAGGCTTCCCTGGGGAAGGCATTTCAAAAGGCCCTTGTGCGGGGGCTTGTTTGGGTTTCTTCTCTGTTTCCTGGCACCCCTGGAGCCACTCGGCCCCTTTCCGCATGTCACCCTGGTGGTCTGGGAAACAGTCTCACTCCGGCGCCTCCTCTGTGGTTGTTAGTGAGAGTTGCGGGGCCCCTTCCTGTGTCCTGAGAAAAGAGAGGAGGAAAGCAAGGGTGCTTGCTGTGCGCTTGGCAAATGTGCTTGGTGCCTGGGCCTCCCTCCAGCCCCATCTCTGCAGCAGCACAAGGTTATGGCCTGTGACACTGGGACAGTTGGCGGAGTCCTTGTCTGTCCTCAGTACTCCACAGCACTCTCCCATCACCCTTCCCAGGGTCACACAGCAAGAGGTTCCCAAGCCCTAGGTCTTCCCCAGTGCACAGAGACCATTGGGAGGGACTTGCCAGGGCTGTGTCCACTGCTGGCTAATTAGGGTCGGACCAAATTTGTAGACTGTCTACCTGGACCCCTGTGTGGCACAGGGAGCAGTCAGATGCTGGATCCCTGGAGAGTGGCGAGAGGCTCTGGCCCTAGGTTGGGAGTGGGAATCCCAGCCCTGTTGTGTGCTGGTGGGATAACCAAGTGGGTCTCTGCCCTTGGGTCCCAGAGTAGGCCCCAGGGGAGAGCGTGGGGATGGGGAGCTTCCTCAGGGCGGTGATGGAGGGCAGAATGCCCAGCTCAGGGTCTGGCACCTAGTAAATGGCTGGGGCTGGCTGCAGCATGTGGGGACTGACTGTGTTTCTTTCTCCATCAGGCAGCTTCCGATGATTTAAGGGACGTGCCGGGAGCTGTTGGTGGTGCAAGGTAAGGAAGAGGTTGGAAAGGGACCTGGGCCTGGCCGCACAGCCTTCTGCAGACACTCTGCTGTGGGCCAGGGGTGGCCAGTCAGGTTTTTTTAAAAATCTGTTCACAGAAGTCCTACAGAACTATTTCTTCCTCTAAAGAGACACAGATGAGATGGACTTTTCAATCTGTTTCCCAATTCTAATACCTAAACTCTACTCAGCACATGTTGCCCTATACCAGGGGTTGGCAAATCAAGGCCTGTGTGTGGCCCACAGCCTGGGAGCTAAGAATGACAGTTACATTCTTTTTTCTTTTTTTGAGACGGACGGAGTCTCGCTTTGTTGCCCAGGCTGGAGTGCAGTGGCGTGTTCTCGGCTCACTGCAACCCCCGCCTCCCAGATTAATGCAATTTTCCTGTCTCAGCCTCAGCCTCCTGAGTAGCCCGGACCACAGGTGCACGCCACCACGCCCAACTAATTTTTTATATTTTTAGTAGAGGCAGAGATTCACCATGTTGCCTAGGCTGGTCTCAAACTCCTGAACTCCAGTGATCCACCCACCTCGGCCTCCTAAAGTACTGGAATTACAGGCATGAGCCACCGCGCCAGGCCAGAATAACAGTTACTTTTTTTTTCTTTGAGACGGAGTCTTGCTCTGTCACCCAGGCTGGAGTGCAGTGGCGCAATCTCAGCTCGCTGCAACCTCCACCTCCCAGGGTCAAGCGATTCTCCTGCCTCAGCCACCCAAGACGCCCGCCACCACACCTGGCTAATTCTTCTATTTTTAGTAGAGACAGGGTTTCGCCATTGTTGGACAGTTACATTCTTAAAGGGCTGCTAAAGATCATATGGACAGGGTAGCCCATAAATCCCAAAATGTGTACTCTGACCCTTTACAGAAGTTTACCAGCTCCCACTCTACATGCGAGGGCTGCTGTGGCCAAGAAGAGCTGGAATTTAAGTGTGAAGGTCCTAAGACCTGCCCCAGCCCATTTCCCTGCCCTGGAGGCCACTAGGGGTGACATGCCCTGGAGTGTTCATTCTCTCCAGGTCTTATGGCAGCAACCGAATGATTTAGAAGTCCATGGGAGTGCTTTTGTTGTGGGAACTCGTGTGGTCTGGGCATAGCTGTGCCAGGCACCTGTGGTCCAAGCACCTAAAAGCATAGACTCTGACCACACTGGCGACCCAGCCTTCCAGCAGGCAGCACTGGCTCCCACTAGGGCCCTCATCCTGGGAACTGACTTGGCTGTGTGGAAGGCTTGGGAGACCCATGGGTTGGTTCCTCAGGGTCAGGGTGTAGCAGCAGGCTCCAGATGTGGGAGGTGGGAAGGCTTGGGAGACCCATGGGTTGGTTCCTCAGGGTCAGGGGGTAGCAGCAGGCTCCAGATGTGGGAGGTGGGAGGAGCCCCTCCCCGCATGCCACTGACCTGGCCTTTCCTTGCACAGCCCAGAACATGCCGAGCCGGAGGTCCAGGTGGTGCCCGGGTCTGGCCAGATCATCTTCCTGCCCTTCACCTGCATTGGCTACACTGCCACCAATCAGGACTTCATCCAGCGCCTGAGCACGCTGATCCGGCAGGCCATCGAGCGGCAGCTGCCTGCCTGGATCGAGGCTGCCAACCAGCGGGAGGAGGGCCAGGGTGAACAGGGCGAGGAGGAGGATGAGGAGGAGGAGGAAGAGGAGGACGTTGCTGAGAACCGCTACTTTGAAATGGGGCCCCCAGACGTGGAGGAGGAGGAGGAAGGAGGCCAGGGGGAGGAAGAGGAGGAGGAGGAAGAGGAGGATGAAGAGGCCGAGGAGGAGCGCCTGGCTCTGGAATGGGCCCTGGGCGCGGACGAGGACTTCCTGCTGGAGCACATCCGCATCCTCAAGGTGCTGTGGTGCTTCCTGATCCATGTGCAGGGCAGTATCCGCCAGTTCGCCGCCTGCCTTGTGCTCACCGACTTCGGCATCGCAGTCTTCGAGATCCCGCACCAGGAGTCTCGGGGCAGCAGCCAGCACATCCTCTCCTCCCTGCGCTTTGTCTTCTGCTTCCCGCATGGTGACCTCACCGAGTTTGGCTTCCTCATGCCGGAGCTGTGTCTGGTGCTCAAGGTACGGCACAGTGAGAACACGCTCTTCATCATCTCGGACGCCGCCAACCTGCACGAGTTCCACGCGGACCTGCGCTCATGCTTTGCACCCCAGCACATGGCCATGCTGTGTAGCCCCATCCTCTACGGCAGCCACACCAGCCTGCAGGAGTTCCTGCGCCAGCTGCTCACTTTCTACAAGGTGGCTGGCGGCTGCCAGGAGCGCAGCCAGGGCTGCTTCCCCGTCTACCTGGTCTACAGTGACAAGCGCATGGTGCAGACGGCCGCCGGGGACTACTCAGGCAACATCGAGTGGGCCAGCTGCACGCTCTGTTCAGCCGTGCGGCGTTCCTGCTGCGCGCCCTCTGAGGCCGTCAAGTCCGCTGCCATCCCCTACTGGCTGTTGCTCACACCCCAGCACCTCAATGTCATCAAGGCCGACTTCAACCCCATGCCCAACCGTGGCACCCACAACTGTCGCAACCGCAACAGCTTCAAGCTCAGCCGCGTGCCGCTCTCCACCGTGCTGCTGGACCCCACACGCAGCTGCACCCAGCCTCGGGGCGCCTTTGCTGATGGCCACGTGCTAGAGCTGCTCGTGGGGTACCGCTTTGTCACTGCCATCTTCGTGCTGCCCCACGAGAAGTTCCACTTCCTGCGCATCTACAACCAGCTGCGGGCCTCTCTGCAGGACCTGAAGACTGTGGTCATCGCCAAGACCCCTGGGACGGGAGGCGGCCCCCAGGGCCCCTTTGCGGATGGCCAGCCTGCCGAGCACAGGGCCAGGTGAGATCAAGCACAGCTCTCGGGCCCGGGGGCATGGGTCTGGCATGTGTGTGATCTCAGCATCTGCGGCTCATGTGTGGGCCGGGGGTTGCTGTGAGAGCTGGGCCCCCTCCCCCCGCCCCTTGCCCCCCAGCCTCCCTCTACATCACCACCCCAGGTTTGGTGCCAGGCTTCTCCTTATCTCAGTGCTGTAGAAGAAGCCCAGTAAAGCTGTCTTCTCACAAAATGGGTTGGCCCAGCCTCTTGCCACCCATGAAGGGCAGGCCAAGAGGGCTACCCCAACTTTGCCTGCCCAGTGGGAGAGCAACAGGCTGCAGCACACCGAGGCCAGGAGAGCTGTCGCCCTGGCTGCTGTGCTCCACTGGGCCCAAGCATGGCCTCTGGGCACCACCCCTGCCAGGGTCACAGTCCCGTGGATGGCTCTGTGGGCCAGGATCTGCCTTAGGCTTCACCCACCTCAACATCTTGCTGTGTTGTTCAGGCTGGTCTCAAATTTTGGGCTCAAACAATCCTCCGCCTCAGCCTCCCAAAGTGCTGGGATTACAGACGTGAGCCACCGTGCCCGGCCGTGCTGTTCTGTTCTCCAGTAGAGAAGCTGGTGGAAGTTCCCAGTAACCCATAGGTGATGTGTGATGCACACAGTCTCCTCACTCTGAAGCTGCACATGCAATGTGAATCTTCCTTTGGGGTCCGCTGTTAATATGGTGTTTTTCGGGGGATACAGCAATGACCAGCGTCCCCAGGAGGTCCCAGCAGAGGCTCTGGCCCCAGCCCCAGCGGAAGTCCCAGCTCCAGCCCCTGCAGAGGCCTCAACTTCAGCTTTGGTCCCAGAGGAGACCCCAGTGGAGGCTCCAGCCCCACCCCCAGCCGAGGCCCCTGCCCAGTACCCGAGTGAGCACCTCATCCAGGCCACCTCGGAGGAGAATCAGATCCCCTCGCACTTGCCTGCCTGCCCGTCACTCCGGCACGTCGCCAGCCTGCGGGGCAGCGCCATCATCGAGCTCTTCCACAGCAGCATTGCTGAGGTAGCGGCCCGGGTGTGGGTGCCGGCTATGGCATGGCCAGTCTTGAGGGTGAGACCAAGCTTGGCTTCAGGTCAGCCTCAGGTCCCTGGACTTCCCTGATGTCAGAGTCCTCAGCTGAGCTGCTCACAGCTTTGAGGACCTGGGCAATGAGGTCCTGAGTTGCCCTCCCCTGGCCATTTGTGCTGTGTCACCACCTCCTGTGCCACTTCCAGCCCCAGGTAGACCCCCCCACAGCCATCTCCCACCCCTCTCTTCCTCACTGCCTTGAAGCATACGGATTCATTGGTGAGCCAAGAGGGGCTTCCCATGTCTCCTTGTGGGAGCTGTGGGCATGTCCCTGGTATGTGCAGGTTGCTAGGGTGGTGGAGCTGACAGGAGGCCCCCCATCTCCAGGTTGAAAACGAGGAGTTGAGGCACCTCATGTGGTCCTCGGTGGTGTTCTACCAGACCCCAGGGCTGGAGGTGACCGCCTGTGTGCTGCTCTCCACCAAGGCTGTGTACTTTGTGCTCCACGACGGCCTCCGCCGCTACTTCTCAGAGCCACTGCAGGGTAGGCACAGGGCCTGCTGGGGCTCAGGAGCTTGGAGTGTGTGGTTGGGGTAGGCTGGGGGGTCATTCTCTGGAGCCAGCTGCGTGGCTTCAGGCAGCAGTCAGCGACTTGGCTGCAGTGGGCTGAGAGTTCCTTGTCTGAGGAAGGGGAGCTGTCATGAGGGAGGGGTCCATGGCCGGATGTGAACGCAGAATGCACTGAGCCAGGGCCCGGTGACTGCTTGGGAACAGCCTGTGATGAGAAGGGGTTAGGCAGCCTCTGCCCCTGGGGCTGCACAGGAAGCCTTAGCTAGTGACCTGGTGACTCCCCTGAGCTGGAAGAGGCTCAGACTGCAGAGGGCATTGCCTATGAGGCTTTGCATGAGTGGAAGCCAGGCCAGCCAAGAGGACCTGTTCCTGCTGGACGTGCTGCACGCCTAGGAACCTTGTGCTTGCCTGCCACCGCCTCCCTCTGTCCCTTTCTCCATCACACAGATTTCTGGCATCAGAAAAACACCGACTACAACAACAGCCCTTTCCACATCTCCCAGTGCTTTGTGCTAAAGCTTAGTGACCTGCAGTCAGTCAACGTGGGGCTTTTCGACCAGCATTTCCGGCTGACGGGTGGGTGACCCTCTGTGCTTTGTCCTATTTCGGGTGAAGGCCGGCATCACCAGTGGGCTTCCACCTTCTGTACGTGGGTGGGTTATCATAGACAGTTATCTCTGTGCTCAAGAGCCACTTCTTACCCGGGGTGGGAGGAAGCAGCTTCAGGAACTGCTGAGAGAGCAGAACTCACACTCCAGGGCTCGGAGCAGGAGGCAGGGTGTGCGGCAAGCGCTGGCCCGGACAGAAGCAGAGTGGGCCCTGGTCTCGGGCAGGATGTTTCTGACTCACACTTCCTGAGGAGAGAAAGCTAAGCTCTTTGCCTAATGCCTCTGTCTCCCCTTCCAGAAAAATGCCTCAGCTCTTCCGGCCTGAAGGAATGGCCTCCTCCCGGGCCCCATGATGCTTTCCTATGTGGGCCCTCCTGGCCCTGGCCTCTGGGCTGAGGCTTGCTAGGGACTCGGGGTGGCTCTAAGGGGCAGGGATAGGGCTGGGGAGCGGTGGCCCGTGGCCCTGACCAGCCCCGTCTCGTGCAGGTTCCACCCCGATGCAGGTGGTCACGTGCTTGACGCGGGACAGCTACCTGACGCACTGCTTCCTCCAGCACCTCATGGTCGTGCTGTCCTCTCTGGAACGCACGCCCTCGCCGGAGCCTGTTGACAAGGACTTCTACTCCGAGTTTGGGAACAAGACCACAGGTACCCCTGTCTACCTCAGGCTGCAGACAGGCTGCCTAGACAGATGTCACGGGCCCTAGGGTGGCTCTCTGTGCCCCAGAACCCTCTCTGCCTCTATGTCTCTCTTTTCTCACTTAGCTGGCCAGGGTTTTATAAAAGTGGGGCTTTTCGATGGCAGAGTCTCCACCCCAGCAGTCCCTCAACCATCGGGCAGACACATCTCCGGTGCCTGCTTTGGGCTCCTGGCCTGTGGGCCCCACAGTTGGAGCATCCTCTCCTGCCTCTCTCATGCCGGGGTCTCTCAGTTGGCTTGGGGCCCTTGGTGCTCCCAGCCCCACCAGGGGCCAGTTCCAGGCTACAGCCCAGGTGGCATCTCTCTGCAGGGAAGATGGAGAACTACGAGCTGATCCACTCTAGTCGCGTGAAGTTCACCTACCCCAGTGAGGAGGAGATTGGGGACCTGACGTTCATTGTGGCCCAAAAGATGGCTGAGCCAGAGAAGGCCCCAGCCCTCAGCATCCTGCTGTACGTGCAGGCCTTCCAGGTGGGCATGCCACCCCCTGGGTGCTGCAGGGGCCCCCTGCGCCCCAAGACACTCCTGCTCACCAGCTCCGAGATCTTCCTCCTGGATGAGGACTGTGTCCACTACCCGCTGCCCGAGTTTGCCAAAGAGCCGCCGCAGAGAGACAGGTACCGGCTGGACGATGGCCGCCGCGTCCGAGACCTGGACCGAGTGCTCATGGGCTACCAGACCTACCCACAGGCCCTCACCCTCGTCTTCGATGACGTGCAGGGTCATGACCTCATGGGCAGTGTCACCCTGGACCACTTTGGGGAGGTGCCAGGTGGCCTGGCTAGAGCCGGCCAGGGCCGTGAAGTCCAGTGGCAGGTGTTCGTCCCCAGTGCCGAGAGCAGAGAGAAGCTCATCTCGCTGTTGGCTCGCCAGTGGGAGGCCCTGTGTGGCCGTGAGCTGCCTGTCGAGCTCACCGGCTAGCCCAGGCCACAGCCAGCTTGCCATGTCCGGCCTGACGCCTACTGGGGCAGGGCAGCAGGCTTTTGTGTTCTCTTAAAATGTTTTCTCCTCCCTTTGGTACCTTAATTTGACTGTCCTCGCAGAGAATGTGCACATGTGTGTGTGTTGTGTTAATTCTTTCTCATGTTGGGAGTGAGAATGCCGGGCCCCTCCAGGGCTGACGGTGTGCCGTCAGCCTCCTGCAGGTGGTACAGCCGTGCACACCAGTGTTGTGTCTGCTGTTGTGGGACCGTTGTTAACATGTGACACTGTGGGTCTGACTTTCTCTTCTACGCGTCCTTTCCTGAGGTGTCGAGTCCAGTCCTTTGTTGCTGTTGCTGTTGTTGTGGGCATCTTGCTGCTAATCCTGAGGCTGGTAGCAGAATGCACATTGGAAGCTCCCACCCCATACTGTTCTTCAAAGTGGAGGTCTCCCCTGATCCAGACAAGTGGGAGAGCCCGTGGGGGCAGGGGACCTGGGGCTGCTAGCACCAAGCGTGATTCCTGCTGCCTGTATTCTCTATTCCAATAAAGCAGAGTTTGACACCGTCTACATCTTCTAAGTCAAGGGTCACTGGGATCCCAGCAGGGCTTCCGTCCAGGGCATGGTCGCATAGGGGAGAGAGGGTGCCCTGGAGACAGGAGGGTGAGGGGTTGGGGGAAAGGAAGGAGCAGCCCTCCAGGAGCCAGACAGATGCTTCTTGGAACATGGGAGGCATGACAGGGCCATGGCCTCTCTGGACAGTGCCATGCTGGGCTGTGGCTAAACCATGAGCCCAGGACAAACAAGTCTGTGAAACTCCTCAGGGCACCCCTGACAACCACCGCTGCCCCTCTGCCGGGGTGCAGGGCATGCCACCCTCTTCAGGCTGTCCTGCAGGTCTTGTGTGTCAGTCACCCCTGGGCCCAACCCCACCCGTCTCACAACCCCTGTTGAGAGTGGGGGAGGGGCGAGGGGGACAGAGAGATCCCAGAGTCTGGGATGGCTGGTGGGGGGCGGGGCATCTCACCAAGGTGGCCCTTGAATGGCAGCAGGGGAGGTCTGTGGGGAGGTGGACCCAGGTGGTGGACAGTGGAGGGAGGGGCGCATGCCTGTCTGTGCCTGTCTTCATGTCCCTGAAACATGAGGCTCATGGGCCCCTCCCTGAGGGTTGCTTCAGGGAGCCTGCTGAGGTAGGACCTGGGATTTTGGGAGCCAACCCCATGCCACACTCTTCCCCAACCCCATTCCTGCTGCCAGAGCAGGGCCTATGAGCCCCACATAACTCATCCTGGCCCAGCCAGGAGCCTCAGCCCCCAAGACCCTGGGGCCTCCAGGCCAGGCAGGGCTGTGGAGAGGTGGCTGGTGTGGCCAGCCTGGCTCCCAGGCCTGCTTCTGCTCCCCAGTTTCCCTTGGTGCCAGCAGAGTGGGGGTCCTGCCTGGAGGACCCTTCATCCCCAGGAAGACTGTGGGTGTGGGGAATGCGGGGAGGGTCTCCCCTTGCAACCCCCATCCCAGCCAGATCTCAGAGGCCTGCCTGAAGGCCCCTCCAAACGGATGGGAGTGGAGATGTGCTGGGGAGGAGAAACTTTCCCCAGCCTGGCCTTTACCAAAGCATTTACAGATGGCCACCGGGCTCTGGCCCACTCCTGTCTCCCCAGCTGTTACACCATCTGCAGTTGGGGGTAGTGACAACTAGAGGCAAGGCCCACCACATGCAGCCCTGGCACGCAGAGGCCCTCAGCCTGGGCCCACTGCACCTCCTGGGGGTGCTGGCTGTGCAGGCAGCGGTGGCTTCACAGACAGTAGCCCTGGGATTGGATATGAAAACTGATTACCTCGGACAAGCTACCCAGCCCCTCTGAGCCTCAGTTTCCCCACCAGTAACAGAGGGATCATAAAAGTAGCCACCTCCATTCATTTATTCCTTCTGCACACGTGTATTGAGCATCCACTGTGCGTATCAGCCAGACAGCGCCCCTACTCCTTCCTCAGCTAATGTTCCAGGGGAGACAAATGAAACAAGCCAATGTCAGCTGGTGGCCGGTGCTGCCAGGTGAACCAGGTGCAGGGCCACCTGCAGGCTGAGACCAGGGAGGTTCTCTGAAGTGGTGGCCCTTGACCTGAGACTGCACCTGTGAGAAGGAGCCAGAGTGTGACAATCTGGGGTAACAGCGCATGCCGGCAGAGCTCACTGAAGGAGCAGAGAGGCCTGCGCGGTGGAAGCAGACCTGTCTAGGGAGAGTCCAGAGAGACCAGCCGGCTGGAGAGGGGTTTGGAGGTGCTGCAGCAAGCTGGCTGAGCATGGGCTGCCGAGTGGAGGGCAGATAGGGAAGGAGGGAGGGTGGATGGGGGTTGGCGGGCAGGACCAGCGGCTCAGGAGTGGCTGGGGCTGGTGAGGGGATGCGGGTCTGGTGGGCTAGCAGGGTGCCTGTAGCGAGTCAGAGCCCCATGAGCGCCCTGGAGTTGGAAAGGTGGAGGCAGGAACATACAGACCCATTCAGGGGCTGCCCTGCCTTCCGCCGACCAGCACCCCAAGAGCCTGTGAATGAAACACACTGGGCTCGCAGGCGGGGCACTCGTTCACGTGTGCCTTTGGATTTGCTTCAGAACCTCTGATAGAGCCCAGGTCCCGGGGCTCATGGTGGCCTGGACTTCCAGGTTGTGATGCCAGGAGGGTCCCGGCTGGGAAGCCCCGAGCAGGGCTCAGGCCGTCCATGGGGGGGTCAGTGGCCAGCACCTTCCCTTCCGCCTGCAGGCTGCTGATACGCAGGAGGAAATCCTGGCGGGTTCCTGTGGGGGTGAGCTGGCGGGGCCTCCGGGCTGCTTTTAAGGCCACTGCCCGCCCCGTCCTGCCTGTCTGTGCTGTGCCTGCCTCCTAGAGCTGTTTCCCTACGCCCCGACTCTGTCCTGGACAGCGTGCCCACCAGCCATGGCGGGGCCCCGGGGCCTCCTCCCACTCTGCCTCCTGGCCTTCTGCCTGGCAGGCTTCAGCTTCGTCAGGGGCCAGGTAAGTGTGAGCCAGTCGCAGGGGCACACGGCATCCAGGCCCTGCCGGCCAGCGGTGGGAACAGGGAGGGACTGGACATGGAGGGGCATGGGCCTGGGGAGAAACCGCAGCTGGCACCTGTCTGGCCTCTTAGCAGGCCTGGGGGCTGGCTATTGTGCCCACCACCCCAGGCTGAGGTCTGTGTCCAGCCACCCAGGGTTCAGGGGTGTGTCAGCCTGCCCTCCTCTGACTGTGCTGGGCCAGGGCTCCCCAGCCTGCAGCTGAAGGGTACAGAGGCAGGCCTGTCCTGCCCTTCCAGCCCAGACGGAGGCCCAGGTCTTATGTGGACCTCACCTGGGTGTTGAAGATGTGATCACCTCCAACCCCTGAGGACTACAGATTCATGTGGGGCATGTGTGTGCACGTGTGTGTGCCTGTGTCCAGCCCCAAGAGTACTGGGAAGCAGAATGAGTCACTCACCCTCAGTGTCCGGGGTTATGAGCAGCTGGCAAGGACACACTTCAGCCTCAGAGCTGCCACAGAGCAGCCACAGCCCCGGGCAGGTCCCCTTGAATCCTCACAGCCTCGGGGCAACTCCTCCTGTCCTCCTCGTGAGGAACCCGAAGCCCTAGGATGACGGGGACAGGCCATTCCCACTCTAAAGCCATGCTCCAAACCCCTGCCTGTGATGGCCATCCGTGTGTGCTGGTGAGCAGACAGGGTCCTGGTATGCAGCCACAGCCAGCCCCTTGGTCAGGTCCCTGTGACAGTCTCCTGGCTGCAGGTCTGCTCAGGCCCCATGGTAGGGGCCTCCGGGGGCTTCTGGAAGAGCCTCCCACCCTGGTGATGGGGGTGGTCTCTCTCCTGTGAGGCAGAGCATGCCTGCCTCTTGGGGCAGCTACCACCGTCCCCATGGCACAGATGGGCACACTAAGGTCCAGAGAGGGGAGGACTTGCCCAGGATCCCACAAGCAGTCCAGCCAGGGGCCTAGGCCCCCGGCCACCATCAGGTGCTTTCTCTTGGATGCCTGTGGTCCCTCAGAGAGGCAGCAGGGAGAAGGGCCTCACCAGCTTCAGGACCAGGCCAGGGTTGGGGACAGGAAGATATGAGGCTGAGAAGGCGACAGTGATGGGGGAAGAGCCAAGGGTTCCAGGGCTGTGCTGAGAGCCCTGCAGGTGAGCTCCTGCCCTCCCCTTAACTCAGTTTCCCCCTGTGTACCATGCAAGGGAATTTCAAAGGCCTCCGCCACCTCCTCATGCTCTGGGCAGTGAGGACAGAGGTGAGTGAGGGGCCTCAGATTCGAGTTTTTTCTTTGTCAGAGACCTATGGCTCTGACCACTCCTTGTGGATGGGGCTGCAGCAGTGCTGGCCACTCTAACACAGCCACGTGGCCTCTATTCCAGCACCCTGCATAGCTGAGAGCCACTGTAAGTGCACTTGGCCCTCTGTATCTGTGCACCCTGCACTTGGGTTCAACCAACCCTGGATTGAAAATATTCAGGAAAAAAAAATGACATCTCTACTGAACATGTTCAGACTTTTTTTCTTTTGAGATGGAGTCTCGCTCTGTTGCCCAGGCTAGAGGGCAGTGGCACGATCTCGGCTCTGTGTGACCTCCACCTCCCAGGTTCAAGCAATTCTCCTGCCTCAGCCTCCCGAGTAACTGGGATTACAGGCGCCCACCACCACACCCAGCTAATTTTTGAATTTTTAGTAGAGACGGGGTTTCACCATGTCAGCCAGGCTGGTCTCTAACTCCTGACCTCAGGTGATCCACCTGCCTCAGCCTCCCAAAGTGCTGGGATTACAGGTGTGAGCCACTGTGCCCAGCCCCATGTTCAGACTTTTCTATGTACATAGCATTTACATTGTATTCGGTATTATAAGTCATCTAAGGATGACTTAAGGTATACGAGAGGATGTGCATAGATTATATGTGAATTCGATGCCTTTGTTTGTTTGTTTGTTTGTTTGTTTTGAGATGGTGTCTCGCTCTATTGTCTGGGCTGCATTACAGTGGCACTATCTCAGCTCACTGCAAACTATGCCTCCCAAATTCAAGGGATTCTCCTGACTCAGCCTCCCAAGTAGCTGGGACTACGGGCACACACCACCACACCTGGCTAATTTTTGTGTTTTTATTAGAGACGGGGTTTCTCCATGTTAGCCAGCCTGGTCTTGAACTCCTGATCTCAGGTGGTCTACCCTCTTCGGCCTCCCAAAGTGCTGGGATTACAGATGAGAGCCACCACTCCCAGCCTCGATTCCATTTTATATCAGGGACTTGAGCATCCACAGATTTTGGTATCTGAGGAGGGTCCTGGAACCAGTCCCCCACAGACACCAAGGAACAACTCTATTAGGAGTGGAAGCTCTGAGGGGAAAGGATGTCCCGGGTAACCTGTTCAGTAAGGGCAGCAACAGGACTGGAGTGAAGATGGATTTGGGCAGCAAGGCAGGAAGGCTTTCCTGGAAGGCCCTTAGCACTTGCCCATTCAGCAGCTTTTCACCGAGGGCACGTGGCTAGGCATGTGCGGTGGAGCCTGTGGTGGGAGAGGAGCACGGCCCAGAACCCAGCCCTGCGCCCTCCCTGATCTGACTGAAGGTAGGGGGAAGCAGTTTGGGGTTCCTTCCTCTCTGACAGGGTTTGGATTCTGGGCTCTCAGCCTTAAAAGGTCCCCATGAACAGGGTCCCAGCTTGGGAGAATTTCATCCACCTTCTCACCAAAGACTTCACACTTCGTGTCTCCTCAACTTCCCCCAGCAGCAGAGCTCTGTGGGAAGCAGACATTGCAAAATCAGGTCTGCGGGGGGTGTGGGGTCGGGGGAGACAGCACCCGCTCTGGCTCAGTCCCGAGGTGCCCCCAGGAAGGAGGGAATCTGACTCAGCACTCAGGCCGTGATCCAGCCTCACTCCACTCAGCTGGACCAACGGCGAGATGTGGGCTCAGACCGCCGATGCTCCTTCCAGGCCACGGGGTGGAGGCAGGGCCCCTCGGCTGTGGTCTCGGAGAAGCACTGATGTGGCAGCAGGCTTACCATTCATCAGCATTTCACACACGTTTACAAACACCCAGGTCCTGTGAGTGAGTGTCCACACCAGGCCCCAAAGCTCCCGCTTCCTAATGGGCCCTAACTCACCCATCACTCCATCTAGCCCTGACTGTCTCAGAGTGCGACCAGCGCAGTCTTACTCAGCCTGAGCCCTTATCCAGAGCTGACCACCATTCCTCCAAGAGCTGGCCCACAGCCAGAATGGTGACTACGCTGGCAGCTTTGCCCAGCTGGCCAGGTGGCTTTGAGGGGAGCCCACCTCCTGCCAAGCCTCTTACCCTGAGCCAGCAGCTGCTCAGCCCTCAAGTTACCCAATTTCCTAGTCACTCCCTGGCTCAGCAAAGGCGAGCCTCGGGATGGGGAACGAGACCACAACATCCCAGCTCCGCCGCTCAACACAGGCTGCTCTGAGCAACTTCCCTGTTTGCAGACCACAGAGGCATGAGCGGAAAAGGCCAAATCACGGTAGCACAGAGGCTCTGGGGCCCTGGTATTTGCCATAAGAAAGTGTCAGGGGCACCATTTCTCCTTTTCTCTTGCTTTGAGAAGCCACACATCTGTAAATTATTCCAGGAAAGGGATGTTCTGGGGTCACTCCCTTTGGACCACAGTGTGGTCAGCATTTTTCAAGATGAGAACATCTCCGCTTCTCTGGGCCAGGCCCAAAGCCTCCCAAACACCTCCCCTCCACCCTATGCCCCTTCCCTATGCCCCTTCCCTGTGCCCCTTCCTCCCACTAGAACTGGGAGTTTAGCTTCACGCCTCCTGGGTTCAGTGCTGAAGGTTGCTGGGACTTTGTTGCCGTAGAAGGCTGGTGGACTTCCAGGAGCTATGGCAGGCCAGTGAATGGGACTCCAGGCCTAGGGCTTTTGTCAGCATCCTTGTGCCCATGCTGTGGTGGCAGGCTGGACTCCTCCCATCTTCCATGCCCCACCCAGTTGCTGAGACCTTCTCCCATTTCATCTCACCACCCCAAGCCCTCTCAAATATCTCCCAATCCATTTCCACTGTCCCTGCCTTGGCCCAGGCCACCTTCGGGTAATGATGGCCTCTTTCCCACCTACACCTGCCCCCGCGACTCTATTCTCCATGCAGCAGCCAGAGGGCCAATTTAAAACAAACTGGCCAGGCACAGTGGCACATGCCTGTAGTCCCAGCTACTCAGGAGGCTGAGGCAGGAGGATCGCCTAAGCCCAGGAGTTCAAGATTACAGTGAGCTAGGGTCACACCACTGCACTCCAGCCAGGGCGACACAGTGAGACCCTTTCTCAAAGACAAAAAACCATAAACTGAGTCATGGGGCTGCCCCAGACTCTGCCTCACCCAGGTTTACGGAGCTCCTGCACCCCAGCTGCCAGCCCCTCTCTAGCCTCCCCTCGGGCCACTGCCTGCCTTGTCACACGTTTGTTTTTACTTCTTTCTGCTCCCGGCCTTTGCTTCTGCTGTCCCCTAGGCCAGGAGCACTGTCCTTGACCAACTCTTATGCATCCTTCAGGTCCCAAGTCAATGACCACCTCCCTCAGGAAACCACCTGGGGACCCAGCCAGGATGCCCTGGGTTTCCTCAGAGGCTGGCATGGCCTGTTGTCTCCTGTGACTGCCCAGCCCAAACACATGCAGACCAGAGCCCCTGCACACAGCTGCTCACGTGAGCCCAGCCTGTCAGGGCCGGGGCCCTTAGTCTCTGACCCCTGGGAAGCGGAGAAAGCCCTCGCGCTTGGTTAGAGAGGGTCATTTGGTAGCAACGTGGGAAAATGCTCAGAGCAGAGTGGTGGCTGGAGGTCCAGCCCCACGGTGCATGACTGGAGCCGGCATCGTGCCTGTGCCCATGAGTTGAGGATGGAGTCACCGTGTCCTTCCAAGACAGCATCAGCTCTGTCATTTATTGTTTCTTTATCTTTAAACAAAAGGCAAAAGTGAGCACTAGGCTGGGAGTCTGGGTTTAGTCCCTGGTTCACACCCTGTTCCTGGATGAGATTGGGCAGCAGCCATGTCCTGGGCTTCAGTTTCCTCACCTGAAATGGGCTGGGGGGAGCAACGTGGCTAGATTCTCTAGTGTCAGAGGGTGTGGACTCAGAGCCTTCTGGGCCGGGCACATAAGGACTCGATGTGACATTAACAACGTGTAACAGACAGGTTTCACAGGGCCTTCCCCATCTGCACTGCATTCCCACTGAGTGCCCCCAGGGCATTCTGTGAACCATTCTGTGGACCCCCATAGAACTCAGCTCCTCGCCCAGAACCCTCTGCTTACTCTGACCCCTGAGCAGATGGGAAGTGGCAGCTGGAGGGGTGTGAGCCCTTCCAGCACTGAGGACAGGGCCGGGGCTGGGCGTGGGGTCCAGGCCCCTGACCACACCCTGCCTGTGGCCCAGGTGCTGTTCAAAGGCTGTGATGTGAAAACCACGTTTGTCACTCACGTACCCTGCACCTCGTGCGCAGCCATCAAGAAGCAGACGTGTCCCTCAGGCTGGCTGCGGGAGCTCCCGGATCAGATAACCCAGGACTGCCGGTGCGGGCCACCCCCGTCCTCGCCTGTGTCCAGGAGCATCCTGTGGGGTGGCAGGGACTCAGGGAGCCTGACAGGCCCACAAAATGGGGAGAAGCACTCACTTATCCATGCCCCTGTGGCCCCTCCTGGGTGGCAGAGATAGGCGGGGAGGAAGGGGTAAAGGCAAGGGGCAGGAGGGGTTTATGGGGCACCTGCTATGTGCTAGGCCCTGTGCTCAGCTCTGGGCCAGGCAGAGCGGGGAGGTGGGTGGGAGCCCCGGAAGCCAATGTGGGGAGGCTGGGTGGGGGCTGTGCATGGGAGCCTTTTCCATCACCCTGCCCACCCTCTGCCCCCAGCTACGAAGTACAGCTGGGGGGCTCTATGGTGTCCATGAGTGGCTGCAGACGGAAGTGCCGGAAGCAAGTGGTGCAGAAGGCCTGCTGCCCTGGCTACTGGGGTTCCCGGTGCTATGGTATGGGAGAAAGGGGGCCCCCGCCTTGCTCCTCTCACCTAGCCCCAGCTCTGGGCAAGCCCTCTGCAGGAGCCACCTGCATTCTCCTTCAACTTGTTCGTGTAGTAAACACACACCGAGCGCCTCCAAGGCTCAGTCCCCTCGCTCTTGTGGCCCTGGGGGAGGGGCCGAGTCTGGGGTTGGCCAGAGCTGCTGGGATCAGGGTAAGCGCAGGGTTCTGGGCACAGAGCTGAGTTCTGTGGGGGTCCACAGAATGCCCTGGGGGCGCTGAGACCCCATGCAATGGCCACGGGACCTGCTTGGATGGCATGGACAGGAATGGGACCTGTGTGTGCCAGGTAAGGACTGGGCAGGGTGGGGTGGAGGCTCAGAAGGGCCACGCTGACTTGGTGCATCCACCACCAGGAAAACTTCCGCGGTTCAGCCTGCCAGGAGTGCCAAGACCCCAACCGGTTCGGGCCTGACTGCCAATCGGGTGAGTGCTTACAAGGCAAGAGGGCACGGCCAGCGTCCACCTGGGGGCCCACGCGGATGCAGTCCCTACAACCAGCTCCCACCTGTCCCTTCAGCCTCTGTCCCAGCCCCTCAGATTTGCACATCCCTTTCAGGAACGTGTGCTTTATCACACCTCCAGCCCTTTGCACATGCTATTCCCCTGAGAGGCCTTCTCCAGGAAGCCCTCTGTAAGCCCCAGGCCGGGCCAGTGCCTTCTGTGATCTCCTACCACCCCTGTGGTCCTGCATCACAGCTCTGTGCTCTTAAGGTTGTACCTGTCTGAGCTGAGTTCTAAAAATACAGAGAGCAGGGACCCGACGTCCCAGTGTATGCCTGGGAGAGGCTGGGGTCCCATCTGTCTCTGTGTGTCCCCTCTCAGTGTGCAGCTGTGTGCACGGCGTGTGCAACCATGGGCCACGTGGGGATGGAAGCTGCCTGTGCTTTGCTGGATACACTGGCCCCCACTGTGATCAAGGTGAGCAGTGCCACTGGGATAGCCTAGGGCAGCAGGTCCCTGTGGCCAGAGCAAAAGAGACCGACTGGGTGAGGATGGGGCCTGAACCTCAGCAGGACCTCTGCCTGGAGCCTAGTTGGGGAAGGAGTGTCATCTGAGACCTCCACTGTCCAGAGGCCCAGGAAGGGCAGGGCCCTACTCCAAGTCACACAGAACAGGCAGGGCCCCTTTGCCCCTGTGTTCCTCCCCAGCCTGGGCTTGGGCTCATCAGTGCTCTCTCCACTCTGCTCAGAGCTGCCCGTCTGCCAGGAGCTGCGCTGTCCCCAGAACACCCAGTGCTCCGCAGAGGCTCCCAGCTGCAGGTGCCTGCCTGGCTACACGCAGCAGGGCAGTGAATGCCGAGGTGAGCCTGGACTCGGAGGCCAGGGACTTCAGCTCAGGGCAGGCAGGGGCTGGGAGAGCATCCTTTAACCCAGCAAGTGCAACGTAATTCACAAGGAGGGAGAGCCATCCCTAAGGGGAGCCTATCTTCAAGGCCTAGGTCACCCTGCTGGCCCCAGCCTTCCTGGTGAAAGCTGTGGCGGAGACAGGGCTCCTGGGTGCTTGGCTCACCTGGGCTCTCTCTCTGCCCTGGCAGCCCCCAACCCCTGCTGGCCATCACCCTGCTCACTGCTGGCCCAGTGCTCGGTGAGCCCCAAGGGGCAGGCTCAGTGTCACTGCCCCGAGAACTACCATGGCGATGGGATGGTGTGTCTGCCCAAGGACCCATGCACTGACAACCTCGGTGGCTGCCCCAGCAACTCTACCTTGTGTGTGTACCAGAAGCCGGGCCAGGTGAGCCAGGGTCCCAGGCTGGAACTGTCCCCACAGTGCACCCACACACTGGCTGTGGGACCCTGGGCAAGTCACAGGCCTTCTGGTAGCCTCAGTTTCCCCATTTGTAAAATGGGGAGAGGATAACGATCCTCTTCGGGGAGGGGCTGAGCAGGGCTCTATGGGTAGGCAAGACACCAGTGGTTCTTGGGGTTGGACGTGGTGTTCCCCTCCTGCCCTGTTGGGGGCCAGGCCTTCTGCACCTGCCGGCCAGGCCTGGTCAGCATCAACGGCAACGCCTCTGCGGGCTGCTTCGCCTTCTGCTCCCCCTTCTCCTGTGACCGGTCTGCCACCTGCCAGGTGACTGCTGATGGGAAGACCAGGTGAGCACAGGGGCCTGGGAGCAGAGACAGTGGGTTGGGCAAGCGTGCCCCCTGTGGGGAGGTGTCGGGGGGGCGGGGGAGGGCCTCAGCCTCTGCCCTGACTGGCTCTCCCTGGGCCCCCAGCTGTGTGTGCAGGGAGAGCGAGGTGGGGGATGGGCGTGCCTGCTACGGACACCTGCTCCACGAAGTGCAGAAGGCCACGCAGACAGGCCGGGTGTTCCTGCAGCTGAGGGTTGCCGTGGCCATGATGGGTGCGTGACCCCACTGCTTGCCCACGACCCGACCCCTCACCCCCAGCACAGCTGGCAGGGAGGGAGGGGCTGCCTCTGCAGATTCCGGTTTCTCTGCCCCAGGGCTGTGGGAACAAACAGTGGGCTATGGGGGGTGCATGCAGGGGGTGGGAGCTGCTCTCCAACCTCAAGGCCCCCATCTACCCTAAATCTAGGGCGAATACCCCCACCCCAACTCCCCCACACCAGGTCTGATGCCCGAAGGTCTTCTGAGACCCCCAGGGTCTCCCCAGCTCCCTTCTGATGCTCCCTCGCCCTGCCCCCCAGACCAGGGCTGCCGGGAGATCCTTACCACAGCGGGCCCTTTCACCGTGCTGGTGCCATCCGTCTCCTCCTTCTCCTCCAGGACCATGAATGTAAGCCCCTCCCCATGGTGGAGCTGGCCACCGGCCCTCACCTCCTCCCCTGGATGCGTCCCCAGTCTTCAGGGCCTGAGAACCTGGAAGGCATTAGGGCCTGGGAGGCATCCTGTCCCCTCCATCGCTTGGGTAGAGGTGGTGTGAAGAGGACGGGCTCCCCTGGCTCACTTTGCTCCCCGCCTTGCGTCTGCAGGCATCCCTTGCCCAGCAGCTCTGCAGACAGCACATCATCGCAGGGCAGCATATCCTGGAGGACACAAGGACCCAACAAACACGAAGGTGGTGGACGCTGGCCGGGCAGGAGATCACCGTCACCTTCAACCAATTCACGGTGAGGGAGGAGCCTCAGCCTGGGGACAAGAGGAGTCACAGCCTGGCAAGGGTGTGCAGGTGGGAGGGAGTCTCGGGACGGGGGGCTGGCATATGGGATCTGGCCAGACCTCTTGTGTCTCACCAGAAATACTCCTACAAGTACAAAGACCAGCCCCAGCAGACGTTCAACATCTACAAGGCCAACAACATAGCAGCCAATGGCGTCTTCCACGTGGTCACTGGCCTGCGGTGGCAGGCCCCCTCTGGGACCCCTGGGGATCCCAAGGTGAGCCAGCATCCTCCCCTCCCCTCACCTGTGCTGCTGGGTAACCTCAGACCCCTGCAGAGAGCAGTGAGTGGGCAGGAGCCATTCTGCTCGGGGCTGGAGCACAGCTTCTCCCCGCTGGGCTGAAGCAGCCTCACCCCCTTCCCTGGGGCCCTCACACTCATCCCTCCTTACAGAGAACTATCGGACAGATCCTTGCCTCTACCGAGGCCTTCAGCCGCTTTGAAACCATCCTGGAGGTAAGCTCGGGGGAGGGGTCCTAGCCCATGTGGGCTTCTGGGCTTCTGGGCCAGGACTCATTATCCCAGATTCTGCCCCACAGTGACCTGGGGTTCTGAAGTAGCATGGCCTCTGCCCATGCCCCCGTCCTCAAGCCTGAGGTTCTGTGGTAGCATGGACCCATTGCCCATGTCTCCCACTTACTCAGTGGGAGTTTCCTGCAGGCCAAAGCTGGCAGGGCCCAGGCAGGACTCAGAGGTGGAGGCTGGCCATGCAGCCCCCTGAGCCTCCCTTGCACCGCCACAGAACTGTGGGCTGCCCTCCATCCTGGACGGACCTGGGCCCTTCACAGTCTTTGCCCCAAGCAATGAGGCTGTGGACAGCTTGCGTGACGGCCGCCTGATCTACCTCTTCACAGCGGTAAGCTCAGCGGGAGAAGGGGCTGCGGGTATGGGGGCACCAGGACCTCCACACCCCCCCACAGTTCCTCTGGGAGCCAAACCCTCTCTCCCTGCCAGGGTCTCTCTAAACTGCAGGAGCTGGTGCGGTACCACATCTACAACCACGGCCAGGTGCGAGGTCTTTCTCTGGGGGGCAGCCAGCTTGTACCCAGTGGGCCTGCCTGCAGGTTCTGGACTTCCCCAATGCCCCATCTCTTCTCCATCTCCCCTCCCTTCTCATCTGTTCTGCTATAGCACAGAGTCTAGGGACCAAGGGGGTGGCCGTGAGCCTCCTGGGCATGGCCCCAAGGTGTGGCCAGAGCCCCGCCTAAAGCCACACTGTCCCTTGCCCCAGCTGACTGTTGAGAAGCTCATCTCCAAGGGTCGGATCCTCACCATGGCGAACCAGGTCCTGGCTGTGAACATCTCTGAGGAGGTGAGGTGCACGGACACCTGGGCGGATGGTGTGGCTGGCGGTGACCAGTGCCCACTGGCCCCTCAGCCTTGTGTGCTCTGAGCCCTGTGGTGGGCAGGACACTGCTAGGCCCTGGTGGGGTCATGGGGAAGGAAGCAGGCAGAGATCAAATTCCTCTGCTGGGGCCCAATGAGGGTTAATGGGGAGGACTCCAAAAAGGAGCCTGGAGCACACAGTAGGGCTGCCCCATGTGGTAGAAGCCATGTGGGTAAGGGCCCGGAGCCTGGAGCAGTGTCGTTGGCCAGAGCTGAGGGAGAGGTGGCTGGCATGGCAGGCGGGGCCTTCAGCAGCTCACTGAGCTGCCTGTCTGCTCTAACTGGGCTGCAGGGGTGGAGGCGGGCAGCCCCACTGGGCCAAGGCCAGCTGGGCTGGGGGTTGGCTCAGTGGGTCTCTGCCGCAGGGGCGCATCCTGCTGGGACCCGAGGGGGTCCCGCTGCAGAGGGTAGACGTGATGGCCGCCAATGGCGTGATCCACATGCTGGACGGCATCCTGCTGCCCCCGACCATCCTGCCCATCCTCCCCAAGCACTGCAGCGAGGAGCAGCACAAGATCGTGGCGGTGAGCCTGACCTGCACAGCCAGGGCCCTGCTCACTAACCCCCGTCAGCGCTGGAGCGGCGATCCTCTTCCCAGGGAGAGGCGCTAAGTCAGGGCTGGGCTGACGCCGGCTCTGAGGCCCTGCTGGCAGACTTCCAAGAACTCACCTGTCCTTCCCCCACACTCACCCTCACCAGGACTATGATTCCATCTTTGAGATTTTTTTTTTTTTGAGGTAGGGTCTCGCTCTGTCGCCTAGGCTGGAGTGCAGTGGCGCAATCCCAACTCACTGTAGCCTCCGCATCCTGGGTTCAAGCGATTCTCGTGCCTCAGCCTCCCGAGTAGCTGGGATTACAGGCGTCTGCCAACATGCCTGGCTAATTTTTGTATTTTTAGTAGAGACGGGGTTTCACCATGTTGGCCAGGCTGGTCTCAAACCTCTGACCTCAGGTGATCCGCCCACCTCAGCCTCCCAAAGTGCTGGGATTACAGGCATGAGGCACTGCGCCTGGCCTGAGATAACTCTTGCATCCTCCACTGCTCCATCCCCTTTCACTCACTCTGTGCCTGTCTCTGGCCTCTCTGCTGTTTTCCAGAGACTCTAGCTCTGCCCCGCTCAGGGCCTCTGCCCCTGCTCTCCCCTGCCTGGAACGCCAGTGCTGGGCTTCCTGTGGTTGGCTCTTCTCATCCCTTAATCCCCACTCAATGTTCCCTTCTCTGGGTTTGCCGAGTACATAAACAATGACTAACCCCTCTCCCCATCCTGCCTCTGCCCTGCCCAGGGCTCCTGTGTGGACTGCCAAGCCCTGAACACCAGCACGTGTCCCCCCAACAGTGTGAAGCTGGTGAGCACCCTTTGGCCCAGCTCTCAGGGCCAAACCCTGACTGCCTGTTGAGGTTTCTGCCCTGGGTCACAGGGGTGGGTGGGGGAAGCAGAGGCTAGGAGGCTACATCAGACCTGGAGGCTAAGTGCTTCACAGCCCCACTGGACCAGGGTGGGAGTTCTGGACCCAAGGGGCAGAGGTCCCTTAACCAGGGCTGCCTAGCAAAGGGGCCGGCCCAGAACCCACACCCACTGACTGGCTTTGCATGGCCCACCCCAGGACATCTTCCCCAAGGAGTGTGTCTACATCCATGACCCAACTGGGCTCAATGTGCTAAAGAAGGGCTGTGCCAGCTACTGCAACCAAACCATCATGGTAAGCATGGGCATGGGTGCCCACTCCCAGGTCACCCGGGCACCTGCTGCTCCTCAGGGGTCCCCAAGCTGGGGCTGAGTGGGCTACCTTCCTCAGAGGATGCACTGCAGCCTAACGGTGGAAAAGGGGTCCCAGAGAAACCTTATCCACTCTGTCACTCTGGAGATGGGGCCAGGGAGCAGAGGCAGCCTGGGCAGGGAGGGCATGGCCCCAGATGGCCTCTTGGACCTGCCCTGTCTCTTATAGGAACAAGGCTGCTGCAAAGGTTTTTTCGGGCCTGACTGCACGCAGTGTCCTGGGGGCTTCTCCAACCCCTGCTATGGCAAAGGCAATGTGAGTCCCATCCTCTCCTGGGGTGAGGTATGGGGAAGACAGGGACTCCTTCACCGGTTGGCCAGTGACTGGCTGTGTGTCTGGGCCAAGCCTGCCACTCTCTGGCCTTGGGATCCTCATATCTAGGCAGTGGAAAGTTGGGTCAAATTATTTCTCATATTTTAATTAAAAATAATTAGGCCAGGTGCAATGTCTCACGCCTGTAATCCCAGCACTTTGAGAGGCTCAGGCGGGCAGATCACTTGAGGTCAGGAGTTCAAGACCAGCCTGGTCAACATGGCAAAACCCTGTCTCTACTAAAAATACAAAAATTAGTCTGGTGTCATGGCACACACCTGTAATCCCAGCTACTCAGGAGGCTGAAGCAGGAAAATCACTTGAACCTGGGAGGCGGAGGTTGCAGTGAGCCAAGATCGCCCCACTGCACTCCAGCCTGGGCAACAGAGTGAGATTCCATCCCAAAATAATAATAATAGATAGATAGATAGATAGATATAGATAGATAGATAGATAGATAGATAGATAGATAGATAGATAGATAGATGATAGATAGTTTTGGCATTTATTTCCAAAAAGGCTACTTGGCAGTTTTCTTTTGTGTTCTGTTTTTACCACTTTGTAATATCAGGGTTACTTTAGCACCTGGCTATAGAAGAACACAGGAGTTATGTGTTTCTGGTTTGAGCAAATGTTGCTCATAAAGCCTCCAAGCCCAGGTGCCTTTTAGGGGCTAGGTCTTTGGCGGCATCAGTGATTTTGAAGATCCTTTCCAGGATGAGCTCTCATGGGTAGCAAGAGCTCAGAGCCAGCCCATGAAAGGACGGGGTGTTGGGAGAGGGGATGGAGAGAGTCCCTTTCCCATGACAACCTGCCTTCTGCTCACTCTCTAGTGCAGTGATGGGATCCAGGGCAACGGGGCTTGCCTCTGCTTCCCAGACTACAAGGGCATCGCCTGCCACATCTGCTCCAACCCAAACAAGCATGGAGATCAATGCCAGGAAGGTGAGTGGTCCTGGCTCAGGCCACCTCCTAGGGAGAAAAAAGGTCTGCTTAGAAATGGGTCTGGGGGGCCAGGCGCGGTGGCTCACGCTTGTAATCCCAGCACTTTGGGAGGCCGAGGCGGGCGGATCACGAGGTCAGGAGATCGAGACCACAGTGAAACCCCGTCTCTACTAAAAATACAAAAAAATTAGCCGGGCGTGGTGGCGGCGCCTGTAGTCCCAGCTACTCGGAGAGGCTGAGGCAGGAGAATGGCGTGAACCCGGGAAGCGGAGCTTGCAGTGAGCCGAGGTCGCGCCACTGCGCTCCAGCCTGGGTGACAGAGCGAGACTCCGTCTCAAAAAAAAAAAAAAAAAAAAAAAAGAAATGGGTCTGGGGGCTCTCAAGAGGGGAAATGAAGCCCCAGGAGGAGGGATGAAGGCCAGGGAGAGTGGAGGAAGATTTGAGAACAGAAAGGAGATGCTGTCTGCTTCACCCATGCCAGGAAGGGAACTGTGGCTTAATTTAAAGTATGCGGGACTTAGGTCAGACACACTGAAGAACTTCCTGATGGTGGTGTTGGGATCAGGGCAACTAGAATGGGATAAGTGAAAGCTCAGAATGCCCCCCTCACATTTCATCTGCCTGCCCTTTGAGTCTGAGATAACCTCTGATTTTTCCACCCTGAAGTCAAATCTGTACTGGCTGCCCCACTCCCTATATCCCCCAAACCCATCCTGGCCCCCAGCCGGCCCTGCCTCCTGCTTCTCAGTTTCCCTGCTCCCATCTACTCCCTACAGACTGCGGCTGTGTCCATGGTCTCTGCGACAACCGCCCAGGCAGTGGGGGGGTGTGCCAGCAGGGCACGTGTGCCCCTGGCTTCAGCGGCCGGTTCTGCAATGAGTCCATGGGGGACTGTGGGCCCACAGGGCTGGCCCAGCACTGCCACCTGCATGCCCGCTGTGTTAGCCAGGAGGGTGTTGTCAGGTGAGGACCCACACCTTCTGTCTGCCCCATCCGTGACCTTTCATACCTGAGGCTCACTGGAGCCCCCTCCTTCACCCACCCCCCAGATGTCGCTGTCTTGATGGCTTTGAGGGTGATGGCTTCTCCTGCACACCCAGCAACCCCTGCTCCCACCCGGACCGTGGAGGCTGCTCAGAGAATGTCAGTCCCCTTGCTCCTTCCCTGAAGTTGTGACCCAGAGGCAGGAGGTGGGATGCCCTGGTCCTCTGCCTACGTTCCTGTGTCCCTGAGTTATTTATCCATGGCTCTCATAGGCTGAGTGTGTCCCTGGGTCCCTGGGCACCCACCACTGCACATGCCACAAAGGCTGGAGTGGGGATGGCCGCGTCTGTGTGGCTATTGACGAGTGTGAGCTGGACGTGAGAGGTGGCTGCCACACCGATGCCCTCTGCAGCTATGTGGGCCCCGGGCAGGTGAGGTGCAGCAGAGAAGGGGTGGGGGCCTTGGTTCTGGGGGACTCTCTCCCTGCCCCATCTGACTCCTGGAAAGCAGAGTCAGGTGCTCAGGGTCTGGAACCTCAGGTGCAGATGAGAACCCAGTGCTGACATGCTGAGTAGTAGCATCTGGGATTCGCTCCTTCATCCATCCACGCATTGCTTTCCCAGGTGTTTTCAGGCACCTATTCCACGCTAGTCTCTGTTCTAGACGTAGGGAATGCGATACTGAGCAAAGCAGGAAAAGCCTCTGCCCGTGGGAGTGACCTCCCCAAAACTTTAGCCTCATGGAAATCCAGCCCTGGAGCTTTGCAGTGTCTGAATCTAGTCACGGGAGCTCAGAACCTGGAGCCTTCCATGCGGAGCATTTCAGGACCGGTGAACCAGCGTTTGGACAGGCATTGAAGACTGTCTAACGCGCCAAGTGGGAGGCCAGGCCTGGCTGGTCAGGGTCAGCCTCTGCATGGCCAGGCCTGTGGGGCTCCCTGTCCTCCCAACTCCAAGGTGGTCTCTGGACACCAGCACGTGGGGCCTTAGCAGTAAGAACTGACAGGTGTAAGAGCTGGAGCTCCAAACCCCATTAGGGCCTTAATTCAGAACAGAGGTGTTGAATGAGCCAGTGAGATTCCCCCAACGTGAAAACAAGGGCACCTGAGAGCTGAGGGTTCTCACTGGTCACTCACCTGCAGTGTAGACAAGCCCAGGGGCACTGGCATTTGGTTGGGGGACTAGAGCAGTTGAGTAGTGTGGCAGGGCTGGAGGTGTGATCTAAGCCACTATCCTGGGGCTGGCCTTGGCAGGTACCCACCCACTTGCCACAAGCTGTTGGCCTTAATGGCCCTGGCAGGGCCCCAGGCTCCAAGTGCAGGGGCACCAAGTCTCCATGGACGCTTCTCTGCGAATGCTCTCACCTCTGTGGACTCATCCTGAGAGCCAGTCTCCCCTTAGGGCCTCTGTCTCCCCATCTGGAGCACAGATCTCTGAGAGGAGGGCTGGGAGAAGTTCCTCTGGGGTCTGGGCAGACCTCCCCGGGGGCAGTGACCAGAGAGAGCCAAGTAATGGAGGAAGAAAGGGTTGGATGCTCATCATGAGAAAAGGCCATCTGTTCCTAACCTTTCCAGAGCCGATGCACCTGCAAGCTGGGCTTTGCCGGGGATGGCTACCAGTGCAGCCCCATCGACCCCTGCCGAGCAGGCAATGGCGGCTGCCACGGCCTGGTAAGGGGGTGCAAGGCTCAGAGCCCTGGGGAAGCTTTCTGGGGTGAGCCTGGGCTGCAGCTGTCTCCCTCCCTCCCCATCTCTGGGTGTCTCTCTGTATCCTGTCAGGATTGAGATCTTTCCAAACTTCAAATCCAACCATGTCACTCCTCTCCCCCTTCACCTGCCCCTGCCCAGCCTCCTCTCTCTGTTCCACTCCTGCCTCGCTTCCACTGTCCTTGGCTGCGCTGAGCTCCTCGCCGCCCCCTGCCCTTGCTCCACCCTACCACACGCCTGCCTCTGCGAGCCGCACCTGGGCCTGGCTAGCTCCTCCTGCTCTCAGCTCTGGCTCCTGAGGATACAGGGCCTCCTGGGTGCTCCCACAGCCCTGAGCTCCCTCGCACCCACCTGGCATGGGTAATGCTTGTGTCAAATGCCCAGTGATCCTGGGGAGCGGGGCTAGGCACGCCGAAGGAGTGCCACCAACACAGACTGGGTGGCTGCAGAGCAAAGGGCAGGGGCTGGGGCTGGACAGGCAGAGAGATGGGGGAGGGAGGGGCCCAGCTACCATCTGGTTCTGAATGGAGGCCCTTTCTCACTCCCACCCCAGGCCACCTGCCGGGCAGTGGGGGGAGGTCAGCGGGTCTGCACGTGCCCCCCTGGCTTTGGGGGTGATGGCTTCAGCTGTTATGGAGACATCTTCCGGGTAAGAGGTGCTCAGACTCGTTTTCTGTCTTCCCTGTGCTTGGGGAGGAGCCCTCTCCAGCACCTCAGGTGGGAAAGGGACACTGCTCAGGATCCGTGGTGGGGAAGGGGCTTGAATTTGCCCTTGGTCCTGTGACCTCAGCCTTTTCCCTTCCCTTAGGAGCTGGAGGCAAATGCCCACTTCTCCATCTTCTACCAGTGGTTTAAGGTAGGACAGGGCAGAATGCTGGGATTGAGGGCTCAAATCCAGGAGGCCTGCCTGGATGGAGGAGTGCCATATAACATCTCCAAGAGTGGGAGGTTGGGGGCAGGCCTGGAGCCTAGAGCAGGGGATCTGAAGATGATGGCTGCCTTCCTCACTCCTCCTGCCCCTGCTCCCTGTGTGCGTGCAGAGTGCTGGCATCACGCTTCCTGCTGACCGCCGAGTCACAGCCCTGGTGCCCTCCGAGGCTGCGGTCCGTCAGCTGAGCCCCGAGGACCGAGCTTTCTGGCTGCAGCCAAGGATGCTGCCGAACCTGGTCAGGTGGGGCCGCCATTGCCAGGCTGTGGGAGGGGGCTTCCTTGCGGGACCCAGTCCCTCCCCAGCGAGTCCTTAGCCTGGCAGGTACTCACCCCTTGGGGTGGGCCCAGTCCCAAAGGTCTCTGTAAGTTACACTAACCTGATTCCATGACCCCCCTAAACTGTGCCCTGTCAGGGCCCATTTTCTCCAGGATGCCCTGTTCGAGGAGGAGCTGGCCCGGCTGGATGGGCAGGAAGTGGCCACCCTGAACCCCACCACACGCTGGGAGATTCGCAACATTAGTGGGGTATGTGGTGAACTCTGGGCAGAAAAGGGGACCGGGTGGGGCAGGGGAGGGAGCCTGAGTGGCTGCAGGCTCTCCCACTTCAGAGGCCCCATGGGATGAGATTGGTGTCCCCTTGCCCTGCCCAGAGCCGGGCTCAAAGGACGCATTGCTGATGGGCACTGAGTCGCTGGGCCAGGAGTGACTGCCTGCAGGGGCTCTCTGTCCATCTGAGTCTGCACATGCACACCCGCCCCTCTCACCACGGGCCCTGGGGAGGGTCTGTGTGCCCAGCTGCTGGGTCCTGAGTCTGACTCAGGATCTGAGTCAGCTCCTGGGAGGAGCTGCTGTGCAGAACCCAGCCCGTGGGCCAGCCTGCGGACCACCTGTGGGTGCCTGTGTGCCTGGCAGTCTCTCTGTTGGGGCTGCCCCACCTTTAAGGGTCTATCTGTGCCCACCTGTGGCTAAGCTCTGCTGCTGCCTTCCAGAGGGTCCGGGTGCAGAATGCCAGCGTGGACGTGGCTGACCTCCTTGCGACTAACGGTGTCCTACACATCCTCAGCCAGGTACAGCAGGAGGAGGGTGTGTGCAGGGAAACTTGCAGGCAGGCCGTGAAGCAATGACATACTGACCAGGCCCTGTGCTCTGTACCAGGTCTTATTGCCCCCCCGAGGGGATGTGCCCGGTGGGCAGGGGTTGCTGCAGCAGCTGAACTTGGTGCCTGCCTTCAGCCTCTTCCGGGAGTTGCTGCAGGTACGGAAGGCTGGCAAGAGGGGACGTGCCTGCTCGGGGGACACTGTGCCCCAGGTCCAGAGGGACCTGGCTGGCTCCCAGTGTCAGGACTGACAACTAATATGCCCATCCCTGACCTCCACCCCATCCCTAGCACCATAGGTTGGTGCCCCAGATTGAGGCTGCCACTGCCTACACCATCTTTGTGCCCACCAACCGCTCCCTGGAGGCCCAGGGCAACAGCAGCCACCTGGTGAGGCCATGGGGATGGGGCAATGGCGGGGAGGGCAAAGGCACAGAGGGCAAGCCTCCAATCCCACCACGAAGGGACACGGTGGGTGCGGCGTGCTGCCCAGGGCACTTAGTTATCCTGCAGTCCCCTGGGTTCTCTCTTTCTCTCCCAGGACGCAGACACAGTGCGGCACCATGTGGTCCTGGGGGAGGCCCTCTCCATGGAAACCCTGCGGAAGGGTGGACACCGCAACTCCCTCCTGGGCCCTGCCCACTGGATCGTCTTCTACAACCACAGTGGCCAGGTTTGGGGGTCGGGGACCAAGGAGACCCTAGCCTGGGCCCCTACCCCTGAAGATCCCTTTCCTTTGGAGTTTCCCCAGCTGTGAGCCTCCGACCTCTAACCTCTGCTCCAGGGAGCCCCCCACCCTGGAGCACTGCCTGACCTTACAGCCCTGCCAGGTGAGGGGGGTGGGTGGGTGGGTGGATTCAGCCTCCATCCCTCTCCGCAGCCTGAGGTGAACCATGTGCCACTGGAAGGCCCCATGCTGGAGGCCCCTGGCCGCTCGCTGATTGGCCTGTCGGGGGTCCTGACGGTGGGCTCAAGTCGCTGCCTGCATAGCCACGCTGAGGCCCTGCGGGTGAGAGGCTGGGGCCAGAGGAAGGCTGGCACGGGAGTTCAGAGCTGGGAGGGGCTGGCTGACCTGACTAGTGGGGAGGGGCGCATGGTCAGCCTGTCCTGGAGGAAGGGCAGGGATCCAGGCCTGGACTGCCTGATGCCCCACCCTTTTTCCCTCTAGGAGAAATGTGTAAACTGCACCAGGAAATTCCGCTGCACTCAGGGCTTCCAGCTGCAGGTGAGACTGGGCTTAGCGCAGCTCTGTCCCTGCGTTGCCTGCCCTCGCTTCTTCCAAGGTGCCCAATCCCCTCACCCTCCAGCCCAGTTTTGCTTGGCCCAGGCATCCAGGCACAGGGAACTGGGTGGCTGACGTCCCCATAGAGGCCTGGAGGGCTGGCCTGGCTCTGCTGAGGGGAGACTCCCTCAGACTTGCGGCCTGAGGCTTGGATCCTGTCCGCCCTCCCCCATCAGTCTTCCTGTCTTGGTCCCTCTCTGACCCTTCTGCTGTTCTGCTCAGCTGCCTAACACCTGTAGTCCATCTGTCTGTCTCCCCGTTCACTGCCCTGCCCCTGCCCAAGCCACTGGCTGACCCCTCCTGCCTGTGCCCGTTTCCAGGACACACCCAAGAAGAGCTGTGTCTACCGATCTGGCTTCTCCTTCTCCCGGGGCTGCTCTTACACATGTGCCAAGAAGATCCAGGTTTGCCCTGAAGCCCCCACCCCAAGCCTGTCCAGAGAGAAGGAGGTGGGAGTGGGTGGGGGCCCAGGGAGGAGCCTAGTTTGGATCTTAAGGGCAGAGACTGGGCTGGGACTAGGGTGAGGCCAGAACCCAGAGGAAGGAGAGGGGAGAGAGGTCTGAAGTCAGAGGGCGTTTGTCCCTGTGTCAACTCCCCCAGGGAGAGGGAGTGGAGACGGTGAGAGGAAGAAAGGGCAGTTCAGAGCTGGCTCCATCAGCAAAACCCCAGGGGCAGCGACTGGGCCTGGCTCGGCCCCTCACTGTGGGATCTGGGTGCAGCCCTTCCTTGCTTGAGCCTCAGTTTCCCCACCCTGCCAGAGGGAGGGTTTTAGGAGGTATCTCTGTGTCTCTTTCAGCTCTGAGCTGCTCGTCCCTGGGTCTGGGGTTCTGAGGGGTTTTGCTCCGTGGCTCTGTGGCCCTGAGATGCCCCCATTCCCCTTCCCCCTGACACCTTGCTGGGCCTCTCTCACCCTCTCTCCCACCCCCACACTGACAGGTGCCGGACTGCTGCCCTGGTTTCTTTGGCACGCTGTGTGAGCCATGCCCAGGGGGCCTGGGGGGGGTGTGCTCAGGCCATGGGCAGTGCCAGGACAGGTTCCTGGGCAGCGGGGAGTGCCACTGCCATGAGGGCTTCCATGGAACGGCCTGTGAGATGTGTGAGCTGGGCCGCTACGGGCCCAACTGCACTGGAGGTGAGGGCTGGGGAGGGGCGGGGGTGGGCTTCCTGGCAGCAGAGAGCAGCCTGGAGACCCCAGCCAGGACAGGATGGAGGCACTGGGCAACTCCTGTCCTCCTTTATCCCACTGCAGTGTGTGACTGTGCCCATGGTCTGTGCCAGGAGGGGCTGCAAGGGGACGGAAGCTGTGTCTGTAACGTGGGTTGGCAGGGCCTCCGCTGTGACCAGAGTGAGTGGGTCCCAAGGGGGAGGGGGCGGGTGGCTACTGAGGAGGCTGTTCCTGGGTCTGAATGACCAGAGTCATCCTCCTGCCCCCCAGAAATCACCAGCCCTCAGTGCCCTAGGAAGTGCGACCCCAATGCCAAGTGAGTGGGCCCAGCCTGGGGCAGGTGGGCAAGTGGTGGGGAGCCTGGGGGTCAAGGCACAGCTGGACAGGCATGGGCTGAGCTGCTGCTACCACCCCTCCCAGCTGCGTGCAGGACTCGGCCGGAGCCTCCACCTGCGCCTGTGCTGCGGGATACTCCGGCAATGGCATCTTCTGTTCAGGTCCAGCCACATGGATGCCCAGGGCCCTCCCTGAAATTTTGGGGTGGCTGTCCCCACAGAGCCCCCTTCACTTCCTCTAGGCCCAGCCCTCCTCACTGTCCCATCTCAGGACTCACCCTTCCCCCTGACCTTTTCCTTTCTCTCATGCCCTCCACTCCTGTCCTGCCCCTGGCCCCGTGCCTGCTCCTAAGGACTGTCTGGGATCATCTCCCCTTAGAGGTGGACCCCTGTGCCCATGGCCATGGGGGCTGCTCCCCTCATGCCAACTGTACCAAGGTGGCACCTGGGCAGCGGACATGCACCTGCCAGGATGGCTACATGGGCGACGGGGAGCTGTGCCAGGGTGAGACTAGGCCCCCAACCTGGGTTGTATATGGGGCTAGGGGTCTGGCTGCAGTGATCTGAGTCAGATTAGGAAGGGCTGAAGGGGCGCGTGGGACTTGTGGGGACTGGGGGGTGCTGAGAGAGGAGGGGGTGGGACAGATGAAGGTACAGAGGACAGATGAAGGTGGGGGGCCGCTAAGGGCCACCCCCATCCCAGTGTCTCTTCCCCCAGAAATTAACAGCTGTCTCATCCACCACGGGGGCTGCCACATTCACGCCGAGTGCATCCCCACTGGCCCCCAGCAGGTCAGCATGGCAGGGTTGGACACGGGGGGCCATGCCATGCCCTCACAGGATGGGGCCTCCCTTCAGGGCAGGCCCAGGGAGGGGGTGACCCTTTTACCCAGGGTGCTGGCCAGCTGTTGGCTCCCAGTAGCCCCACTGATCAAGACTGGGGACAGGTCTCTTGCAGCTGCCACGAGGGTTACAGCGGGGATGGCATCCGGACCTGCGAGCTCCTGGACCCCTGCTCTAAGGTCAGACCCCTAGTCCTGCCCTCCTCCTTCACTGAGGAGAAGGAGAGGGGACTGAGGCAGGAAACAGCCCTTCTCACCTCCAGCAGGGTCCTAAGGGCCTCTGCAGGGTGGGCTGTCCTGCCCTCAAGCTCGAGTTTAATCAGTAGCAAATAGGATCTGGGGGGCTGAGCAGAGGCCTTCATGGCCTCTTTCACAGGGCTGAGTGGGATAGAGAAGTCCTGGAAGCCACTGATACCTTCCTCTCCTGTCCCTGCCTCAGAATAATGGAGGCTGCAGCCCATATGCCACCTGCAAAAGCACAGGGGATGGCCAGAGGACATGTACCTGCGACACAGCCCACACCGTGGGGGATGGCCTCACCTGCCGTGCCCGAGTCGGCCTGGTAATGATGCCCAAGTCAGACCCCTGATCTGGTCTTGGCTGTGCCCCATGGGCCTGACCCATGGTCTTGGCAAAGACCCGATTTGATCCTGATCCTGGCCCTGACCATGACACTGAGCCTGACCCCTGACTGTATCTGGGCCTGACCCCAGCTATGACCTATGAAACTAGCCGTGACCCCAACTCAGACCCCGCGGCTTTCCTTTCCTCATGTCTGCCTTGGCTAGACCTTGGGCCGCAGGTGCTGGGACAGGCACCAGGCCCTGAATGGGGGCCGCCCCAAATCTGAGCTGACCCTCGCCCCCCCAGGAGCTCCTGAGGGATAAGCATGCCTCATTCTTCAGCCTCCGCCTCCTGGTGAGTGGCCAGCTTGGGCCTCTGTGACCTGCAAGTCCCACTCCTCTCTGGGCTTCTGTTCCCATCTGGTCAGGGGGTTGGCTGGTTTGTTCTCTCTGAGTCCAGGTCTTCCCCAGGAGATCCATGGACGCCTCAGGCTTCTCCCCTTCCACTCATGCTGTTGCTGCCTCCCGCAGGAATACAAGGAGCTCAAGGGTGATGGGCCTTTCACCATCTTCGTGCCGCACGCAGATCTAATGAGCAACCTGTCACAGGTATGCAGCCCCCAGAGCGAGGCTGGGCAGGGCTGGGCGCTCTGGTGGTGGCCCTGCGTGGGCTGAGGCGGCAGTCAGGGACCCCACTCCCCTCGCGACTCCGCTCTAGGATGAGCTGGCCCGGATTCGCGCGCATCGCCAGCTGGTGTTTCGCTACCACGTGGTTGGCTGTCGGCGGCTGCGGAGCGAGGACCTGCTGGAGCAGGGGTACGCCACGGCCCTCTCAGGGCACCCACTGCGCTTCAGCGAGAGGGAGGTGAGCCCTGGCCCTGGCCTGCCCCGCCCCGCCCCGCCCCGCCCCGCCCCTGCGCGCCTGTGCCCTGGGCCTCACGCAGTCAAGACCCTCACCTCCCCTAGCCAGGGGGCGCCTCCAGCTGAGTCCAACCCGGGACTCCGCCTTTGACCTGGGCCTCGCCCACTGCTGTGGGCCTGTCCTGCCCAGCGCCCTTGTGTCCTTCTGAGGACTGAGCCCCGCCCGCTGCCCTGACTTCGCCCCAGACCCCGCCCACCTCTTGTCCTGGTCCCGAACCGGGACTGCCTGCACCCTGACTCGCCCAACCCAGGCTCCGCCCCCACCTCAGGCCCCGACAGCTTCCGAGCACCCCACCTATCTGCTTCATCAGACCCGTGCCCCGCCCCCAGGGCAGCATATACCTCAATGACTTTGCGCGCGTGGTGAGCAGCGACCATGAGGCCGTGAACGGCATCCTGCACTTCATTGACCGCGTCCTGCTGCCCCCCGAGGCGCTGCACTGGGAGCCTGACGATGCTCCCATCCCGAGGGTATGACAGGCACGGGCCTGGGAGCTGGAAGACAGGCAGCTGGGGGCCTGGGATCCTCCCTTCCCGCCTGGCCTAGCTGTTTATGAGAGCCTTTCCTCAGAGAAATGTCACCGCCGCCGCCAAGGGCTTCGGTTACAAGATCTTCAGCGGCCTCCTGAAGGTACTGCTCCCATGTGGGCCTGTCATTGTGATCACATACGCACGTGTAAGTGTGTGCAAGTGTGCATGCATACCTGTGCGTGCATACCCACCTGTGTGTGCACTGTCCCGTGTGAGCCTGTGTGAACTCACGCGTGCACAAGCCACACCTGTGTGCATGAGCACCCCAGGTTGAGCACATGGGTGTGCTTATGTGTGCCCACATTCCTGACAGCAGTGTGTACAGTTGAGATGTGTGCACACACACGCCTGCCTGGGATGGTCACAGATGAGTGTGGGTGAGTGTGGAGCCCCTTCCTGCTCTGTGGCACAGCCCCCTGCCTTTGCTCGCTAGTCTCTGACTGGGCTGCGACTGCCACACCTTTGCTGCACCCCACCAGGTGGCCGGCCTCCTGCCCCTGCTTCGAGAGGCATCCCATAGGCCCTTCACAATGCTGTGGCCCACAGACGCCGCCTTTCGAGCCTTGCCTGCAGATCGCCAGGCCTGGCTGTACCATGAGGACCACCGTGACAAGCTAGCAGCCGTTCTGCGGGGCCACATGATTCGCAATGTCGAGGTGGGTGCAGCCCCCAACCTTGGTTTTCACCGTCTGCAGCTCAGCCTGCCTCTCCACCTCCAACCATGACTCCACTTGCTCAGGCCTTGGCATCTGACCTGCCCAACCTGGGCCCACTTCGAACCATGCATGGGACCCCCATCTCTTTCTCCTGCAGTCGAGCGCGGCCCGTGAGTCTGGGGAGAGGGTTGGATGAAGGGAGTAGGAGGCAGGGGCCCTGGCAGTGGCAGCTGGAGTGCACCTGTGACCCTCGCATACCTCATATTCTCTCCTTGCAGGGTGAGCTCATGGTGGGTGAGGATGAAGCTCGCATTGTGCAGCGGCACTTGCCCTTTGAGGGTGGCCTGGCCTATGGCATTGACCAGCTGCTGGAGCCACCTGGCCTTGGTGCTCGCTGTGACCACTTTGAGACCCGGCCCCTGCGACTGGTGAGGGAGGCCAGAGGCAGACGGGCAGAAGCCCACCCCGCCTGTGGTGTCCGTCCACCTGACTTTGCTGTGTTGGCCTCCCTCCCTTCCAGAACACCTGCAGCATCTGTGGGCTGGAGCCACCCTGTCCTGAGGGGTCACAGGAACAGGTACAGGGCTAGGGGCTGAGTGGGGGTTGTGGGGTGGGGGCAGGCAGAGCCCAAGGACCACCAAACTCAGAACCACCCGACTGCGGCCTGACTCCTTTGGCCCAGGGCAGCCCTGAGGCCTGCTGGCGCTTCTACCCGAAGTTCTGGACGTCCCCTCCGCTGCGCTCTTTGGGATTACGCAGCGTCTGGGTCCAGCCCAGCCTTTGGGGTAGGCCCCAAGGCCTGGGAAGGGGCTGCCACCGCAATTGTGTCACCACCACCTGGAAGCCCAGCTGCTGTCCTGGTCACTATGGCAGTGAGTGCCAAGGTGAGCATTGCAGACACTGTTGACTAGCTCTTCTGTTCCCCAAGAGAGCCAAGGCACAGCTCTGGCCATTGTCCCTGAGACAGTGTTGGGGCATCCAGGGCTGGGGAGCTCTGGGTGGTGAGTAGATTTTACTAGCGGGAGTGCTTGGGAGAGGCAGGGCCGGGAGTGTGGATGGTGCAGAACCTGGGGAGGAGTGCTGGGGGGTCTGGATGTTCTCCAGGACATGGGCCTGGAGGGGTATTAGCAGTGTGGGGACACGGGTCAGGGACAGATGGCAGGGCTAGGCTGGAGGTACATATATGGGGGTCCTGGTGACAGCCTCTGGCCCCACCTCACTTCTCCTACCCCATCCCCAGCTTGCCCTGGCGGCCCCAGCAGCCCTTGTAGTGACCGTGGCGTGTGCATGGACGGCATGAGTGGCAGTGGGCAGTGTCTGTGCCGTTCAGGTTTTGCTGGGACAGCCTGTGAACTCTGTGCTCCTGGTGCCTTTGGGCCCCATTGTCAAGGTGGGCCATCCCTGCCTGCCCCACGGCCCGATTCCTTTGGCCCTTGTGGGCCAATCTTTATCTTCCTGCCTGTCCCTCTCCCCAGCCTGCCGCTGCACTGTGCATGGCCGCTGCGACGAGGGCCTTGGGGGCTCTGGCTCCTGCTTCTGTGATGAAGGCTGGAATGGGCCACGCTGTGAGGTGCAACTGGGTGAGTAGCCCCGTGCTTGTGCCCACCCTACACACTTGTGTACATTTGCACACATCAGTAAAGGCACCAAGGGTGGGTGGAATGGGCACAGGCAGGAAGGCAACTACTAACCTGGTTCTGGGGGCTGGGCCCCGGGGGACAGAGCTGCAGCCTGTGTGTACCCCACCCTGTGCACCCGAGGCTGTGTGCCGTGCAGGCAACAGCTGCGAGTGCAGCCTAGGCTATGAAGGGGATGGCCGCGTGTGTACAGGTAAGCAGATGGGCGGGGACATGGAGGTGGGAGGCCCCCACTCCCTTGCAGTCACTAGGTCCAACCACTCCCTCCCTGCCCTCAGTGGCAGACCTGTGCCAGGACGGGCATGGTGGCTGCAGTGAGCACGCCAACTGTAGCCAGGTAGGAACAGTGGTCACTTGTACCTGCCTTCCCGACTACGAGGGTGATGGCTGGAGCTGCCGGGCCCGCAACCCCTGCACAGATGGCCACCGTGGGGGCTGCAGCGAGCATGCCGACTGCTTGAGCACCGGCCTGGTGAGCAGGTGGGGGAACCGAGCAGCCAGGGTGGGGAGGCCTGGCAGACCTTCCGACCTCTGAAGGGTGAAAGGCACCCACTGCTCTCCCCAACCCCAGAACACACGGCGCTGTGAGTGCCATGCAGGCTATGTAGGCGATGGACTGCAGTGTCTGGAGGAGTCGGAACCACCTGTGGACCGCTGCCTGGGCCAGCCACCGCCCTGCCACTCAGATGCCTTGTGCACTGACCTGCACTTCCAGGGTGTGTCCCCCTGCCCACTCCCAGTGCCCATTTCATTCCTCAGAGCCAGCAAGCTGACCATGCACCCCTCCGTTCTGCAGAGAAACGGGCTGGCGTCTTCCACCTCCAGGCCACCAGCGGCCCTTATGGTCTGAACTTTTCAGAGGCTGAGGCGGCATGCGAAGCACAGGGAGCCGTCCTTGCTTCATTCCCTCAGCTCTCTGCTGCCCAGCAGGTGTGTGGGGCCCAGAAGTTGGGGCCAAGTGTTGGGGGAGGCCTTGACTGGGTCTTGGGTCTCAGTATCCCCTCCTGTTCCTACAGCTGGGCTTCCACCTGTGCCTCATGGGCTGGCTGGCCAATGGCTCCACTGCCCACCCTGTGGTTTTCCCTGCGGCAGACTGTGGCAATGGTCGGGTGGGCATAGTCAGCCTGGGTGCCCGCAAGAACCTCTCGGAGCACTGGGATGCCTACTGCTTCCGTGTGCAAGGTGTGTCCACCCCACCAAATCCTACTTCCCCTGCTCTGCCCCTTCCCACCAATCTGCTGAGCCACTGACCTGCCTTTCCTGCAGATGTGGCCTGCCGATGCCGAGATGGCTTCGTGGGTGACGGGATCAGCACATGCAATGGGAAGCTGCTGGATGTGCTGGCTGCCACTGCCAACTTCTCCACCTTCTATGGGGTGTGTGGGGCCCACCCTTGGGGGCGGGAGGTGTTGGAATCCCCGAGGAGGGAGCCTGCTCATAGTTCTGTCTTTCCACCGTGTCAGATGCTATTGGGCTATGCCAATGCCACCCAGCGGGGTCTCGACTTCCTGGACTTCCTGGATGATGAGCTCACGTATAAGACACTCTTCGTCCCTGTCAATGAAGGCTTTGTGGACAACATGGTAATCCCCAAGGGTGTGGGCAGAGCAGAGCCCGAATTGGCCATCTCCATCCGGCCCAGGCCAACAGGCCTTGCTCTGCTCACAGACGCTGAGTGGCCCAGACTTGGAGCTGCATGCCTCCAACGCCACCCTCCTAAGTGCCAACGCCAGCCAGGGGAAGTTGCTCCCGGCCCACTCAGGCCTCAGCCTCATCATCAGTGACGCAGGCCCTGACAACAGTTCCTGGGCCCCTGTGGTGAGTCTGGCCACTGTCCCACCCTGTTGGCCCTGGCCCTCGCTCACCGTGGGCCTGACTCTGGTCTCCCTGCAGGCCCCGGGAACAGTTGTGGTTAGCCATATCATCGTGTGGGACATCATGGCCTTCAATGGCATCATCCATGCTCTGGCCAGCCCCCTCCTGGCACCCCCACAGCCTGTGAGTTGAGGAAGGGGGAGGCAGAGCCCTTCCTGGCACCCCCACAACCTGTGAGCCTGGGGAAGGTGGTGGAACAGCTCTCACCAGGTCAACACTCTCCGTTTGTAGCAGGCAGTGCTGGCACCTGAGGCCCCACCTGTGGCGGCAGGCGTGGGGGCTGTGCTTGCCGCTGGAGCACTGCTTGGCTTGGTGGCCGGAGCTCTCTACCTCCGTGCCCGAGGCAAGCCCACGGGCTTTCGCTTCTCTGCCTTCCAGGTAGGGCTGGGTTGGGGCTGCCATGGCGGGTCCTTGGATCTCGCTCGAGGCGCCTCGCCACTCACCCCTCTGCCGCTCCCAGGCGGAAGATGATGCTGACAATGACTTCTCACCGTGGCAAGAAGGGACCAACCCCACCCTGGTCTCTGTCCCCAACCCTGTCTTTGGCAGCGACGCCTTTTGTGAACCCTTCGATGTGAGCATGGAAGTGTGGCAGATGTGGGATGGGGCCCAGGCCCTGGTCACACCCTCCACCAACAAACAACACTGCTCTTCTAGGACTCACTCCTGGAGGAGGACTTCCCCGACACCCAGAGGATCCTCACAGTCAAGTGACGAGGCTGGGGCTGAAAGCAGAGGCATGCACAGGGAGGAGACCACTTTTATTGCTTGTCTGGGTGGACGCCCAGGGTGGACGGGGCGGGAGGGGCTGGGGGCCTGTCCCAGACAATAAAGGTGCCCTCAGCGGATGTGGGCCATGTCGCCAAGGAAGGGGGTCTTCATGCAGCCCGTGCAGAGCTGGTCCATCCAGAGGGGTGCCTCATGCTGCAGCGGCGTGCGGCGCGGGTAGAAGGTGAAGTCCACGCGGTAGTTGAGCAGGCAGCTGAGGGAGGCCATGTAGAGGTCAGAGAAGCGCACAAGGCGCCTCGAGAAGTAGGTGGGGTTGTGGAAGGTGCGGAAGATGCTGCCAAACTGCGCGTTGAACAGGGCCTTGGTGATGCACCTGGCGAGGGAGACACGATGCACTCAAGGGGTGGGCCTGGGGTGGTGGCTTGGCTGGGACTCCTGCCCTGGCCCCACCTGCTCACCTCAGCTCCTGCCGCTCTTTCATCCAGGCAGCCAGCACCTGCCTGCACTCCGCGTCCTGATAGGTCTGGGGATACAAGGTGTGCATTGGGTGCGTGCACCCAGGAGGCTACCGCCCTGGCCCTCCCACAGCCACCCCGGCCCACACCTGCATGCGCTCCAGCAGCCCCGTGAGCGCCTGCTGCCACGTCAGCGAGTGCATGTACTGCTCCGTGTTGATGATGCGGATCTCACGCTCCAGCTCGGGGATGATGGCGCCTGTGCGCCAGCCGTGCCGCAGCATGAGATCCTGGTGGGTGGGGCGGCGGAACTGGGCTCAGCGCCAGTTGCTGGGGGGCTGGGGGGAGTTCCTGGCCCTCCCCCACTGCAGCCCAGCCCTGCCTCCCTCACCGCCAGATCACTGTAGAGGTGGTCCCCGAAGTAGAGCACGCGGGGGCCACGCCATTCCGTCAAGCGTAAGAAGTCAAACAGGTTTCCCTAGGGAGAGGAGGGGAATGCTGCTGAGCCAAGTGTGCCTTGTCCTCCACCAGTCCTCCCTCCCGAATCCCCAGAGGCAGCCCAAATCCAGCCGGATGCTGGCTGCCCTTTCCCGTGGCCTTGCTGCTCCCTCCCTGGGCCCTGGTCTTTGTCACTTTCCCCTCCTACTTGGGAAGGGGATTCTGCCTGCTGCAGGAAGGTGCCCTACAGGCCTGGCATGGTGCCCATGCCTTGAAGGCCTCCTCCCTGTGGTCTCACACGTACCCCAGGTTAGGGATTGAATCCCTGTTTGTAAGGAAGAAACTGCAGGGAAGGCTCCGCAGCCCTGAAGTCCTTGCTGGCCTCCCCTGCCTCAGTGCAGACGGACCTGGCAGACCTCACCAGGGCCACCAGCATCTTGGAGCCAGAGAAAGATGGAGACACTCAGCCAGGCCCACATGTAACTGGGAAAGCTCACAGGGCGGCAGAAACTGAGAGGCCCAGAGCAGGAATCACCGGACTAGTGCTCAGGCAACAGCCACCAGGGCAGGAGTCCACACCCCAAAAGCGAGAATAATTGACACCCAGCAAGCACAGTTCTTGGAGCAGTCTGTGCATCCCAAGCCTCAGAAGTGGAAGCGCTGGGGGAAACAGGTGGTGTGGGAGAAGCCAATTGCTGAACTAAGTTCAAGTGGAGGGGCAGAGGCGCAGCCAGGCCCTAGCCCAAGAGAAAGAGTCTCAAAGGGCAGGAGACTGAGAGATTCCTAGTGACAGGCAGGATTCAACACACAGTGGAAGGCAGCTTCAGAATATTGGGCATAAAGAACTGCCTGAAAGCTGCCAGGGAAGAAAGTCATGTGTTTCTCACAAAGGTGTATGACCCTCTTTAGCTGAGACCGGATGCCAAGGCAGGGGAGAGCAGCGCCCTCAGAGCTGAAGGGATGCACCTGGGCCCTAGGGCTGTGGAGAGTGGGTGCAGAAGGGTGGGAGGCAGAGAAGTGGGCAGGGCTGAGAGGGTGGGAGTGTTTCCTGCAGGCCAGGCCTGGGCATTGGCCACCCCCACACTGCTCCCCTGGCCAGCTGCTGCCTTCCCCTCCTCCAGCCCCAAGGCCTTTAGAACCCCTAGCCTGAAGAAGCCCAGCTCAGCCAGGATTTCCGCATTCCAGCCAGGGCTAAACCTTAATCACTGCCTGCTCATAGACACCGAATCCCACCTCAACACCAGTCCCTCTCATTTTCCTAGCCAGGTAGGAAGGAGGAGTTTCTCTAGATCACCCAGTGAGCTGCCCCCAACCAGACTTGTTCTGGCTACAGCAGTGCTCAGCCCCAAGAAATGACACCATTCATCAGGCATTTCACAATCTCTGACCCTTCTTGTTTTTTGACGACAGGGTCTTGCATTGTTGCCCAGGCTAGAGTGCAGTGGTGTGATCACAGCTCACTGCAGCCTCGAACTCCTGGGCTCAAGTGATCCTCCCACCTCAGCCTCTGGAGTAGCTGGGACCACAGGTTCATGCTACCATGCCCCGCTAATTTTTTCTATTTTTAGTAGAGATGGGGTTTTCGCCATGTTGGCCAGGCTGGTCTCAAACTCCTGAGCTCAACAAGCTATCCTGCAGCCTCAGCCTCCCAAACTGCTGGGATTACAGGCATGAGCCACCGCGCCTGGCCCACTGGCCATTCTGAGGGCTTTATACCACAGCTTCAGTAGAGAGTATTACACCTCTTTTGCAGACAAGGGAAGCAAGGCACAGAGGTCAGGCAACCAGGCCAGGCTTCCTCTGCTGAGTAGTGGAGTTAGGAATTCAAAGCCAGGCAGCTTGACCCAGAGGTCAAGCTCTCAAGGCCACCCAGACCTGCTCCCTGCGAGCCATTGCCTGTGTGAGGCTGCTCAGGGCCAAGGAGCTGTGCTGCTTCTTCAGAGGCTGCCTCTGCACAGCCTGGGGCCCTAGCTAGGCCCCGTGGCCCCACCACATGCTCCTCTCCCCAGATGGCCCTTACCTGCCGATAGATCTTGCCCTTTTCCAAGCGGGTGATCCGGTCCCACTGAAGTGAGCCCTTTTCATCGAGTTTTCTGAAAGGCCTGGGGTGCAGGTAAAGGGCTTGACTTCCAGTCTGTGGCTGGGCCACGGGCCAGGCAACCCCCATCCCTCCTCCATAAAGGCCCACCTGCTCAAGTGGATCCATGCCAGCAAGGGGGTGTTCTCACCCCAAGCACATTGGGCAGTGGGCAAGGGCCAGGTTGGCCTCCTGCTTCAGTCCCCTCATTGGGGTGGGGCCTCTATTCCCCTTCCGTGGCCCTGCAACCCCCACCATGCCCATACTTGCGCCGGTCAGTGAAGAAGCTGGGCTTGTCTGCCTGGACAATGACCACATCGAAGAGCTGGCGCCAATCGGGACCCACCATGTGCCGCATCCCCTTGTCTCTGTGTGGAGATCAGGTGGCAAGTAGTCTGAGGGCGGCTCTGTGCCTGCCCTCCCCACCCAGAGCCCTGGCCCTGCTGTCCCTCCATCCACAGGGGCTGGACTCACACAAAGCTGAAAGGACTGTTGGTGATGAGGAACAGCTGTTTCCCATGGGCCACCAGGCGGCTCAGGACAGCAAACGTCTCGTCCCCTCTCAAGATGTACTTCTCTAATGGAGCAGATGGGTCTGTGAGGGCCAGCCCTGGCACCTGCTCAGGCCGGCCACAGCAGGGCTTCTGTCCACACTTACCCATGTCCTGCTCGATCCACTGGTACATGAGGCCCTTCACATGCACGTCTCGGATGGCATCCTGGGGGCAGTGGAGGACAATGAGGGTGCAGCAGGACCCAGGTGGGCTTGTCCCGCTGTGGCTGGACTTAGCCTTTCCTGCCATCCGAGGGCAGGCCCAGCATTCTCACCGTCACGTCCTTGTAGAGGTGTGCTTGGTCAAACTCCAGGCTGTGGCCCAGAAAGTAGTCCACCACGCAGGACAGCAGAGCCATCTCCGGTAGCGAGAAGATGTCCATGAACTGCTTAATGGAGGGACCCTGGGGAGGGGGCCATTGTCTCAGACACCCTTTGGGTCCCCAACCCCTTCAGTGCTGGAGATGAGGGCCCCAAATCTGCCTTGGGACATGGGCACATGTCCGTGGGGCAGGCTGGCTGCTGGGGTATGGAGTACCTTGCCATAGAAGCCACTCATCTGGTATAGTGGGATGTGCTGGGTACCCCCATACAGCTCAATCACCTCCTCATCTGGCACAGGCTGGAGGCCCCTGAACAGGCCCAAGATACCATCAGTCCAAGGTAGTCCTGAGCCAGAACAGCAGTGTAGGGTGGGGCGGGGGTGGGGTTGGGGCAGAGCCGACTCACCTGTAGGCTGTCCCCAGCTGCACGTAGTGGAAGGCGTCAATCTTCATCAGAAGGCTCTGGGGGCACCAGGGAGGCAGGACGGACGATGAGGAGGCAGTTTCACCACAGCCCCAAGCCAGCCTCTTTCAGCCCATGCCAGAACCCCAGCTGGATGGTACGGAGGGGTAATGACCATACCAAGAGGAGGCCAAGGAGGGAGCCCCTATACAGGTCCAGCCACTCACCTTCTGAATGTCATAGTGGAGGCCACGGATGGCAAAGCTGGGGTTGTAGTCATACTTCCGAATCCCCTCTGGGTACTGCCAGGGGAAAGGGGCCAGGCCTAAGCCAATAGCCCTGCCAGACCTGCTGGCTGGGTGGCCACCCCAGGGGGTCAATCCAGCCACCTGCCCAGGGCAGCTGCCAGGCAAGAGGGCCAGGGGAGCCCCACAACTCAGCCCTGAGCTTAGGCCAAGGTGGGTCTGGCCAGCCTCCAAGCCCTGGGTGTGTTGGTGGCAAGGACCCCCGTCTCACCTTGTAGTGCTCGATCAGGATGTCACGGGCGGCACTGAAGATCTCGGGGTGCAGTGCGTCTGCATACTGGGCCAGGGTGTAGTCGTAGTCAAAGCCGTAGACCTCAACGTCACGCAGGCTGATCTCGTTGTTGGCGTAGATGGCTGCCGGGTTCAGGAGACTGCAGACCTCCGGAGGCAGGAGGTCTAGAGGAAGGAGATGCAGGGAGGCAGTGATGGTGATGATCCCTGCAGCAGCTGTGGCTCCTGAGCACTCTGTGGGGGCCTAGCCCTGTGAGCCTCAGAAACGCCCCACAATCGCACCTCTTATTCCAGTGCTGCAGATGGTCAAACAGGCCCAGAGAGAAGTCACTTGCCCAGGGTCACGTGGTTAGGGTAAGGCAGAGCCCCTCCCTATGGTTACACCTGCCTGCATTACACTATCTCTTATAGCCCACCAGGTGTACTGAGCCCATGACTACACTCCAGGCCCTCACCACTAAGCCCCATCAGACACAGGGCCATGCTAGAAGCCTGGCAGCAGTCACTCAACTCCCCACTGCCTAGCCCCAGAACAGCTGCTTTTGGGATGCTCTACAGTGCAAAGCCTCCCACTTGCTCAAAACCCATGCAGGAACACCACTGTCTGGCCCCCCACAATTCAGCGCCTCCTCTGTTCCTCTCAGCTGCCCTGTCCTGCCCCCTGGCCTCATCTCTCAGCCTCCCTGGGATTATGTGTGAGGATAGCACGTGGGCACTGAGGACTCCAACCCAGAGGGGCTGGCTCTGTACGGCCAGACTAGGGGGCTGAGGCCATGGATGCTGACTTTTCTACCTTGCCCAGAGCTGGGACTGGGGCTCAGGAACATTAGTGGGAGGGGGAGCCCCTCTGCCGATCAGGCTGCCAGCTCTGTGCACTTCCCACAGCCCAGGGAGAGTGAGGCCCCTCTAATCAGATTTCAGCTGCCCGCCAGCCCATATAATGACATTTGCTGGCTGTAGCCAGGGAACATTGCTAATTACGACAGGCAGGACGTGATGTCAGGTTCTGGGCCATTATCCGGGTTCCTCCTTCTGGGGATGTGGTCGTGGCCACCCCAAGTCCCTGGCTGCTCCCAGGAGGCTGCAGTTGGCTTTGAGGCCCACAGCAGGGTGCTGAGCAGAGCACTGTGTGGCATGGGCTCTGGGGTCCCAAGGAGGCAGATGGGGCTGAGAGGCCCCATGTTACCTGCCCTGGTTTCCCTATGTGTATAATGGGGAAAGTGGAAGGGAAAGGAAAGGGACGGAGATGTGCTAGGAAGGCCACATGCAATGAGGTCAGCCAGACAAGACCAGGCCCTCCCTTTCGTGGCTATGACTTCAGGAATGTCACCTCACCTCTTGGGCCTGTTTCCTAGTTTCTAAAAGGGTAGGAAAAATTGTACCAAGTGGGACATGGTGGCACATGCCTATAGTCCCAGCTACTCAGGAGGCTGAGGCGAGAGGATTGCTTGAAACCCAGTACAAGACCAGTCTAAGCCATATAGCGATACCCTGTCTCTGTGAAAACATTTTTAAAAAGAAAAAAAAATTGTACCAACCTACAGAATTACTAAGAGGGTCATACGGAAGATGCTGCTCTGTGCAGCAATCTCACTCTGCACCCGCACATATGCAGGATTAAATGCGTGATGTTTCCTGAGCCTATGAGCATCCCGTCCCCAATTTCCCAGTGTCCCTCCAGAAGCAGGGGCTGCAGGGAGAAGGGAGTAGGCAGGACTAGATGCACAGGGCACTGCCTTGCAGGGGCCCCAGCTCTAAGACTCCAGGGGATCCCTGTCTCAGCCACAACCCCAGTGCCGATGACAAAGCAGGAGCTGCCAGGCCAGAAGGCCAGGGAAGTCCCACAGTGTGCCTGGCAGCTGCTGCACTCAAGAGGCAGACACCTCGCTGATGTGCTCCGTGTCCAGAGCACTTGCCTCAGAGGCACTCTGGGAACACAGGGCTCCATTCCCACCTCTTTCCTTTGGAGCCAAGTTCAGGGTGTGGGTGGGAGATCAGGTGTGGCTGGTTCCCCAGGCCAGCACAGAGCGGCTAATCCGAAGATCCGTGGGTGTAGACAGGAGTCTTCACTTGGATGCAAGTGAGACAGTTGACTGCAAAGCTCTAGGGAGCTGCTTCTCAGCCACCCCTCAAGGCCCAGGGTTCTGGTGTCACTAGGACCCTGGGCCTTGCCCTTCCCACGGCCCTGAGTTCCTGGGTACCAACTGTGACTGTGACTCTTGGTGCAGAAGACCTGGGAGGGTCTGCTTGGCAGTGCAGCCCCTTGCTGGCACAGAGTCCTGGTTAGGTCCAGGCCTTCACCTCTGCCCTTAAGGATGTTCCCAGGGGCAGACAGTCCTCCCAAGAACAAAGCAGGATGGGGAAAGAGCCACAGGGCCTGGCGGCCTGGCCTGATTTCTAGACTAGAAGAACTTCGGCTCTGGGGCGACAGTGGCCTGTTCCCTTCCATAGGTGGTGTGGGTGGTGGTGGGGTGGGGGCAGCTGAGGGTGTGTCCCACCCAGCATGTCCAGCAATTGCCCTCCTTCCTTCTCAGCCCTAGCTCCCACACCTGCCCATGGTTCCAGGTCCCAGGGCCAACTGCTCCCTAGCAGCCGTGACACTTGTGGATGCCTTAGAGGCTTGTCTTGTTCAATCCTCAATCCCATCCTGTGAGGCAGTCCCACTTATTCCCCCATTGTCCGGAGGAAGAAACTGGGGCTCAGGGAGGTGAAGTTACTTGCTCCAAACCACCCAGTAACAGGCACCGGGGTTGAGATCACCATTCAAGTCACCCCACCTACATTAATCACTCTGTCGCTCAGCCTAGCCTCCCAATGTCACCACACTGAGGCCAGGCGGGTGGGGGCGGGGGGACTGAGGGACCTGCTGCGCTGCTCTCAGCCCATGGGCATTAGCCCAAAGCGGACCTCGGCGCCCAGAGGTGTGAAGCTGGCTCCTGCTGGTGCTCACCATGGGATCTTGGTGGAAATGACTTTGCTCCTTGTATGACAAGAGGAGCTTAGAGGGCTGTGAGGCTCCAAAGATGCAGGCAGGCCCAGGAGGACAATGTCCAGTAGATCCCTGTGCTCCTCCCTGAAACCTCCAAGGCAGGCTTCTCAGGATACTCTGAGGGTCGTCTCCGGGCCCAGAGCAAAGACTTCTTAAATAACGCTGGGCCACCCCTCCACAGACACAAACTCAACTCCGGACCTCGAGGGTGGACAGATGCCCAAAGCTTCAAAATGACCATTCCTCAGGGGCCTTTACCGTCCTGCCTTCACTGGTCAAGAAGTGATTCTCCGCCACCCCACAAAGCCGGAGTGAAAACCCGTCTAGCCAGTTGGAAATCTTCCAGACAGGGCCACTTTGTCTTATCAGAATGAAAGCCACATCACCCCTGGGGGTTCCTCAGGAAGCTCTCCTGCCCTGCTTGGCCTGGTTCCAGTCATCACCCAACCCTGGGACAGAGAGGCCCCAGGACTGCCTTTCATGCTTGAGAGAGGGTGAGGCTTGCCGGGGGGCCACCCAACTGGTCAGTGATAGGGTCACGACCCAAACCACATCTGTCTGCTGCAGAAGCAGGGCCCCACTAGACCCACGGAGACAAGCAGGCAGATGTCCAGCACTCTCAGCTCTGGGGCCTCACTAGTGCGCCCCAGCCGGCCCCCTTCAAGATGGGGCCTCAGCCTCCTCACACCGTTTCTCAGAGGGAGAGAGCAGGGACAGGGAGGTTAAGTGCCCTTTGCAGCCCTAGTCTGGGCTCCAGGGGGCGGGGGTGACTTGGCTTCTCCCAGCCTTCGCTTCCCGGGCTGAGAGGGGGCCGGACCTCCAGGGCAACATCGAGGTGTGTCTGGGAAGTCCAACCGGTGTCCCCTTTGGTCCGGCCGTCCCCAGAAGCCCGTTCCGCCCGGCGCCGCTCGCTGGCTTTGTCCACAGCACTCTCCCGCCCCAACTAAGGGCTGACCGAGAACAAGGGGTTGGGGGCGTTTCCGCCGCGGCTTCACTGCAGGCAGGACCCCGAAGGAAGTCGGCGGGTCCCAGCACTCCTGCAGCCGCACGAGGAGCCCCGAGCTCCTGCAGACCGAGCCGGGGAACAAACCTCCCGCCCGCCCCCGGGCGTCGGGGCGCCCCAGAGGTCCCCGAGATGAACGTCCGGAGCTTCTCGCGAAAAGCCGCCCGGCCCTTGGGCTCCGGGGCTCTGGCGAGCCCCACTGAGTGTTTCCCCGGAGGAGCGGCGCCCTGGGGCTCGGTCCGTCCGTCCGTCCACGCGGAAGACACCCCGGCGCACGTCCCGCTCCGGCTCACCCACCGTGCACCAGTCTCCGCATGTCCTGGTAGCGAGCCCATAGGTGCGCGCTGAGGTCGGCGCCGCCGGCGGGTGCCTGGGCGGGCGCGGAGCGCGGGGCGCCGGGGCAGTGGGCGCCGGGACCCGGAGGGCCGCAGCCAGGGCAGGAGGGCGAGGACGAGGCGGCTCGCGGCCCGCCGTGGCCTCCGCACAGCAGCCAGCGCCGAGCGGCCGCCCGCAGCCCCGCACCCGCCATGCCCACCGCGCGCCGCCCGCCGCCCGCGCTGCCCTCGGCCCTCCAGCCGCCAGCCGCCCGCCGCCCTCCGACTGCGCGCTCGCCACGGTGGCCTCGTGCTCCTCACGGCGGCCGGCCAATGGGTGCGGCGCGCGGAGCCCGGCCTGCCAATGGGCGCGCCCCTCAGCCCGGGAGGCGGGAGGCCCCGGACCCGGCGGGGCGGGGCGGGGAGGGCTCCCCAGCCCCCTCCCCCAGTCTCCGGCGCGGCCCGGGAGTACTCTGCGCCCCGCTTCGGCCGTCACGCCGGCGATGGCGGCGCCTTTCCCTGGCCCCAGCCCTGGAAGTCAGAGGGCCTAAGAGCGGCCGTCCCTGAGAGGCTCCGGACGGCCGAGGCGCCGAGAGGAGACAGCTGGAGCGCGACGGGTACCCCCCGGGCCCCCGGGTCCTCTGCCGCCCTCTCCGCTCCCGGGTCCGCCCGCCCTACCCTGCGCCTCTGGATGCTTCTGACCCCAGGTCCTCCGCTCCTCCCCCTAGTCCTGGTGCTCTCCTTTCCCGGGGTCCTGGTCCCCCGTCTCTGGGCTCGGACTGACTGCCCGCTGACCAGAGCCCGGGCCAGTCCACTCACTGGTCTAACAAATAAAGAGCCCTTCCCGCGCTCCCCGGTGCCAGGCCCACGCTCGGGGAGGCCGAGGGGCCTGCAGGGCAGCCGACGTCCACTAACGAGGTGGCTGGGCCGTGCATTGCAGTGTTGTGGGCCACGGTCACTGCGCCCGCTTGGTTCGGACCTCGGTAACTGGCCGCACTGACCCGTCAACTCCCGGTTTCCCGGCGCACGCCCCTCGTGAGATGCTGTGGTCTTTTCTAGCAACGTTGCCAGGCTTTCCAACAAAATTCCTCTTTCCTGCGCAGAACCGCTCTCCACTCGCATTTCTTCTGCTCGGATCCGTATTCCGAGCCCGCACGCATACCAGGCTGTGCTCAGGGTCCGGAGGAGGCCGACACAGTACCCGTGGGCCCTGTCGGAGGGGAGCCAGCTGGGCGCGCGTTGTTTTCTGACGTGGCCTTGCTGTCTTTCAAGGTGTGTGTACATTCGAAACTCCACTGAACCTTGATTGAAGACCTACAGTGTGGCAGTCCATGGCCTGGGGACTGGTAAGGATTGAGGCCATAGGATGGGCTCGAGTGTGGCGGTGTTCCCAGGGCCCCAGTGAGCTAGTGGGTGTGCTGGGAACCTGGCCACACGTGAACCTCCTCCAGGCGAGGGGATGCCCTGCAGCGTCCAGCCGTCAAAACCTCCTGTAGAAATGGGAACGAGCATCAAGCCTGTGTGTGTGCATGCTTGGGCGGAGCCTACCCGGAGAAGAAAGAAGCTTCTGGGCTGGCCCTCCAAAGCCGGTTGTACAGGTGGCAGCTCAGGCTGCTCACTGCGGGCTCTATGACCCTTTCTGGGGCCCTGCTTGCTCTCTCCAGTCTGCTTTTGTATATTTTGTGTCCATATCACTTATTGGTTCTAAGCTTTCATTTACCTTCCTTAGATTGTCTAATAGTTGTCTCCCTTCTCAAAGCTGTTCCTGCAGTTTTTATTTTAGTCCTAGGTAATGGAGTGACAGCCCCTTTCAGCAAGCACAGAAGCATGAGAAGATGCAATTACAAGTGAAGTCTCTTAAGTCAGAGCCCTGCTTCTACCTGGCATAGTCTCTTAGCTGTCAGTAAGAGAATACATGTAAAGAATACACGTTCAGACTGGGCGCGGTGGCTCACGCCTGTAATCACAGCACTTTGGGAGGCCAAGGCAGGAGGATCTCTTGAGCCCAGGAGTTTGAGACCAGCCTAGGCAATATAGTGGGACCCCCGTCTTTACAAAAAATTAAAAAATTAGCCGGGCGTGGTGGTGCACGCCTGTAGTGGTGGGAGGATGGCTTGAGCCGGGGAGGAGGGGGTTGCAGTGAGCCGAGATTGCGCCACTGCACTTCAGCCTGGATGACAGAACGAGGTCCTGTCTCAAAAAACAAACAAAAACCATGTTTGGGAATACATGTGAAGAGCGAGGGCTCTGCCAATCATTATCATCATCATCATGAATATTCTAACTAATATTAATCAGTTACCATGCTCCAGGGTTGTGTTCAGTGCATCATTCCTATTACCGCACTAAATTCTCACAGCGTCAGAACAAGGCCTCCGTTTTACGGCTTAGGGAATTGAGGCACAGATGGGCTAAGGGAGCACCTGTAGAGCAGGGATGTGGTTTGGTAACAGAGTGCATGCTCTTTATACTGCTCTTCTGCGATTATTATGAATAAAGCACCTACAAGTGCCTGTAGAACTGTAAGTGCCCCATACAAGATAGCTTTTTTTTTTTTTTTGAGACGGAGTCTCGCTCTGTCGCCCAGGCTGGAGTGCAGTGGCGCAATCTCGGCTCACTGCAAGCTCCGCCTCCCGGGTTCACGCCATTCTCCTGCCTCAGCCTCTCCGAGTAGCTGGGACTACAGGTGCCCGCCACCACGCCCGGCTAATTTTTTGTATTTTTAGTAGAGACGGGGTTTCACCGTGGTCTCGATCTCCTGACCTCGTGATCCGCCCGCCTCGGCCTCCCAAAGTGCTGGGATTACAAGCGTGAGCCACTGCGCCCGGCCTCAAGATAGCTTTTATTAATTTTAGGGATCTCACGCAGCGCTTACTTAGATTTTTGCTGTGATAATTGATAAAGTTCAGCTTTCAACACTCCGTATCAAATTCTGTTAGTTTAGAAGTCTAGGCACCAATCACGTCTCCGAAATGCAAGGCATTGCATAATTGCATTTTGGAATATGGTGCTGTACATAGTCCATCAGAGAGGGTCATCACTTCTATCTGGGTATTAGGAATAAAAATGGCGGTGGCAGAGTAGGGGGCGCAGCTGCCAACTCCGAGCTCAGACCTGCACTGGGGAGGCAGGGGGCGGGGCCGGGCCGGCGCCACGTGGGCTGTCCTTCCCTTTTGGGCCGCCCCACCTCCAGAGCTGAGGCGCCTGCGCCAGCTGCTTCTGGCCCTGCTCGGCTTCAGGGAGCACGCGCGCCCTGCCGTATTCTGATTGGCGGAGCTGCACGCCCCCGCTGCAGTCTGATTGGCGGATCCGCCTCTCTTTGGAAGGTCGGCGCCCAGTTCTGGCACTCGTGCGCTTACCGGACAGTGGCGGAGGACGGCGCTCGCTAGTCGCCCAGGTCGCCGTACACGGCGAGAACGGGCGGGGCGGCCTCGGCTGCGTCTGGGCGATCCAGTGCCTAGTTCCGCCATATCCCTCTCCACGACCTCGGTCGAGCATGTTCACCAGGGCCCAGGTGAGACGGATTCTGCAGCGGGTGCCCGGGAAGCAGCGATTTGGCATCTACCGGTTCCTGCCCTTCTTTTTTGTCCTGGGAGGAACGATGGAGTGGATCATGATTAAAGTGCGCGTGGGCCAGGAGACCTTCTGTAAGTGAGCGGGTAGCAGTCTCTATTTCCTTTCAGGAAGGCACGAGGCGGTAGGCATCCGTTTTTCTGGGGAGTATTCTCAGATTGCAGACCGCGCATTCCACTCAGAGCGCTGGGCAAGTGCAGCTTGGCAGTCAGGGCGGCCCGGCTCTCCTGTAGGCCGGACACATTGGCGTCCAGCCTTGTGACCTTCCCTGTACTTAGAGGCGAGATCACGTGCTTCCAGCCCTCTCACGCCTGCCCTTCACCCTTGCCGGTGACGTCGTTTGGGCTTAAGGAACAGACATGCTCACAACAATCGTAGAAGAGGGTGGATATGAGGGGTCAGGGAAACTCCTGCTGACTAGCCATTTCTCTTTGGACTCTTCTGTCCAAACTCTGGAGGGAGCTGATCTGCCTGGCTTTGCTAATTACCACTGCCTTTACAGGGCAGTCATTGGCACCAGGTCTTTGGTCTGGGTCCAGATGATCAGCACTGTAAAGATAGTGGTAACGCCTGGCCCTGCATTACTGAGCATTAACTCTGGACAGGCCAGTCCCTTTCAGGAGGACTTCCCCAACCCCTCAGCCCTTTCTGCTTTGTCCCTCTCCTGAAACGCTATCACTTGTGAATTGCCAACCCACATTTTAAAGAATTGTTACATTAGTGATTCCTAAACATCCTTAGTCCTTCTGTTCATCCATTCATTGATACTTAATGAGCATTCTTGAGGGGCTATAATGAACAAGGCAGAGGTGTCCCTTACCCCAGAAGAGCTCTAATGGGAAAGACGATGATAAAGACAATTACCACACAAAGTGATCAGTGCTGTGAGAAGGCAGTGGGAGAACATAGGACTCTCGGGTGGGCGCCTCAACTGGACTAGATGGTTGGGCACCTCAGCTGGACTAGATGGTGCAGGGAAGGCTTCCGGAAGCAGCTACCAAGTAAAGTAGGACCTGAAGACTGAGTAGGTGTCAGTCAGATGAGGGGAAGGTGTGTGGAATTGAAAACATCTCCACTGGCAGTGGTAGTAGCACTTGTGTGAGAGTATGCTGTGTGTTTGAGGGATTGAAGCAGATCAACAAAGTGGGGATGGCTAGAAGGGTGCCTGGGCAGTGTGGCAAAGGGACTGGAGAACCAAGAATGGATCCCAAGGACTGAGTCGTTTTAAGGAGAGGCTTTAACATGTGGAGAATGGCTCCTTGTGGACAGACTGGTAGGAACAGTTACGCTGTATGGCTGTCCAGAGTTGAGACCTGGACTAGGCTGGGGCAGAAAGGATACCAAGAAGGGGTGGAAGTAAGAGACAGCCCAGAAGTAGTACTGACAGGGCATGGTGATTAAGTGGACTCAGGAGATGAGGAGTGGAGGCTTCTGGTGGGACACCTGGGGCAGGGGTAGTGCATTTCCTGAAGGTGCCAAACACAGGCAGGGCCATCCTGGGCACCATCTGGGACGTGATGAGGTAGATATGGTTATACAGAGCTGAAGCTCAGGAGGCAAATCTGGGCCAGAAATTGGGATTTGTGAACCATTCACAAGCAAATTGTGATGGAAGTCAAATCTCAACATTTTAATTTATTTATTTTTTGAGACCGAGTTTCGCTCTTGTTGCCCAGGCTGGAGTGCAGTGGTGCGATCTTGGCTCACTGCAACCTCTGCCTCCCAGGTTCAAGTGATTCTCCTGCCTCAGCCTCTGGAGTAGCTGGGATTACAGGCATGCGCCACCACACTCGGCTAATTTTGTATTTTTAGTAGACATGGGGTGTCTCCATGTTGGTCAGGCTGGTCTCAAACTCCCGACCTCAGGTGATCTGCCCACCTTGGCCTCCCAACGTGCTGGTATTACAGGCGTAAGCCACTGCGCCTGGCCCAAATCCCAACATTTTAAGGGTAACTGAGAATGGCCAGAGAGGCAAGGAGGGAAACTAGGAGGGTTTGTTATCATAGAAGACAGGAGGTTAAGTAAGTCTGGCTCTGTGAAGGGGAGGTAACCCCCCTTCCTCTAGGAGAGACTGCAGGATATGCAAATAATGATCTAGAAGGAGAGGGTGGAGAGAGGCTGGAGATACTGGACCCTTGAGAGGGTGGGAGAGGGTGGGACCAGAGCTGGGTGACAGGAGTAAGCCCTTGGAAGTTAGCTGGAAGAGTTCCTTATGATGACTTTCCTCTGTGAAGGAAGAGAGGAAATGGCCATTTTGGGGTGGGTGAAAAAGAGTCAGGATTGATGGCTGAGGAAACAGGATTGTCAGACACCTCAATGGACCCAGTTAGAGGCATCAGTTGGCCCCTCAGTACACAGCAAGCAGGGTGAAGCATGGGGAAGGGAGGAAGTTGGATTAATCGGTGGTTGGGGTTTTGAGGGTGTGTCAGGACGTTAAGATACTGACAAGAGTATGAAGGAATTTTAGCTGATTTTCCAGGAGAGAGAACAAGAAGCAGCTGAGCGGGTAAGACGGGGCCAAGGGCCTGGGGAAGAAACGTGAGGTCCAAGGACAGGAGAGCTGGAAAGGTAATGGGGGTTGTGGTGTGAACAGAAATCCTTCAGAGGAGCCCTGCAAGTGACTGGAAGATGTTGAAGGTGAAGGGGACTGGAGCTTCATCCCCATGGGTGATAGTGGTATCTGGGGAGAAGGCACAGGACAGGGGCAAGGAACCTGAGCTAGAGGCCAGCACTTTTGGTGACTGAAGGGGCATGATGGAGAGCAGGTGCCAAAGAAAGATGGTGGCAGACAAATGGCATGAGCCATGAAGGAAGAAGTTTTTATTTTTTATTTTTTTTGAGACAGAGTCTTGCTCTGTCGCCCAGGCTGGAGTGTGGTGGCACAATCTTGGCTCACTGCAACCTCTACCTCCCGGGTTCAAGCGACTCTCCTGCCTCAGCCTCCCGAGTAGCTGGGACTATAGGTGCCTGCCACCACACCGGGTTACTTTTTGTATTTTTAGTAGCGACGGGGTTTCACTATATTGGCCAGGCTGGTCTCAAACTCCTGACCTTGTGATCCACCTGCCTCGGCCTTCCAAAGTGCTGGGATTACAGGCGTGAGCCACTGTGCCCGGCCTGGAAGAAGGTTCTTTACGTGAAGGTGGAGAGTCAAAGGTTTGGCAAAGCAGCAGCTGGAACAAGGAAACTGATCTCCTCTCCCCACCTGAAGGTTTCTGGGTATGGGAGAGGGAGCATCAGAGAGCCAAGAGGCAAGAAGTGCCTTTGAGAAGCCAGGTTTTAGTTAAGAAGTATGACTTCAGAGCACAGAATAGAAATTATGTGGGAGAAGGAAGTGAGAGACATCTTAAAACACTAAGAGATGTGCTAAGACATGATTCTATCTTTCAAGACACTGACCTTTACCCTATTTAAGTCTAGAACTCCATTATCATAGTCCTCATCTAACTCAAGTTTTAAGTTTATTTTGGCATTGAGTTAAATATTAATGCCAAGATTCAGAAGTAGGTGACAGACCTAGACTATTGGTTAAATTATTCAGATGGAGTGTTTTAATTTTAAATATGTTTCTTAAACATCTGAGCAACTTTTTGTTTGATACAGATGATGTCTACCGTAGAAAAGCCTCAGAAAGACAGTATCAGAGAAGGCTGGAAGATGAATGAGATTGAACTTCAGCAGTCAATAAAGTCAATGCGAATTTTTACTATTGGTTTCAGTGCCTTATAAAATATACTTTTCAGATCTCTTGTTCTGACACAGCTTGTCCTTTATCAGCTGCACAATATTCCAATAACTGTTTTTGCAAAGAATTTTTATAGTTCTGTCTCTGCTTGAGTACTTCCCAAGTCACTGCTGGACAGCACTTGTGGGAAAATTATTTCCTCCTAAAACACTCACTCGATGATCTAGTCCATGAAATACTTCTTAAAAAATTCAAGGATCAATCAGGATGCTTTTCAGTGAAGCCTGAATTGTTTTTGGCAACTTTGTCTTTAGGCAACTAATTATAACATTTACTTTTTTGCAGAATTCAAATTAAATTATGGACACATTCTCTATTGCAAGATCATTTAAACCAGGATAATTATGCAGGTTATATTTCTGCCAGCTACTAGACTATAAACTTTTTGCTAGGGTGGTGGAAATTCTTGATTGACTACGGATTTCTCATGCTAGTGTTCTTGTGAACAGAAATATGCTCCTCCCTTGCTTGGCTCCACTAAACTGCAAGGGCTGGATCTTCATGAGGACTCTGGGCAACAGGTTTCACACTACTCTAGGATGAAAATGCTGCTCTTCCATTCAGCTGCTAGAAACAGTTGCTCCTTCCATGAGAAAGTGAACCTACACAGTATAATGCAATCCCAGACTTGAGCTAAATCAGACGCTCAGTCTATTGAGTGATTTGGCAATTTGACCCAGTGTAAGTTTGGATCAGCCTGGTAGAAAAAGCAGACACCTTTCCATGCTTGCATAACCACATCTAACATCGTTTCAAGCAAGAAAATATCTACATACTAAAGACTGAGTTTCAGAATAGTTTCTAACTATTGCACGAGAATCAAACTGATGCTTAAGGCCATAGGGTATCCTCAAGTTAATGATCTCTGCCACCAACATGCCTCCTAATTTTTTCTAGATTTTTCTTCTAATTTTAGTCCACTTATCTTAGAACCAATTCAGTAAAGAACCATTAACTGCTCACATCTCCTTAAAGCACTACCTACACTACAGTACAGCAAGCCCAGAGTCACAGCTGGGAGATGGCTTGAATGTGAAAGGCCACCAGGGAGAGGACGGTGGTTCATCGTATTCTCATGCCCAGTTGTGTCATCTAGGATTCCTGGTAAACCTAATCTGATAAACCATTTTTAGAGACTTGACTGCTGTATAAAAACTGTAGTATGATTCTCAATTATATGGCCATATTCCATGTTTGCCCTAACCCACCTTGTTTTAGGAGTTTAATATTTGATACATATAGAAAATATGTCATACCTTTTACAAAGAATAATAGTAACCACTAATAAAACCTTTGGCTAACTTTTGTGTCTTCTGTGGGTTCATTCCCTGGCCCATCCCCCTGCTTCCACCCCACAGAGAACCATTAGACTGAATTTTGTGTTAGCCTTCCCTAGAGCTTTCCTCTCCATTTCTTTTTCTTCTTTCCGTTAGAATGTTAATTTATTGAAGGACAACAGACTTTGAAAATGATGGCCAGAGTTGGTGGTTCAAGCCCGTAATCCAAGCACTTTGGGAGGCTCAGGCAGGAGGATTGCTTGAGGCCAGCCTGGGCAACATACACTCTGTCTCTATTAAAAAAAGAAGGCCGGGTGCAGTGGCTCACACCTGTACTTTCAGCACTTTGGGTGGCCGAGGCAGGTGGATCACCTGAAGTCAGGAGTTCGAGACCAGCCTGACCAACACAGAAAAACCCCATCTCTACTAAAAATATAAAATTAGCTGGGTGTATGGCCGGGCAAGGTGGCTTACGCCTGTAATCCCAGCACTTTGGGAGGCCGAGGTGGGTGGATCACGAGGTCAGGAGATCGAGACTATCCTGGCTAATACAATGAAACCCCGTCTCTACTAAAAATACAAAAAATTAGCCAGGCGCGGTGGCGGGCGCCTGTGGTCCCAACTACTCGGGAGGCTGACGCAGGAAAATGGCATGAATCCGGGAGGCGGAGCTTGCAGTGAGCCGAGATTGCGCCACTGCACTCCAGCCTGGGCGACAAAGCGAGACTCCGTCTCAAAAAAAAAAAAAAAAAATTAGCCAGGTGTGATGGCAGGCACCTATAATCCCAACTACTCAGGAGGCTGAAGCAGGAGAATCGCTTGAACCTGGGAGGTGGAGGTTGCGGTGAGCCGAGATCGCACCATTGCACTCCAGCCTGGGCAACAAGAGTGAAACTCTTGTCTCAAAAAAAAAAAAAGATTGGACAACTTCTGACTTTTAGGCAGGTAGACTACCAAAGCAATTATTGTATTCAATGGAAGACAGGTTTTCAGAGCATATTGGTTTGGATGCTGTGAGTGAGAACTCATTTGTTAGGGTGCAAACTTTTTTTGAGATAGAGTTTCACTGTCACCCAGGCTGGAGTGCAGTGGCATGATTATAGTTCACTGCAGCCTTGAACTCTTGGGCTCAAGCGATCCTCCTGCCTCAGCCTCCTAGGTAGCTGGGACTAGCTAGCTACCATGCTTGGCTAATTTTTAAATTTTTTTGTAGACACAAGGTCTTGCTGTGTTGACCAGGCTGGTCTCAAAATCCTGGGCTCAAGCAGTGCTCCCACTTCAGCCTCCCAAAGTGTTGGGATTACAGGCATGAGCCACTGCGCCCAGCTAAGGTATATAAGCTTTTAATTTTCCCTCAAAAATATTTTTAATTCTCCTACTAGGAATATGACTCTATCCTACTTATCAGACACTGAACTATTTAAGGGAACTTAAAGTGAGGCCAGGAGTAGTGGCTCATGTCTATAATCCCAGCACTTTGGGAGGCTGAGGTAGGAGGATTACTTGAGCCCAGCAGTTCAAGACTAGCCTGGGCAACGTGGTGAAACCTTGTCTCTACAAAAAGTACAAAAAATTAGCCAGGCCTGGTGGTGTGCACCTGTAGTCCCAGCTATTTGGGAGGCTGAGGTGGGAGAATCACCTGAGCCAGGTCAAGACTGCAGTAAGTGTGATCCCAACACTGCACTCTAACCTGGGCAATGGAGTGAGACCCTGTCTCGGAAAACAAAACAAAACTGTGAAAAGAACTGCAGTACCACCAACTGTAAACTACAGGGCATAAATTTTAATAAATTTCAAGAACTATACCTCTTTCAGAATGCTGAAAACCTGATTAGCATTTATTGCTAGAACTCCACCTCCACTGCGGTGTTGGGGAAAGAACATGGGCTTTGGAGTGTCACTTTATTATCTGAATTTATAGAGAAAGTACCTAATAATAGTACAAGAGTATTACAGCCCCCCCAAAAAAAAGAAAGAGAAAAAGTAGTGAATAAATGAGTTATTTTTGTTCATCTAGCAGTTCTATTTTGGAAGTCTTACTTACATCCCTGATGTGATATTTAATCTCCATTTTTTTTGTGTGTTTAAATTTTTCACACTGAATTAACTCTCTTTAAAAAAATATACTCTTAGCCGGGAGTAGTGGCTCATGCCTGTAATCCCAGCAGTTTGGGAGGCCGAGGCAGGCGGATCATGACATCAGGAGATCAAGACCATCCTGGCTAACACAGTGAAACCCCATCTCTACTAAAAACACAAAAAATTTAGCCGGGCGTGGTGGCGGGAGCCTGTAGTCCCAGCTACTCAGGAGGCTAATGCAGGCAAATGGCGTGAACAACAACAACAACAAAATATATATATATACACACACACACACACACACACACTCTTGGACCCTGTTGTTTTCCAAAGTAATTTATCTCCTAGTAAAGCATGTTAGTGCTTAGTCTTCACACGTGTATTAAATCTGGAGTTTCTTGTCTCATGTGCTATCTGCAAGACATAAATACCACGAAATAGCCAAAACAGGGAAAAGGGACAGTCCATTAATTTGTTTAGTTCTGAACTTTTTCATTCAGGGACTTAGCATACTTCCAGGCTAAAAAGGAACAGAGTAGGCTGGGCGCAGTGGCTCACACCTGTAATCTTAGCACTTTGGGAGGCTGAGGCAGGTGGATCACTTGAGGCCAGGAGTTCAAAACCAGCCTAGCCAATATGGAGAAACCCTGTTTCTACTAAAAATTCAAAAGTTAGCCAGGCATGGTGGCGCATGCTGCAGTGAGCCAAGGTTGCACCACTGCACTCCAGCCTGGGTGACAGAGTGAGGTTCCGTCTCAAAAGAAAAAAAAAAGGAACAGAATAATAGTAATATTTGTTTGCTCAGTGTTCAGATGGGATGTCTAACTATACATCAATGACTGTTCAAAATATGCTCAGGGGCACAGATGGCAGTACTATCCTAAATTCAGGAGAACAGAACCACAGCGATTTGCAAAGTGATATTAGAGGAAAACAGTTGGTTGATTTTACCAACACTTTCTATTAAAAGCGTGGTCATGTTTTAAGAGTTTATAAAGATGTTAAAGACACCGGGCCACCTGTTTCTTCTGGCCACAGACAAGCTATTTGAAGTGGGCTATAATGCTTTATGATAGAGGACATGCTTTCCTCACTTTCCGCTCTCAGTAACTCTCCAATTTTAATTTCAACCTGCATTTCTGCCCATGCTGAGGACATGTAGGAATTCCTTGACTGCCAGCCTGAGGCGTGGCGTGGGGCACTTCAGGCTGCAGTCTGACTACATTTGGCTCTGTGTTAATGCAGCCCGAGCCCTGAACCAGAGGTCTGGACACTGACTTTCATCTCCACCTGTGGAGCTTTGTTCTCTTAAATTGGCAGTCACATCCTTGTCAGCATGAAATAAGGGCTTGCAGGAGTTAAATCTGCTTGAAACATCTGACACCACTTTAACAGAACAACCAAACCTGGTTAATCCAAATCACTTTGCAAACTCTGTATTTATTTGGATTAAAAAGCTTTAGATGAACAACAAAAAAATGATACATACATGTTATAAGACTAGTTACCACATAAACCTCAGATGATATGATACAGAAATTAGAATAAACCAAGTTTTAATCAGGTATGAAAACATTCAAGCTCAAAATCATCAACACCAATTTGGGGATTTTACAGAAATAGGTGCCCCTCTCAATTCTTCCTCATAGGAAGGGGAGAGTGGCTTGAAAAAAACAACAACCAAAACAGTTAAAGGCCTTTCAAATCAGTTGGCTGACAAACATACTGTTTTAAACCTATAGGTTCCCCTCAGTCCCCCCTGTTTGCAATATAAACAATTCTTCTCCACAGGAACTTACATTTTGAAAACATTTAGGCCATTATACTTTCTAAGCCACATTACTACAGTTCCTAAAACTTACGAAAAAAAGATGTATAGTTTATTTGTACTTTCTTAAGTCAATTTTTTTTTTTTGGTTTTTCTTTTTTTAAGATGGCCGACCTCAAATCTTATATCCTAAATATTAATGATATCCCCCAAGTTAATATACAGAAAAACATGATTCTAAAATAAATACACAGGCTTTTTAAAAAAAACTTAATTAGGGCCTGTCTAGTGATGCCCTGGGCCAGTGCTGCACTGCCTTAGGGAAGCCCCTGGCTGGATCTATGTTTCCTATAGCACCTCTAGGCACTGGGAAGGAGCCTGGAGGAGAGCTCTGGCTTCTAACGACCCACGTGGCCCCCAGCGAATAATTTTTTTAGAGGCTCCCCAAAGAAGTCTCATCCAGACCTTAGGGGAAATAAAATGAATGCATGAAATAAATAAATAATTTAACCACAACTAAATTTCATGTTCTTTGGTGTAATTCAAGGATGTCTAGAAACAAAATAATCTGATTGCATTATACAGTCCATGATGATTCAATTGCCCAAATAACCAGGAACTGAAGATTTATCTGACTCACTTTAACAATAAGGTACTGACACACTACTGCAATACATTTTTTTAAATTCAATATTATTTAAAATACTTGATGCAAATTCAAATCCAGTGGTTGACTAAAGGCAATTAAGTTAAAGGGCCTCCTGTATTTAAAGTATCTAGATACAAGAGACTTTTTTCCATTCTACACTCTTTTGCCCTCATGATTTAATAAGTACAGTAATTAAACATCTGGGTGCTGATTCATAGCAGATTAAAAGGAAAATAGCATCCTCTGAGAGTAACTCTCTCAGATTATAAACAGCAGTGGAAGCTCTACCACAATGGCAATCACCCAGTTACTATAAAGCAGGTTTCAAAAACATGCCGCCAAGTGAAACAATGTTCCTACTGTCTGCCATCCTATGCTGCCTTCAAATGTTTATTATAGGGTCATATAAGAAAGACAGGGTCACCAAACCCAAGTGTTTGGGATCTGTAATGGTCTTTCTAGTGAGCATTTTATTAAATTATGATTCCCTTCTCCTATAATTCAAAAGCACAAGCTAAATTTAAAAAATATTTTAGAAAGTATTAAATTTCTGGTTGAGAATTATAACAACATTGAAACTTAAAAGAAAAAATACATCTGATAATAAGGAAATAAGGAATACTAAAACATACTTATGTAAGAAGGCAATCAATCTACTCGTTCACAATTATGCTTCTTATACAGCTCATATCTAGTTACATACTCTCTTCCCCATGTTAGGTTAGGTGTTATGTTTAAAAATAAATCATCTCCATGCATACCTTAATGCTTTCTTCAAGATGAACTTCAATGTTTTTCAGTGTCACCGGTTTAAAATTTTAAATCATCTGAAATTTATAGGCATAAATTGTGAATTCATTATAAATAGATCAAAATACCCTTAAACGTACCTGCCTAGACTAAACATACCTCAGGGTTGTGCACGTGTTCTGCAAAAATCACTGACACCATAGTCTAACTCACAGGTGTCTAACTTAGCACAATTGAAAAAGTGCTTTTTCCCCTCCTGGTGTCCAGGAGGTACATTAGCCGCAGACAGATGCACAGCACTGATTACGTATTTCTGTAGTGAGCCTCTGAGTTAATAAAGCAAATGTGCCATGTCTATTAAACATCTAAAACCTAAATAACCACCTTTCAAAGAAAGCACTTCATCTGTAAGAAACAGCTTTTGCAGAAAGTGGCTTAAGATATTCAGGCACATGAAACAAAAACAAGTATACTCCCCTCTCTAAGATGTAAACTAGGATAAACTTCACATTTCATTATCAGTTTAAACTAATCTGTAAACTCTTGTGTGTTTTTTTTTCATTTTGTTCTTTTATATATATAAAAAAACCCAAAACCAAGAAAACAAAAACCCCAAGCCAAGACAAAACCTCTAATGGTTTCAGTTCCATGGCAACAAGTAAAAAGATAAAACTCCAAGTCTACATATACAACCAATTATGAAACTGGTTTTAAACGAAGGAAACATATGCAAAAAAATCTTTGTGTATTTGATAAAGTCAACTTAATATAACAAACAAATTGAAATAGCTTATTAAAAGTGTCCTTATATAAAAATGGCCTTGTGATGTACAGTAAAATGCAATAAAAATTATCCTCCTTTGTTCCTTCCCCCCACCCCCAGTAACTAAAATGGCTACTGATCCACAACTCTTTATGCTTCTATATAAAAGAAACATAATGATGTGATTAAACATTTTCTAGGTTGTATGCTTGGCGAATGTTGAGGGTGTCCCGGAGCATCAAATCTCGAAGGCGCCAGAGGGCATCTGCCATGGTGGTGTGGGCCCCTTTGCTTTTCAGCCAGTGAGAGGGTAGGCGGCTCTCCTGTTCTTTTGACAAATGGATGTCGCGTCTTCGAGCTGAAAATTAAAGTACAGAGAGACAGAAATTAAAATTTTAAGTTGGCAAAATTTCCCTCAGTTCTAAGGTCTGATGAACTTATTAAAACACAAAACATTGAATATTTATTAAATATTATGAATTTTACTGCAGAATATTTCCAGGCACATTTCTTACATCATTTTACTAGGCACCATTACTAGCATCATTTTAAGATTTGATCATAAATTTTTTACTAGCATTTACTAGCATCATTTTAAGATTTGATAATAATTTTTTTTTTTTTTTTGAGATGGAGTCTCCCTCTGTTGCCCTCGCTGGAGTGCAGTGGCGTGATCTCAGCTCACTGTAACCTCTGCCCCCTGGGTTCAAGCGATTCTCCTGCCTCAGGCTCCAGAGTAGCTGGGATTACAGGAATCTGCCACCAAGCCTGGCTGATTTTTCTATTTTTAGTAGAGACAGGTTTCACCATGTTGGCCAGGCTGGTCTTGAACTCCTGACCTCAGGTGATCTGCCTACCTTGGCCTCCCAAAGTGCTGGGATTACAGGTGTGAGCCACTGCACCCGGCCTGATCATTATTTTTTTGTAGGCATCCCTGATATTTAATAATTACTTCAATGTTAACAAAAATTCCTAAAAAGGTAAACATGTGAAGAAAGGGAAAATATACCTTCTACTCAAAAGAAATGAAATGAGATGACCAAAGTTGGTTTAGAAATCAAGAATAAGTAGAAACTTCCAAACTTCTCTCCAGAAACTACACAAATACTTCAGTACATACTGAAAATACATAAGTATGTTGAACTAAATGAATAGGCTAATAGGTTTCTAATATTTTTTTCCTTTTGTTAAACTGAGGTAAAATAGTTTTTTTTGTTGTTGTTTTTTGTTTTTTTTAGACAGAGTCTTATTCTGTCACCCAGGCTGGAGTGCAGTGGTGTGATCTTGGCTCACTGCAACCTCCACCTCTGGGTTCAAATGATTCTCATGCCTCAGCCTCCCAAGTAGCTGGGATTACAGACACCAGACACCATGCCCAGCTAATTTTTGTATTTTTAGTAGAGATGGGATTTCACCATGTTGGCCAGACTGGTCTTGATCTCCTGACCTCAAGTGATCTGCCCGCCTCAGCCTCCCAAAGTGCTGGGATTACAGGTGTGAGCCACCACTCCTGGCCCTCATCTGGCTAATTTTTAACTTTTTTGTAGAGATGGGGTTTTGCCATGTTGCCCAGGCTGGTCTCAAACTCCTGAACTCAATCGATCTGTCCACTTCAGCCTCCCAAAGTGGGAGCCACTGTGCCTGGCCAATAATTTTTAATTTACCCAATGCATCTATACTAACGTCCAAATGACTGAAACAAAACAAAACAAAACAACAAACAAAAAACAATGTACTTAAAAAGATGGCAGTGATGTTTATGAGAAAACTAGGCTTTGAAATTTGGCAAAAAAAAAAAAAAACACTTTTAGGCAGGGCGCCGTGACTCATTCCTATAATCCCAGCTCTTTGGGAGGCTGAGGTGAGTAGATCACCTGAGGTCAGGAGTTCGGGACCAGCCTGGCCAAAATGGCAAAATCCCATCTCTACTAAAAATAAAACAATTAGCTGGGCTTGATGGTGAGCACCTGTAATTCCAGCTGCTCAGGAGGCTAAGGCACAAGAATCGCTTGAACCTGGGGGTTGGAGGTTGCAGTGAGTCGAGACTGTACCACTGCACTCCAGCCTGGGCGACAGAGTGAGACTGTCTCAAAAATCAAAACAAAAAAAAACCCAAAAACCATTGTCAGGCCAGGCATAGTGGCTTGCACCTGTAATCCCAGCACTTTGAGAGGCCGAGGCAGGTGGATCACTTGAGGTCAACAGTTTGAGACCAGCCTGGCCAATATGGTGAAACCCCATCTCTACTAAAAATATAAACATTAGCCAGGTGTGGTGGCACATGCCTGTAATCCCAGCTACTGGGGAGGCTGAGGCAGAAGAATCACTTGAACCTGGGAGGTGGAGACTGCAGTGAGCCAAGATCGCACCACTGCACTCCAGCCTGGGCAACAGAGCGAGACCCTGTCTCAAAAACAAAACAAACCATTTTCAGTGTGTTATGTCAACATGCAAAGAAACTCCAAATCATTTATAAAATATATTATTTATTTATTTATTTATTTTTTGAGACAGAGTCTCGCTGTCGCCCAGGCTGGAGTGCAGTGGCACGATCTCAGCTCACTGCAGGCTCCGCCCCCCGGGGTTCACGCCATTCTCCTGCCTCAGCCTCCCTAGTAGCTGGGACTACAGGCACCCGCCACCTCACCCAGCTAATTTTTTGGTATTTTTAGTAGAGACGGGGTTTCACTGTGTTAGCCAGGATGGTCTCGATCTCCTGACCTCGTGATCCGCCTGCCTCGGCCTCCCAAAGTGCTGGGATTACAGGCGTGAGCCACCATGCCAGGCCAAAATACATAATTTATTTTAATTGTATAAGAAAAAGAGGTGTTTATTGTATGATATAATATGCTAACAGCAGTAAGACAGCTTTGAGGAAACACGTATTTCACAAAGGCTTATTTAGAAGGAAACTCCTTACCTGCCAGTGTCTGATCCCATTTGCTAATACTGTTGGACTCAGCACTGAGTCCTTCAATGTATTTCAGGTAGGCCTCTGAGTGAAGAAGCCGCTGGGTCTTTGGTGGGGGAGCTACAAACATGGGTGTTGTTGGCTGCTGTATGACAGGGGGTCCAGCTGGATGTGGGCCGGGATATGGAGGTGGTGCCTGCTGCCCTGGAGGCCCCAAAACTCCCACCTGAAAGAGCACAGGACCACATGGTGAGGCAAAAAGAGACTCTGCACATGTTCTGAGAAGGAGGATAACTCGAATTCTGTCAAGTCCTAGAAAATCAAACTGGGAGGCTCACCTGTTGTCCATATGGACTTCCACCTGGTGCTGGAGTCCCTACCATAGGGGCCACTCCTTGGTTCATCACACCTGTAATTCAGAATGCAATGGCACAGTTAGAGGCTCTGGGTTGAAATGACTGAAAAACTACTGTCTGATAAGAAATGATGCCATTCATAATTCAAACCTATGTACCTCTGCCCTTGAATCTTTGTGGCGAGGAATCCTAAGCACCCCAACAGGATTTGAATAGAAAGTTGTTTTGTTCCTAGGTACTTAAGTATAATACTAGAACAATCTGTCAGATGTACATCAATTATGGCTTAGAAATGATTTGAACCTTGCATAAAATTCTAGTATTTCTCTAGGTAAGCTATTGTCAGAATATACCTCTACATTCAAGGTGTTTTTCTTCTGACAACACATTCTCCTGCAATTGAAGCCTGTATTTAATTTCAGCAGGAATGGCACTGGAATCAGGCTCAGCAGTAAGCAATGTACTAGGACAGCAGGGACACAAGGGAAGAGGCTGTGGAAGTGCATAGTTAAATGAGCTTTGTGAAGGCTGAAGGCACAGCCTTGCTATCCCCTCCCAGACCATCAGCAGCTGGTTCTAACTGGAGTCACTAGTGTTGGCAGAGAAAGAACACTTCCATCTGATAGAGTAGCACTCTGAAAAGGAATCATCTGAAGTGAAGTAACCTTGTTGCTATCACTTTATATGCAAAATGACAAAGGAACAGAGAGACTTCATGGCCCTACTAGATTTGTACTATGTCCCTGATGATAATTTTGTAAGCTTCCCTCAGTGAATGCTCACGAGCAATTGTTGTCTCACAGGCACAGGTGATAATAATGAGATGTCCTAAATTTAGTGTCAGAGGCTCTTTTGATTTCAGGGTGCATATTTGCTATTCTGATAAAATACAGAAATAGGCAAGGGACCCAGTTCATTAAAAACAAATAAACCTAAAACTGTGGTGAACTGTTCTTGAAAACTTAAATCCTGCTGGCTATGTAGAAGAATCGAGAGGAGGTTTAACTTCATAGTGTACAGTCCCTTCACATCAAAAATCGTAATATACTGTCCAGGCAGAAGCAGCTCCTCATTCTAAAGTTCAGAACTGTTTCATGAGTTTGCATGTCATCCTTGTGCCATGCTCATCTCCATATTGTTCCAATTTTAGTGTATGTGCTGCTGAAGCGAGCATTAAGGTTCAGAATTGTTAAATGCCACTTCCAGGAAGGGTAAGAGAGCCTCTTATTTGTTAGAAAATAACAAGTAAAAAAGCTTCTGTTTAAAAAGCAGGGAGTTTTATGTTCCAAGTACCCAGAAGTCCACCCGGATCACCAAAGTAGGATCCTGATGATTATTCGTGAATGAATGAAGAGGTTGTGGGGGGTAAGCTGGTGCTCCAGCAATATATTATTAACCTCTGTGCCCATCACCTCCCTGTGCCCTGGGACACTCACCCACCTTAGACTCCAGAACACGGTGTGGCTCCCTAAACTGTGTAAATCATTGCTTTGCAGGGCAGCACAAATCAGCAAACTCTTCTGCTTCCTCTATTGACAAATGCCATACTGGGGCAGCTGGTGAGAATGTGAGCTGAGCCACCAGAAGAGCTCAATGAATCCCCTATTCCTCTAAGCCTGCTCAGACATGTGCATTTGTAGGCACTAAGAGGGGGTCTTCCCTGACTCCTGGCTTCTTTTTTAATTAAATAAAATAGATATGGGGGTTTCACCATGTTGCCCACTGGTCTTGAACTGCTGAGCTCAAAGCAATCCTCCCACCTTAGCCTCACAAAGTGCTGGGATTACAGGATTGAGTCACCGCGTCCGGCCCTGTCTGCTGAATTCTAAGCAGGTGTGTTGGGCTTCCCTCCAATTGAATTTAGGATTTCAGGAAGGCGGAAAGGAAGACAGCTATGTCCCAACACCCACCAAAAGACATCTGCAACCTAGAGGGTACTGGCGTTAGACATGGCTCCCACTAAGTGCACCTAGAAGGTGTCAACTCCAGCCTGGTCTTATTGGCTCAGTGATAGCCTGTGTCAAGGTGACAGGGCAAAAAATTAAGGCCAAGTCTACCTGCCACATGGGAACATTTACCTTATGACTGACTCCTGCTGCAACAGCAATTCACACAGTCCACTGTTTTCATATGAAGCACCTAACCCTACAAACACTTCCTCCTCTGGGAACACCTGGAGCAAATGCTTCTGTGGAATTATGGTCATATTCTAAGCAACACTCACAAAGAGTGTGGCTGGAAGCTCCAGGCCAGGCCACCAAGTTTGCTCACTCTGCACACTGCTGGGTGCACCCTCCAAAGCATCATTTGGTACCCTGCAAAACCCTATCACTGGTAGGTCCAACACTGGTACAAGCAAATTTAACGAGTTTCCACCCACATTTTACCATTTGGCTTGGGCCCTTAGCTGATGTTTTAGGTAATGGACCAAATGCTTTCCGAGTCTTCCAAAGGTCACATTCCCTCCATCCAGATTACAGCTAAGAATTCTTTTGCATATGCTGGCAATTAATATGGGAACATGTAACTTTCCTTTCATTTAGGTTTTCTTTAAAATAATCTTTCAACTTGCTAATTCACATTTTAAAGTGAAAATGAATGTAGCTATTTCTGGAATCCATTTATACATTTCTATATAAAAGAACTTCTAAGCTTCTGCTGACAGACAAACCCGTATCTACAGTTAGGAGGGTAGGCTGGGCTGTTCTTTAATGTCAGGCTTTTTTTTTTTTTTTTTGAGACAGGATCTCACTCTGTCGCTCAGGCTAGAGTGCAGTGGTGCGATCACCACTCACTGCAGCCTCAGTCTCCCCAGGCTCAGGTAATTCTCCCACCTCAGCCTCCTGAGTAGCTGGGACTACAGGCACATGCCACCACACCTGGCTAATTTTTCCTTTTTTTTTTTTTTTTTGAGACGGAGTCTTGCTGTCGCCCAGGCTGGAGTGTAGTGGTGCAATCTTGGCTCACTGCAACCTCACCTCCTGGGTTCAAATGATTCTTCTGCCTCAGCCTCTCGAGTAGCTGGGACTACAGGTGCCCGCCACCACGCCCAGCTAATTTTTGTATTTTTAGTAGAGACAGGGTTTCACCCTATTGGCCAGGCTGGTCTCGAACTCCTGACCTCAAGTGATCCGCCCACCTTGGCCTCCCAAAGTGCTGGGATTACAGGCATGAGCCACCGTGCCCGGCCTAACACCTGGCTAATTTTTATAGAGATGGGGGTCTCACCAGGTTGCCCAGGCTGGTCTTGAACTCCTGGGCTCAAGTGATCCACCTTCCTCATTCTCTGAAAGTGCTGGGATTATAGGCATGAGCCATTACACCTGGCATGTCATGCCTCTTAGGGAACTCACATACAGAACACTAATTCAGTGAAAATGCATTCCCCTCCCTGCTTTTTGTTCTAAGACAGACTGAGTGAAAGATTTCTGAAGAGTTCTACATTAGCAGCTCTGCAATCCCCTTAGAAAGGTTGCTTGAGGAGAAGTAGGAGATGGAACAGATACTCTATACCCTGTGAGATAAGAATTGCACCAGAGGGAGAAATGCAACTCAGGGGCAAAAAGTGCTTTTATATGTTACTCTGAACTAGCAATTTGGGAAACTTCATTCACTGATAAGAGGACACAGCCTTCTAGGCTGTCTGGCTTTTCAAGGACATGTCAAATTAGTTGAGTGATTATCGATAGAGTATGCCTCTTGTCCCTTGGTTTGCTGACTCTGGCCTCTGCCATGTGTCCTGTGCTGCTGCCAGCAGCCAGGTGCACAAGGGTACAAGTGCTGGGCCACCTGCTGAATGCGCAGGACATGCCCTGCTGCTGACAACCTTTGGATTCTCAGGGAGGGAAGGCCTGGCCACAATGGGCCACGGGTGCCTCCTGGAACAACTGGTTGAAAGAGGAAAAAGAGAATATGAAGATGAGATTAATGAGTGAATGAGGAGGAAGTTCTTACCCGGTGGTGGGATGCCCGGGAGGCCAGGCACACCTGGTGGAAGATGGTGGGGTGGAGGCCCCCCAGGGTGAAGTGGCTGCATGCTGCCCATGCTAACAAGGCCATCAACTGGGCCCTGCAAAGGTGGAAGGCCTGGCGGATAGCCACCCATCATGCCTTGAAGGACACAACAAATTTCAGACATGCATCATTAACATGCAACATGAGCTAAGTAATAACAACCACCCCCCACATGCACTACCAATGAATAAAGCACCCTTAGTACTGCATGATATAATAGCAATTAGTGCAATTACTTTGTTGCAATAATGAACAAAATAAAAAGTTACAAATATCAGACCCAACACTTTGGGATGAATTAGTACTTAGTACACTATTATTTGTAGTTATTTTCCCTGGGGTAAATATGCTGCATGTTTTCAGTTAAATAATAGTAAAGAGTTCTAGTAACAGCCTTCCCAAGGTCGTAATTATTGCAAGCTGTTCAAACAGAGTGACCAGTTCTGCTGACTGCAATTCTAACTGAATAGTATAAACCCCATCATTCCACTCTGCCCACACTCATATGCCTATCATGGGTACACATGAGGAGTAACAGGAAGGGAAGGAAATGAGGCGCATAGTCCTGATCACAAAGCATGGTTCTCCAGCTTGGGGGCAGGAATTGTTCAAGACTTCTACATCTACTCCTCCTTTCTAGCCTTACCACTGCTGGTAAGAATGGATTGTGCTTGGGCTTGAGTTGGGGAACAGCTTCTAAGAACCATCACAGTGAATGGTATTTCCTTCTTTAGATCTAAAAATGTGATAAAGATAAAACCTAAACCCTCCCAAACAAGCCAACCAAGTCCAGGTCACTCAGGAGCCTACACACAGACTTCACGGAGGGATGGCTGAAGAATCGGGCTCTGCTGATATGAGAAAATGCCAAATGTCATCAGTCTCCAAGCTTTAATGTCCTCATATAAACCTTAACAGGGAGCATTTTAATTTGAGGTACACAATTTCTGTGAACAGAGGCTTTTATTCCTTTATTTTCAAAGTGTACCTACACATGACAAAATATTTTCTACTGGCTAGAGAAGAGTTTCAGCAAACAAGTATTTTTGGCAGAAGGAATAAATGTAAGAAAAAAAATTCAAAATGTCAAGGACTCACCTATCAAAAGACCTTTAAAACCACATGGCATTTTTTTTAAAACAAGAAAAACAACTTGACTTTTCTGGGATTTGTAATGATCATGATGAACAAGAACACAAAGCTCCCCCCAAAATGCAGTCACCTTTGGTCACAGCTTCTTGCAAAGGGAGGGTTGAGGGACTGGTGTCAAACCTCATTTTTATAAAATACTCTTTGTAGAGGGACTCTGTCAAACCGTGGAAAAACTTCAGATTCTGAGAATTTTACTCTTGGACATTCCCTGAAGATTTCAAAGATATTTATTTATAAAAGTTTAGTCTTTTAAGGCTATGAAATTACTAAAAATTCTGAGATCGATTCACCCTGCTTCACTAGTCATACCTAAGCTGACTGACAAACTTACAATTACATAAACCAAATGACAAAAATTTGAATAATCTCTCTATACATAAAATAAGATTATGAGTTTTCATTTTTTTTAAATGAAGAGTTCAGACAGTAAAAACTACTTTTGAACAGACACCATCATCTTAATTAAACATGAAGAAATCCAATGCTACCAATCTTTTAACCACACCACCAGTTATAGCATTTAGGGTTAAGTAGGTGGGAAATTTAAGGATGTTAAGAGGCTTTGCTTTCAATTACAAAAGCCCATCTGAACGCAGCCTTCATGGGCTGTGGTTGAAGAAATTATTAAGAACTGAAAGACATGACACTTGTCTTCATTAAACTGTACTTTGGCATTTATTATCCCAGTCACATGTGTTCAAATGAGCTTCCATGCTTGTAAGCAAAGCTGGTCTCAAGACAGCAACAAGGCTAATAAGTAAGACTCAGGCCCTAAGAAACCTGTAAAACCATGAAAAATCACCCTCTTAGCTGCAGGGTTCCCCATGAGGACCAAAGAGTGGTTACTGTAGAGAATGCTTGCTTTTCACTCCCAGGGCCCAGAAGTCTAGCCAGCACATCCTAAATAATGGAGCAGGGGCTTTCTAGAGGGACCATCTTCCTCATCCATAGAGTTCTATAATGTTCTTCCCCAACAGGGAGCTAAAATGCTGCAGCTGCTGTTTTTTTTTTTTAATTGTTTTTAGCTGTTTGTATTCATTTTGTTAATGTGTCCCTGGGTTTTGAAGTCAAGGGCACAGTGCCACAACATCACACATCAAATAGAACAAAACACGATGTCAGTGAGGGAATTCTAACTTTCAAAGTCCCCATGTTCAAGGCCTGATTTCTAAAAACCTCTGGAACCCCATTAACCAAAATGGGCCATGGAATAGAGCAGGCGATTATGAGATTTGTTAGATCAACATCAGTTACACTGAAAGTACCGAAAGCCATGATTCAGATGTGCTTTGGTGAGTGCAACTGCTGAGTTCAGCGACAGTGCATTTGAGAACTTGCCATCACAAAAGTTAGGAGCGACAACGGAAAAGTTATCGTATGCTACTCTTCCTTAAAAAGCAAAAACGAAACAGCAAAAACAGCATCCCAACAAGCCTGCCTTGAACAACACTATCTAGGACTCCCTGTGAAAGAGGTCAGACTGCTTGCTTAAGAAGAAACACAGGTGGCTTGTACAGACCTCACCAGGATTGGAGAGATCTCAGAGAAGGGGCCCGAGAAGTGGTCTGCAGGCTTCTCATTGGAGACATGTCAGACAAAGATACTCAATTCAAGAAGAGTCAAATTTGCTATGGCTACCAGAACCAGAGACAACACACACAAGCAAACCACATTCATCATTTTCTTTTTCTTTTTTTTTTTCTCAAATATGTGACTGGGATACTAACAGAAAATGCAGTTTAATGTAATTAAATAGAAAAGCATTACAGAGTGGGCACAATGAATTGAATAAGGACTTTGTATTCTATTTAGCAGTCATGCACATTGGTGACCAAGAAAGGATTTACAATTCATTGTCAAAAAATCCTTTTAAATGGTCAGTCTTTTAAGGATGGCTGCAGCAGAACAAGGCAAACTCAATACTGGAATGAGACGGGAAAATCAACACCACCTAAAGACTGGTTTTGTGTTTTCTCTTGGGAGTCCCTCTAGAACAGAATTCAGTGTCTACTTTCATATTTTCTGCTATAGTGCTCTATCAAGAGCAGGCTGGGGTGGAGAACATCACCAGACCATGCCCACAGCCAGGGAAGAGCTACTCCCTACCAATTACCAGGGTTAGGCCCAGGGCCCATTTCTGGGGCAGAAGGGAGGCATTGCCCGTATGGGAAAGGCAATATAGGACAACATGGATGACTTCAAACTTTGAATCTGTCATGAGAAAAGGCAATAGACTGTGGCCTACTCCTTATTGGAGAAAAAAAAAATGAAGGAATTTCTTAAAGTGGAAAAAAATGGTCTTAGCTCCTGTTTTTACCTGCAACAGGTGTCAACTGCTGATTGAGCATCCCCATTGGTGTTGGTGGTGGCACCACCCCCATGAGAGCCCCCACAGGGGTGCCTGCTCGGGGAGAAGCACTCGGCTGCTGTTGCTGTGCTGCTCGCTCTCTCTCCTGCTGCTCAGCAACTTTAGCTGCCCGCTCTGTAAAGGCATTTCAGATTTTCAATTCTGTTTTTAACCCAGGAATTCAAAATACCATCCATTGCATTCAACAGGACTAGTAAAAACACAGGCAACAGTTCTGTCTCAATGGAAGGAACAGTAGATGACTAGTCTCAACACAGGAGGAGTCGGGCCGATTTCACTTGGTAACCTAGAGTCCAGCTTTCCTATCCCATCTTGAGAACTGGTCTGCAAAGATTTCAAGAATGTTAAGACTGCAACACACATTCAGAAAGCACAGGTTTTATGTAAACACGTCACCAGCATAACCACCATGGTTAATCTCACGAGGCACCCTGAAGATGAGAAGCGCTACCATTATTCTAGTATTAATAGCATTACAGATTATTTATAATTTCAACATGAAGCAATTCCATGGCCCATTATAATTTTTGGTACAATTGTTACTTACTATATATATTTCCTGATTCTTTGTACACAATTTTACTAAGATTTGAGGACTCATCATGAGTGTCATGGAGTTTAGCAGCTGAAGAAAATTAACTCTGTAAGGGAAAAGTAGCTGACTGCCTCCTTCAGAAGGTTTTAGGGAAACAACTAATTTCTACATTCTAATGAAGCAAAGAAGTCATGTTTAATAAACCCCAAAGGAAAAAAATGCATTATACTTCAGGCTACAATCATCAGAAGCAGAGAATTATATAAACGCGTATGTAGCAATGGACAATGTACTGAAAGAACCAGGTTTCCTGAAGCTGAGCAGTTCAATACTGACCATAAACCACCCTAAATCAATGAAAGTTCCAGAATCCCTCTTATTTCATTCAAAATGCAAAAAGAGCATTTGCTGTGGCAGTTCTGGGCCGTAGAATACATCCTGCTACCTCCCCAATCCCCGGCCCTGACCTACTCTGTTTGCGTCTCCAGAGCCGGAAGCTCCAATGATCACGTTTCCAGTCTTTTTGGGAGCTAGCAGACTGAACCCCTACTGAAGAACTCCTGAAATGTTGTATTTCCAAAGCTCCCACCATACAGGGTTTCTTATCTCACCATTCATAAATAGAAGATCGCCCCACTCATCACATGGGCAAATGGAGGCTGGGAGACAGGCAGTCACTTGTCCAAGGATACAGAGAGAACCAGCAACCTATGGCCCTAATTCCTGGTATCACACTCCAACTGCCAGACATAAACCCTCCAACATGGAACTCAACACCACTGATTTGAGGAGGGGGAAAATAGCTTGAGGTCATATGGCTTTACAGAGAATCAAGAAGCTACAGCTCCAGTCCTCCTTTAAGAATATGAAAGTCAAGCAATCAAAGGCCTCTTGGCTGTGACAGAGTTGCCTGCATAGCCTTATCATCACTAAGACTGTCCTAGTTTACAGACCCTTTGTACAATGAGTATGAGAGATGAAGGCCATTTGAACAAACTATTTACTTGAGCTAGCAGTAAAAAAAAAAAAAAAAAAATTGACCTAGGGTCCCACTTCAAATTCTAGTATTTTCATTATACAAGTGACACAGTAAAGTGGGAAAGCAAAAAAATGAAATGGGAAAAAAAATAAGGCCTGTGGATTGAATATTGGACTGGCTACCCAAACTCTAAACTCTGGGCTTTGAATTCAATGAGAGAAAACATCAAAAGTTCAGATTTTATGTCTCAGGTAGATGCTGCTGAGTCATGTAACTCCCCCCTCGCTAGGTTCTCACTCACTTTCAGACTCCCCTTCGAATTGGCAAGGATGTTCCAGACGCCATCACTTTCTCCCTCTCTTCATTCCTACTTTAGTGTTTTTACTTTCACAGTGTCTTCAGGTATCTCTCCTGCTCACACTCTAAATAACCAGCCACCTAGCACTGGCTTCATTTGCCTTGCTGCTGCTGCTGTGCTGCTCGCTCAGCAATATCCATGTGAGCTTAATTTTCAACACTCCTCCATCTCAGTGGTATAGTAGGTCTTAACTTTCAATAAGGTCAGAAATATCAAAGCTCCACAAAGTTCTAGGTTCTTATGGAACTGACTAGGGTTTTCCAAAGAATATTCTGCAAAATATTAGTTCTTTAGGGTATTCATAGGTACTACATAAATACCTGGTCAAATTTCAGAAAATGCCAGATAATATAAAACAGGTTATTTACTGGCGGTCTTAAAGCCTTTAATATGGGAATATGCGTGCTGTATGAAAGGAGAGAAGGTTAGCACTCCCCTTGATAAGGACAGAGGAGGCCCTTGGGCCTGACAACACACATACGGGAATATGCACCATAAGTTTCCAAGAGAGAGAGTTTGGAATGCTTCTCAAACTGGTTTTGCCACAAAATGCTTTTTGGCTAAACATCTTGCAGGATTAGGATTCTCTGCAGAAGATCCTTGGGGAAGCCTGTCAGATAATTTCATAGCAATCAATCAATTATAATATATGACCTTTTTTTTTTTAAAGAAGTTCCTTTGGAGACTTCATAAATTTTAATAAAAGGGGCAGCCTAAATAGTTAATGTTTGCCAGAAAATAATAGAACTGTACCCACCTAAGAAGAGTAGTGGTTGACCATTGTAGAGAGGAGCTCTCAACTGGCAAAATGAACCAATACATAAAATTCCAGATGGAAAAAATATAGCTCAAAGGGCAATAGTACTGCCTAATCTAATGCTTACTACTAATTTCTTTACTAAGTCCATGTCTGATATTAAAAAAAAACCATAAAAACAAAAACCCAACAACAAAAAACAAAAAATCTCAAGTATTTGTCTCTAAATGGCTAAGAACCACCAAATTCTTGAATGACAGCTCACTGCCCAAAGTGATTTAATTAGAATAAAAGGAAAATAAAGGCAGTTGAGCTTTATAAAAAAGACCCAAATACCTTAGAAGTAGCTATGAATACAGACACAGTATAGGCCAGGACTGACCTAGGAAACCAAGCACTTTAGCAAAGACTCAGCCTGAAGTTTAAATATATGGCTTACCAAGAGCTATAACACAAGATCGTTGATTTTAAGAGGCCCTTTTCAGATGAATTTTAATTAAAATTATATTTAACATCATTGTACAATAATTCCCTAGCTCAACATGTGTGCTTACAGGGCTCAATGAAAGAAAAAAATCATGCAATTTTTAGTAGCAAAATATTTTGGAGAAACTCGCAGGGGAAAATACAACACCAGGATCAGAGGCCAAGTCAGGGGCAGTGCTCTGCTCAGTCAGGACAAGGCTAGCATCTAAAATACTGGTTGGGTGCCATTTGGAACAATCCCCAAAATAAAAGTTCATGTGCAAGTGATAAGAACGAGAGTAAAACCTGTCTGCGCGCGTGCATTCCTGAAACACCCCCTTGCTTCGAAAGACAGTTGTGCCTAGGCTCTATTTACCTTCATATTCTGCTTTCTTGGCTGTCTCAAGATTTCTCCATTCTGTCCCCACCAGGCGACTGAGCTCCCCGAAAGAGTAGTCTGGGTGTTGGGCCTTAATCACAGCCCTCATCTCACTGCTGAACAGGATGTAGCCACTCATGTTGATTTTACGTTTGGAGCCTTCCTTCTTTGCACTGCCTTTGGCAGACTTTGGGGTAGACTGTAAGACAGAAAGGTCTTATGGTGCATCAAAACATTACATTTGGTTAACTGCTCAAAATTTCAGAAGCCAGCCAGGCGCGGTGGCTCACGCCTGTAATCCCAGCACTTTTGGAGGCCGAGGCAGGCAGATCACAAGGTCAGGAGATCGAGACCATCCTGGCTAACACAGTGAAACCCCGTTTCTACTAAAAAAAATTCCAAAAAATTAGCCGGGCGTGGTGGTGGACGCCTGTAGTCCCAGCTACTCGGGAGGCTGAGGCAGGAGAATGGCGTGAATCCGGGAGATGCAGCTTGCAGTAAGCCAAGACCGTGCCACTGCACTCCAGCCTGGGTGACAAAGCGAGACTCCATCTCAAAAAAAAGAAAAAAAAAAAAAAAAGAAAAAAAATTTCAGAAGCCACGAACATGTGATTCTGTGATTCACTAGTTACTGCTTTATTGACACGTTTGGTTTATAGCTGGCTATTTTCTTGGTCAAAACACACCTCTTCCTTATCTATTACATGTAAGAAATAAATGAAAGTTTCACTGAATTCCATGGCTGCAATCTGTAATGGTGACCTCACAATTAAGTCTTGAGAAAATTCTTTTTTTTTTTTTTTTTAATGATACAGGGTCTTGCTCTGTCACCAGGCTGGAGTACAGTGGTGCAATCGTATCTCACTGCAGCCTTGATCTCCCAGGCTCAAATGATTCTCCTGCCTCAGCCTGCCGAGTAGCTGGGACTACAGGTGTACATCACCATCCCTGACTAATTTTTAAAATTTTTAGTAGAGATGAGATCTCACTATGTTGCTCAATGTGGTCTTGAACTCCTAAGCTCAAGTGATCCTCCTGCCTTGGCCTCCCAAAGTGCTGGGATTACAGACATGAGCCACCATGCCTGGCCAAGTCTTGTAAAAATTCTGAATGAGAAAAAAATACCAACAGAGATCACCTCAACCAAAAGATGAGGTCCTACATAAGGAGAGATTAAAAAGACATGGGTAATAAAAGCTAAAGATAAACAGGGTGATGTTGCTCCTTACTGCTTTTCTTCAGCACAAGGAAGAGTCTTCTAAGCCCACCATTAAAACAGCTATGAAATTTTAAAGATATTAATTTTAAATTATTAATGGTATTAATATAAATTATTAATGGGATAATGACATGATATAATTTTTGTCAATTAAAAATAAATGAATAAATCATGGCACTGACAAATTAAAATCTGTTCCTTCCTGTAGAATTCTAAGTTAAAGCTCACATATGGAGGAGCTGGATGTCACTTTACTTTGGTTTTGAGTCTGCTGCAAACCAAAGGTGGTAATAAGACAAGTAACAGGAACTTGTCACCTTCACCTGTGGGGGTGTGTAGGGCATGAGGTCCAGCTCACTGGCCAGGGGGGTCTGAAGCTGAGGTAGAGAAGGAGGTTCAATGACCTCACTATCTTCTTCTCCCATCTCTTCAATATCATCATCTCCACCTTCTAACTCGGCAAATTTAGCTTCTAGCAACTGGATCTTCTTTTCCAACAAAGGTGACGGCTCCTTCTGAGGAACAATTGGTTTCCTGAAAAAAGTGACATAAAAAACCTAAAATCACCTAATGCCCCTCCAGAATGAGCCGGAAAGCAGTGTTCTACCTTAACAACTAGAAGTGACTTCCTGCAATCTGCAAATATGCTCTAAAGGCAGCATGGAAAGAGTTTAAACGTGTATTTATGAAATTACTTCTACTTAGAGATGCTTGTTTTCAAATAATTTTGCTGAATATCCACTAAAGTATTGTGTCCAAAGTTGGGATCTAGTTGCCTATATACAGCAAAAAGAGTTTTCATAATTTGTGGAACTGAGAAATCTCATGACAGGATATAAACCAGAACCAAGTGTTTCTGCCTCATTCCACAATTACTGGAGTCTACGCCAAGGGCACTATTAGAGCAGCCACCAGGTCCCAGCAGATTATGAAGTCTTTCCTTTAATATTTAACTGTATAAATATTTTCTATTTGAAATATTTACTACTCTAGTTTAAGATCTAATAAAAAATTAAAAACACTGGACTACACTATGTTGGTATCAGTTAACGGAAGTGCTCTTTTTTCCTTAAGTTTTTCAAGCTTTACCTGAAGTAGTAAATTTCATCATCTACCACTTTAGCAGAGAGTGAAAACCTCTTCAATCCTTTAAATTTCTTCATCTGCTTGTCGCTCTCATTGTAGCGGCTCTCACAAAGCAGAATGTCATTTTCTGGTATTTCAGTTGGCCTGCAGGAGAGGAAGTCCTTGAATGACAACACAGCACACTTTCCTGAAAGAAAATTTGAAAGAAATTAAAGGAGTAAACTGTGGTCACAGTTAATAATTGTTTTAACATTTTATTATTTTTGGATGAATACATTCATATAATTAAAATTTTTAAAGATATGAAAGGGGCTAGGCGTGGTGGCTCACGCCTGTAATCCCAGCACTTTGAGAGGCTGAGGTGGGCAGATCTCTTGAGCTCAGGAGTTTGAGACCAGCCCGGGCAACATAGTGAGATCCCCAAATTCTACAAAAAATACAAAAAATTAGCTGGGTGTGGTGGTGCATGCCTGTAGTCCCAGCTACTTGGAAGGCTGAGGTGGGAATCATCTGAGTCTGGGAAGTCTGAGTCTGAGGCTACAGTGAGCTGTGATTGCACTACTGTACTCCAGCCTGGGTGATAGAGTGAGACCCTATCTCAAGAAAAAAAAAAAAAAGATATAATACGGTATGTATTGGCATAAGTATAGAATATATAGGTCAATAGAATAGAACTGAAAGTGTATAAATAAACCAATACAATAGGGCTTTTATGGGCAATTGATCTTTGATAAGAGTTCCAAGACAATTCAATGGGGGAAAGAACACTCTTTTCAACAGATGGTATGGTACCAGGACAACTGGATTTCCACTTCTGCACATGAATGCAGTCGAACTCCTACCTCCTATCATATATAAAAATTAATTTGGCCAGGCACAGTGGCTCATGCCTGTAATCCCAGTACTTTGGGGAGGTCGAGGCAGGCGAAACACGAGGTCAAGAGATCGAGACCGTCCTGGCCAACATGATGAAACCCCATCTCTACTAAAAATACAAAAATTAGCTGGGCGTGGTGGCGTGCACCTGTAGTCCCAGCTATTCAGGAGGCTGAGGCAGGAAAATTGCTTGAACCTGGAAGGCAGAGGTTGCAGAGAGCCAGGACGATGCCACTGCACTCCAGCCTGAGCAACAGAGTGAGACTCTGTCTCAAAAAAAAAAAAAAAAAAAAAAAAAAAAAAAAAATTAATTCAAAATGGGCTGGGTGCAGTGGCTCAGGCCTGTAATCCCAGCACTTTGGGAGGCCGAGGAGGGTGGATCACCTGAGGTCAGGAGTTTGAGACCAGCCTGGCCAACATGGTGAAACCTCGTCTCTACTAAAAACACAAAAAAGTTAGCTGGGTGTGGTGGTGCACTCCTGTAAGCCCAGCTACTCAGGAGGCTGAGGCAGAAGAACTGCTTGAACCCGGGAGGCAGAGGCTGCAGTGAGCCAAGAGCACCCCACTGTACTCCAGTCTGGGCAATAGAGCGAGGCTCAGTCTCAAAAAAAAAAAAAAAGGGCTTTATCAAAATTAAGAACTTTTGTGCTCCAAAGGATACTATCAAGAAAGTGAAAAAGGGCTGGGCGCGGTGGCTCACGCTTGTAATCCCAGCACTTTGGGAGGCCGAGGCGGGCGGATCACGAGGTCAGGAGATCGAGACCACGGTGAAACCCCGTCTCTACTAAAAATACAAAAAATTAGCCGGGCATCGTGGCGGGCGCCTGTAGTCCCAGCTACTCGGAGAGGCTGAGGCAGGAGAATGGCGTGAACCCTGGAGGCGGAGCTTGCAGTGAGCCGAGATCGCGCCACTGCACTCCAGCCTGGGCGACAGAGCGAGACTCCGTCTCAAAAAAAAAAAAAAAAAAAAAAAAAAGAGTCTATTATATAGAATATATATTCCTACAACTCAACATTAAGACAAATATATAACCCGATTAAAAATGTGCAAAAGATATAAATTGACATTTCTCTAAAAAAAAGACATACAAATGTCCAATAGGCACATGAAACAATGCTTAGCCAGGTGCGGTGGCTCATGTCTGTAATCCCAGCACTTTGGGAGGCCGAGGCGGGTGGATCATGAGGTCAGGAGATCAAGATCGTCCTGGCTAACACAGTGAAACCCCGTCTCTACTAACAATACAAAAAATTAGCCAGGCGTGGTTGCAGGCGCCTGTAGTCCCAGCTACTCGGGAGGCTGAGGCAGGAGAATGGCCTGAACCCAGGAGGCAGAGCTTGCAGTGAGCCAAGATTGTGCCACTGCACTCCAGCCTGGGCGAAAGAGCGAGACTCCGTCTCAAAAAAAAAAAAAACCCAAAAAACCCAAAAAAACCACAATGCTTAACAGCATTCATCATCAGAGAAATGCAAATCAAAATGGCAATGTAATACTACTTCACACCCCATTAAGACGCCTGTATTAAAAAAAAACCCAAAATAGAAAATAACAAGTGGTGGCAAGGATGTGAAGAAAATGGAACCCTTGTATCTTGGTGGGACTGTAAAATGGTGCAGCTGCTGTGGAAAATAGTTAGGCAGTTTCTCCAAAAAGTTAAACACTGAGTTACCATATGACCTAGCAATTCTACTTCTAGGTATATATCCAAAAGAAATCAGAGGATCAAATACTTGTACACCACTGATAAGAGCAGTTTTACTCACAATAGCTAAAATGTGAAAACAACCTACATGTCCATTAACAGATGTAATATACATATAATGGAATATATAGCCTTAGGAATAAAATTCTGATATATGATACAACATGGATGAGCCTTGAAAACATTAGGCTAATAGGCCAGATACAAAGGGACAAATATTGTATGATTCCACTTATATGCAGTATCTAGAATAGGCAAAATTCATGAACAAAAAGTAGAACAGAGATTACTAGGGCCAGGGGGAAGGGGAAAATAGAGTTGTTTAACAGATACAAAGTTTTTATTTGGGATAATGGAAAAATTCTAGAAATGAACAGTGATGATAGCTGTACGGTATTGTCAATGGACTTAAAGCCACTGAACTGTGTGTTTAAAAACGGTTAAGGCTGGGCATGGTAATCCTAGCACTTTGGGAGGCCAAGGTGGGCAGATCACTTGAGGTCAGGAGTTTGAGCCTGGCCAACACGGCGAAACCCCGTCTTTACTAAAAATACAAAAATTAGCCAGGTGTGGTAGTAATCCCAGCTACTCAGAAGGCTGAGGCAGGAGAATCGCTTGAACCTGGGAGGCAGAGGTTGCAGGGAGCCAAGACTGTGCCACTGACTCCAGCCTGGGTGACAGAGAAAGACTCCATCTCAAAAAAAAAAAAGGTTAAAATGATGAATTCTATGACATATATATAAAACAATAAAAAACTCCCATAGATGGTAGCATATCACTTAAAACTGTTTTGCATCTGAATTTTGTCACAAAATAATATGTCTTAGAGATCACAGCTTGTATGAATGTACTGTTTATTCAACTAGCTCCCTATTGATGGATATCTATGTTGTTTCCCAATGTTTGCTGTTCTGCTGACGCTTAATAATGCTGAAATAAATAATTTAAGACATATCAATTTGCACATAGGTGAATATATCTGAAGCATAAATTTCTAGAAGTATAAAAGCTGGGTCAAAGGGTACATATACACTTCTTAAATTTTTGTAGGTATTATCAAATTGCCTTCCATAAAGGGTATCCTAATTCACAGACTACCCACAAAGTAGGTAAATACCATTTCCTCAGGCACTTGTCAACTAGTGAGAAATGATGTCTTCTGGATCTTTGACAATTTGATACGTAATCTCAAAAAAAAAAAGAAAAAGAAAAAGAAAAATGAAAAAAAAAGAAAAAAAGCATCTGGGTAGCTTTAACTAGCATTTCTCTAATGGCTGAGGTTGGGTATCTTTTCTTTTCTTTTCTTTTTTGATCTCAGCTCACCGCAGCCTCTGCCTCCCGGCTTCAAGCAATTATCCTGCCTCAGCCTCCTGAGTAGCTGGGATTACAGGCGTGTGCCACCATGCCTGGCTAATTTTTGTGGTTTTTTTTTGTTTTTTGTTTTTTTTTAGTGGAAATGGGGTTTCACCATGTTGGCCAGGCTGGTCTCGAACTCCTGACCTCAGATGATCTGCCTCCCTCAGCCTCCCAAAGTGCTGGGATTACAGGCGTGAACCACCACGCCCAGCTGGGTATATTTTCATTTGTTTAAGAATCACTGGTAGTTTCTTTTAAGATGGAATCTCGCTCTATCACTCAGGCTGGAGCGCAGTGGTGCGATTCTGGCTCACTGCAACCTCTGCCTCCTGGGTTCAAGTGATTCTCCTGCTTCAGTCTCCCGAGTAGCTGGGACTATAGACGCCTATATGTCCAGCTAATTTTTGTAGTTTTAGTACAGACACGGTTTCACCATGTTGGCCAGGCTAGTCTCCAACTCCTGACCTCAGGTGATCCACCCACCTTGGCCTCCCAAATGGTGCTGGCATTACAGGCATGAGTCATCACACTGGGCCCTAGTAATTTATTTCTGCTCTCCCTTATCTTCTTTGCCTATTTCCCTGCTGGATGTTGATCTTTATCTAATTGCTTTATAGGAGCTCTTCATCTACAAGGAAAATCAGATCTTTGTCTATGATAAACATTGCAAATATTTTCTCAAGATTGTCATTTTTGTTTTTGCCAGTTTTGGTCATATAGATATTCTCCATTTTTATATAGTTGAATGTATCAGTATTTCATTGTATGAGTTCTGGCTTTTATGCCAGAGATTAACAAAATTTCTTTCTCATGGTTTCTTTTGGTATCTTTGTTGTTTAATTTTATGTTTATTTAAATTTATAATTCATCTGGGAATCTAACCTGAAGTTAAGATGTGGGATATGGCTACAATCTTATTTTTCCAAATGGTTATTGAATTTCCAAACACCATTTGGAGAAAAATACATCTTTCCCCACTTACCTGATATGCTACTTTTACCATGTATTTGCTAAACTTTCTATTTTGTTCAAATAACTTGTTTATTCATATATCATATAGTTTTAATTATTGTAGTGCTATAATGTTTTAATATCTGGTAAGGATAGATCCCCTTTCACTATACTTTTCAGAATTTTCCTGAGTTTCTTTTTCTTTTTTTGAGACAGGGTCTCACTTTGTTTCCCAGCCTGGAGTGCAGTGGTGAGATGACAGCAGCTGCAGCCTCAACCTCCTGGGCTCAAGCGATCCTCACACCTCAGCCCCCCACCCCGGGTAGCTGGGACTACAGGCAAGTGCCACTCAGCTAATTTCTGTACTTTTTGTAGAAACGGGGTTTTGCCATCTTGCCCAGGGTGGTCTCAAACTCCTAGGCTCAAGTGATCCACCCACCTTGGCCTCCCAAAGTGCTGGGAATGATAACAGGAGTGAGCCATTACACCCGATCCTAAGTTTCTTTTTCAATATGATTTTTTTTTTTTTTTTTTTTTTTTTTTTTGAGATGGAGTCTTGCTCTGTTTCCCAGGCTGGAGTGCAGTGGCGTGATCTTGGCTCACTGCAAGCTCCGCCTCCCCAGTTCACCCCATTCTCCTGCCTCAGCCTCCTGAGTAGCTGGGACTACAGGCGCCCGCCGCCATGACCGGCTAATTTTTTGTATTTTTAGTAAAGACAGGGTTTCACCATGTTAGTGAGGATGGTCCTGATCTCCTGACCTCATGATCCGCCCGCCTCAGCCTCCCAAAGTGCTAGGATTATAGGCATGAGCCACCGCGCCCGGCCTTCAATATGATTTTTAAAATGAGTTCACGTATTATCAACTTCCTCACAAGCAAATTCCCACTGGTATATCTAATGGGATTATATTAAAGATTAATTTAGGGAGGATGGACATCTTTATGACATTGAAACCTACCTAGGCATATGGTATTGCTTTGCAATTTGTTCAAACATTCATTCAATAGCATTTTAAAACTTTTTTCATACAGATGTGGCATATATCTTGTTAAGTTTATCTAAGGTATTTTATTAGTACTGAATCTTTTAAGATAATAGGTTTGTTATTTATTTATATTCAATCATCTTACTTCTCTGTTTGCCAAGATTTCTTAGTTGATGCTCTTGAATTTTCACCTCCTTACTTTTCTTATTTTAGACTTCTGTTTCTTCTAACTCCACTGGCTAGTACCTCTAGAACAATGTTAAATAAGTGTGATAAGGACATCCCTATTTTGTTTCTTTTCTTTTTTTGTTTTTTGTTTGAGACAGTCTCACTCTGTCGCTGGGCTGCAGTGTAGTGGCTCGATCTTGGCTCACTGCAACCTCCACCTCCCAAGTTCAAGTGATTTTCTTGCCTCAGCCTCCCCAGTAGCTGGGATTAAAGGCAACTGCCACCACGCCCACACCAGCTGATTTTTGTATTTTTAGTAGAGACAGAGTTTCACCATGTTGACCAGGCTGGTCTCGAATTCCTGACCTCAGGTGATCTGCTCACCTTGGCCTCTCAAAGTGCTGGGATTACAGGTATGAGCCATCGCACCCAGCCAGAACATCCCTATTTTGTTCTTGACCTTAACAGGAATGTTCATAGCTAACAGCTTATTAAACATGTATATGAAAAACAGGTCAGAAACATTTCCAAAGCTTAAAATAGCTACAATTACTATCACTGCTTTGAACTTACACAGCACTTTATTTACATAATTCAAAGGCCTTTTAATTCAGAAAAGGGATAATTACAATTTTCCATATTTTATAGAAGGAAAAATAGACAGTAGGAAAAAACAATAATTCTGCTTACAACCAAAGAGTAAAAGTGATTGGTGGCTTTGGAATGGAGGTGGTATCTCTATGTCCTGACTTGGGGCTCCTACCAAGCCCCCAAAAGACAGGGAAAAGATGAAAGTTTAGAAAACTTCATTTAATAAAGTATAAAAAAGTTATCAAGACCTGCTAGATTTTGATTGGAACTGCAATGAACCAATAGATCAATTTGGGGGGAACTGGTATCTTTATAATATTGAATTTTCCAGCTATAAATATGATGGACAACTTTCATTTATGTCTTCAATTTCTCAATAATTTTCTTACAGATGTGTGTGTGTGCGTGCATGTGCGCACGTGCGTGTGCAGGTGCCCTACACATCTGTTTCTTTGTTTTTCTTTCTTTTTTTTTTTGGTAGAGTTTCCTTCTGTTGTCCAGGCTGGTCTTGAACTCCTGGTCTCAAGCGACTCTCCCATCTTGGCTTCTCAAAGTGTTGGGACTACAGGCATGAGCCACCACGTTGGCTATCTTTTAAAGATTTATTCCTGGCTGGGCGCCATGGCTCACGCCTGTAATCTCAGCACTTTGGGAGGCCAAGGCAGGTGCCTCACGAGGTCAAGAGATGGAGACCATCCTGGCCAACATGGTGAAACGCTGTCTCTACTAAATATACAAAAATTAGCTGGGCATGGTGGCACACGCCTGTAGTCCCAGCTGCTCGGGAGGCTGAAGCAGGAGAATCGCTTGAACCCAGGAGGCGTAGGTTGCAGTGAGCCGAGATCGTGCCACTGCACTGCAGCCTGGACGACAGCGCGAGACTCCGTCTCAAAAAAAAAAAAAAAGATTGGCCAGGCACGGTGGCTCACGCCTGTAATCCCAGCACTTTGGGAGGCTGAGGAGGGTGGATCACGAGGTCAGGAGATCAAGACCATCCTGGCCAACATGGTGAAACCCCGTTTCTACTAAAACACAAACAATTATCCTGGTGGCACACGCCTGTAGTCCCAGCTACTCAGGAGGCTGAGGCAGGGGAATAGCTTGAACCCAGGAGGTAGAGGTTGCGGTGAACCGAAATTGCACCATTGCACTCCAGCCTGGGCAACAAGAGCGAAACTCTGTCTCAAAAAAAAAAAAAAAAAAAAGATTTATTCCTAGGTATTGAATGCAACATGAAAATGTAATAATTTTCTAATTGCTCACTGATGGGATACGGATACAGAAATAGAAATATTGGGGCCAGGTAAGGTAGCTCATGCCTATAATCCCAGCACTTTTGGGGAGGCTGAGCAGGGAGGATGCTTGAGGCCAGGAGTTTGAGACAAGCCTGGGCAACAGGGATACCTCATCTCCACAAAAAATAAATTAAAAAAAAAATTAGCTGGGAGTGGTGGTACATCCCTATAGTCCCAGCTACTTGGAAGGCTGAGATGGGAGGACTGCTTGCGCCTAGGAGTTGGATGCTGCAGTGAGTTATGATTGTACCATTGCACTCCAGTTTGAATAACAAAGCGAGATCTTGTCTCCAAAAAAAAAAAAGAAAAAAAAACTACTTCATATTTTCATTTACTAATTTTAATATTTATCTGAATATCTCTTGGATTTTCTACATACCTAATGTTTTTGAAAAAAAAAAAAAAAAAAGGTCCTTTTGTTTTTCCTTTCAAATCTTTAGATCTTTTATCTTCCTTGCCTTACTGAGCACAGTTTTTAAATTAATGAAATGTTATAAAAATCTACTGTGAAGGGAACAAAACCTGCAAATAAATTAGGAATTGGCATGTTTCAAGGGCCCAGGTTCCTGGAAATTTTATCACCTAAGGGGTTAAGGGTAGAGGTACTGTCTGCCAGATGTGGCCATCTGATTACTGTTTAAGTTCTTTTTTTTTTGAGACGGAGTCTCACCCTGTCACTCAGGCTGGAGTCCACTGGAGTGATCTCGGCGCACTGCAACCTCTCCCTCAAAGGTTCTAGCGATTCTCCTCCCTCAGCCTCCTGAGTAGCTGGGATTACAGGCATGCGCCACCACAACTGGCTAATTTTTTTTGTATTTTTGGTAGAGATGGAGTTTTACCATGTTGGCCAGGCTGGTCTTGAACACCTGATCTCAAGTGATCCAACTGCTTCAGCCTCCCAAAGTGCTGGGATTATAGGCGTGAGCCACTGTGCCCAGCTTGATTACTGTTTAAGTTAATGAAAACAATTCTTCAACAAAACTGAAGAAAGAACATAACCGTTGGAAAAACGGGATTGTCTCCTTCTGTGTATGTAACAGAAGATGAAAAAATGATACCTCATCTAATTATCTTCAAAACTTCTATTTCAGAGAGACAAAAAAGTGCAAAAATATGATTTACATTTAATAGTGATTATAGTTAATACAATGAAATTATAAATTCTCTAAAGCTTATATAACAAAACCCTTTTTCCTTGCAGGCTGGGGACAGTGAATTCCACAAGCTAGGCTGAAATCCCACTTTGTGATTACTAGATGCATTTTCTTTTGGGTTTTATCTCAAGATGAAGTTACTTATATTTCATTGTATGCCTGTTGTCCTACCTAATATTGCTGGCACCTCCTTTAATTCTCAAGTGTGCCAGCTAGCTGTAGACTAACTAAAGAAGAATTAGGAAAACCTAGGTTTTAGTTCTGGCCCACTCCTTGGGTAGTAACTTCACCTTTCTGACAATATCAGCATCTTTCTTCCAGGGTCATGTTGAGAATTAAATGAGATCCTGGATATAAAACTGGTAGATAAACTGTAGAATGCAACACATTTTCTTTCTTTTTTTTTTTTTTTTGTTACACAGAGTCTCTTGCTCTGTCACCCAGGCTGGAGTACAGTGGCTTGATCTCAGCTCACTGCAACCTCCACCTCTTGGGTTCAAACGATTCTCCTGCCTCAGCCTCCCTAGTAGCTGGGATTACAGGTGTACACCACCACGCCCGGCTAATTTTTGTATTTTTAGTAGAGACAGGGTTTCACCACATTGGCCAAGCTGGTCTCTAACTCCTGATCTCAGGTGATCTGCCCGCCTCAACCTCCCAAAGTACTGGGATTACAGGCATGAGCCACCATGTCCAGCCAGAATGTAACACATTCTAACAGGCATCTTTAGAAAGAAATTACTCCAAGTTATGTCAGTGAATATGGAGGAGTAGCGAGCTCTAAGGGCCATTACTTCATAGAAACAGTGAAAAAAGCAGAATAAACTTTATTGGAACTCTGTAAGATAGTCAAAGGTTTACACAACCAAGCAAATGCTTAATTGAGAAAAAAAGTGACTGAAACTTGGCAGGAGAGCTCTGTGGCATTTTAACTTATCCTCACTCCATCCCTTGTCTCAGTGGCAGCCTTGAAGATGGCAGCCTCTATTCCTGGTGTAAGATTGTGGTGATAGAGGAAGCAAAACAGCTCTATGCTCAAAGAACTGTGGTCATCTGTTTTGACCTGTCAGGCAGCTTTCTAAACACTAATGCAAAGTGCTTGCCTTTATTTTGCTTAACTTGGAATTCCCTTGGTGGAGAAGTGTCTAAACGTCAAAACGTTTTATCTTAGTCTGTTTGTGCTGCTATAACAGAATACCACAGACTGGGTAATTTATAAAGAACAGTTTTCTCACAGTTCTGGAGGCTGGAAAGTCCAAGATAAAGGTGCCAGCATCTGGCAAGGGCTTTCTTGCTATGTCATCATATGGCAGAAGGCAGAGGGCAAGAGTATATGAGACAGCAAACCCATTCAGACAGAGCAGAACCATTTACATGAGCCCTTTTTATAAAAGCAATATTGTATTCACGAGGACAAGCCCTCATGACCTAAACATCTCCTAAAAGGCCCCACTTCCCAACACTGTTGCACTAGGGATTACATTTTAAGTCATGAATTTTGAAGGGGGCACAAACATTCAAATCACAGCACATTTTAAGTCAAACGAACCAGCTGTTGCCAGCTGGGGCAAAGGGTATCAGTTGGGGCCAACAGTAGATATGACAAAAGGCCTCAGAGGAAAAAATGAAGAGTGAGATGCTTTGGCCAATAAAGGTTTTGAAAAGTTTCTGGGAGCCTAGAAGGCCACACACATGCCAACAATAGTGTACATGCTCTGAAAGGACCTAAGAAGGCCCTAAGATCTCATTTCTGGCTGACCTTCAAGCTCTGCACAAGTAGGAAGTAAAGGCAAAGCAGAGTTGTAACCTGCATGGCTGAGTGTTGAAGGTGTGCTCCACCATACGCAGAGAAGTCAGCCGTGAAGACTGGGAGTTTTGTGGTTTTATTGGCTCCAGGTATTTACGAAAACCTCTGTCAAATCACTGGCTGATCACTAAGCTTATATAACAGAGACTGTAGTAACCACATACAACAACAACAAAAATCTTATTTTTTGAGACAGGGTCTCACTCTGTTGCCCAGGCTGGAGTGCAGTGGCATGATCATGGCTCACTGCAGCCTCAACCTCCCTGGGCTCAGGTGATCCTACCACCTCAGCCTCCTGAGTAGCTGGGACCATGGGTATAGACCACCACACCTGGATAATTTTTGTATTTTTTGTAGAGACAGGGTTTCGCCATGTTGCCCAGGCTGGTCTCAAACTTCTGGGCTCAAGCGATCTGCCCACGTCAGCCTCCCAAAGTGCTGGGATTAAAGGTGTAAGCCACTGTGCCCAGCCAAAAATACAATCTTTAAAACAAACAAACAAACAAACAAACAAACAAAAGTTTAGAAGAGTCACTGAACAAACAACCATAACCTATAATAAGTAGTAAGAACAAAGCCTGAGGATGGGGAGAATCTGATTTCCAGAGTTATCACATTATAATACCCAAAATAAGCAGTTTTCAACAAAAAATTATCAGGCATGCAAAGAAACAAGAAGGCACAGCCCATTCATAGGAAAGAACAAAATGAATAGAAATTGTTCCTGAGAAACTCCAGACACTGGATTTACTAAACAAATACTTTAAATCAATTGTCTTTTTTTTTTTTTTTTTTTTTTGAGACAGTCTCGCTCTGTCATTCAGGCTAGAGTGCAGTGGCGTGATCTTGGCTCACTGCAGCCTCTGCCTCTGCCTCAGCCTCCAGAGTAACTGGGATTACAGACATGTGCCACCATGACCAGATAATTTTTTTTTTTTTTTTTTAGCAGGAACAAGGTTTCACTATGTTGGCAGGCTGTTCTCAAACTCTTGACCTTAGGTGATCCACCCGCCTCGGCCTCCCAAAGTGCTGGGATTACAGGCGTGAGCCACCATGCCTGGCCTTAAATCAGCTGTTTTAAATATACTCAAAGATCTAAAGGAAACCAGTAAAATGTCATAGCAAATAGTGAATATAAATGAAGAGACAAATTATAAAAACTAAATTCTGGGGCTGAAAAGTACAATGGCTGAAATGAAAAATTTATTAGAAGGGTTCAAAAGAAGATTTGAGCAGGCAGAGGATGAATGCACCTGAAGACAGGTCATTTGAAGTTATCCAGTCTGAGGAGCAGAAAGGAAAAAAAAAAGGTAAAGAAAAATGAAGAGTCTGAGACCTGTGAGGCACCATTAAATGTACCAACATAAGCATAATGGGAGTTCCCGAAGGAAGCAGAGAAAGGAGCAGAAAGAATATTTGAAGAAATGGCCAGAAACTCCCCAAATCTGATGAAAGACATGAACAAAAAAACTATCAATGGAGAATTCTGTATCTAGGAAAACTATCTTTCAAAAATTAGCTCAGTGCAGTGGTGCATGCCTATAGTCCCAGCGACTTGGAAGGCTGAGGTGAGAGGTTTGGTTGTGCCCTAATTACCACCTGATATTCTATATATTTATTTTTTAATTTATTTACTGACTCCCCAACCTCTGCCCTAACATAAGAGAACAGAGATTTGGATTTGGGCACTGCTCTACACCTAACACCTAGAACAGTGCCTAGCACAGAAGTAGTATTCCATCAATTTTGATGGAATAAACACAATTAAATAAAAAAGCACAAATACCTACCGAGAATACATGTCATGGGGCAGGTTTCTTCCAGATTACTCAGAAATACTTCTTTTTTGTAGAACATTTTTGTGGGCTCATGCTCCGTTTCTTCTGGGTGAATGAAGATGGGGCCATAAAAATATGCAGCTCCATCTCGAACCCATACTTTTTCAATTCTTGGGGAGGAAAATATATAAATTACATTAAAAGTTTCCTTCTTGAAGGATTAATCTAACAAAAATTCCATTAACCAAAAACTTAGTAATGTGTACCATTCAGAGGAGTTTCAATGGCTGTTTTGGTAAGACAACTTCATTAATTTTTCCCCCATTAAATACATGAAAAAATACTTAGAGAAAGGAACATTTGGCTATTTTTCCAAGTGAAAAAAAATTTTTAACATAATATCAAGGCACAAAACTTAATAGTTTTATCTAATGACCAGGTTTTCTTCCTCAGACGTTCATGATGAAAACAGAACTAAGCATTTGTCATTGGACTTGTGAACCAAACAAAGACATAAACCATCAATATTTGGGGTCAGATCACATGAGTGGCAGACATTCCTTTAAGACAGTGGTTTATAATCTTTTTGAAGGTCAAGATCTAATATCCCTGGCTGGGCCCAGTGGTTCACCCTTGTAATCCCAGCACTTTAGGAGGCCAAGGTGGGTGAATCACGTGAGCTCAGGAGTTCAAGACCAGCCTGGGCAACATGGTGAAACCCCATCTCCACTAAAAATACAAAAATAGGGCCGGGCGCGGTGGCTCACGCTTGTAATCCCAGCACTTTGGGAGGCCGAGGCGGGCGGATCACGAGGTCAGGAGATCGAGACCACGGTGAAACCCCGTCTCTACTAAAAATACAAAAAAAAAAATTAGCCGGACGTGGTGGCGGGCGCCTGTAGTCTCAGCTACTCGGAGAGGCTGAGGCAGGAGAATGGCGTGAACCTGGGAGGTGGAGCTTGCAGTGAGCCGAGATTGCGCCACTGCACTCCAGCCTGGGCGACAGAGCGAGACTCCGTCTCAAAAAAAAAAAAATAAAAATAAAAATAAAAATACAAAAATTAGTCAGCTGTGGCAGTGTGCACCTATAGTCCCAGCTACTTGGGAGGCTGAGGTGGGAAGATGACTTGAGCCCAGGAGGTGGAGGTTGCAGTGAGCCAAGATCATGCCACTGCACTCCAGCGTAGGTGACAGAACCAGACACTGTCTCAAAAAAAAAAAAAAAAAAAAAGATCTAGTGCCCCTTCACCCCTTCAGAGTTTGATGAAAGCCATTATTCTTGACAACTAACCCATAAAGTTGACATTATTATTGCTCCATATTATCGTGATTCCTGACATGAAGTATCATACTTATTTCAGTTTATGGTAACTGCACCCTTCCTGTCCTCAGGCTTACACACAGGAGTCACCCTTGACTTTTTTATCTTTCTCAGACCCCACACTCCATTTATCAAGAATACTATTAACTTGCCGGGCGCGGTGGCTCACGCCTGTAATCCCAACACTTTGGGAGGCCGAGGTGGGCGGATCACAAGGTCAGGAGATCGAGACCATCCTGGCTAACACGGTGAAACCCCATCTCTACTAAAAATACAAAAAATTAGCCGGGCGAGGTGGCAGGCGCCTGTAGTCCCAGCTACGCGGGAGGCTGAGGCAGGAGAATGGCGTGAACCCCAGGGGGCGGAGCCGGCAGTGAGCCGAGATCGCGCCACTGCACTCCAGCCTGGGTGAAAGAGCGAGACTCCGTCTCAAAAAAAAAAAAAAAAAAAAGGATACTATTAACTTGACCTTCAAAATACTATCTTTTGCAATCACCCTGGTCTGAAGCATGATGGTTCTTGCCTGGATTATTGCAACAGCATCCTGGGTGGTGGATCTCCTTGCTTCTGCCTTGACTTTTTACAGTCTATTCTCAACAACCAGTAGGCAGAGCAATCCTATTAAGATCTAAATCAAATGTCACTCTGTGCTTGAAACAATCGATGGCACTCCATTAACTCAGTAAAAACCCAAATCCCTATAATGGTCTCTGAGGCCCTATGTGATATGCACCCCACCCCTGGCACTTATCTCTTACTAACTCATTAATGGCTCACTCTCCTAGTAACAAACAGCCCTGGCATGCTTCTCCTCAGGTGTTTATACTGGCTGTTCCCACTGCCTGGAATCTTTTCTCCCTGGATATTCACATTATTCACTTTCTCAGTTTCTTCAAGTGCTGGTTCAGCTGCCAACTTCTCAGTGAGGCCTATATAAACCATTCTCCCTGCTCTGACCATGGGACCCCCTTCTCCCCTTGTTCTGCTCTATTTTTTCTACAGCATGTATCATGACCTAACATACTATACACTTTACTTATTCACGAAGTTGTTTGTCTTCACACTAGAAAAAAGCTCCCCAGGACTAAGAATATTTGTCTGTTTTATTCACTAATGTATCCACAGAGCCTGGTAAATAGTAGGTATAATAAATGCTTACTGAATGATGAACAGATACAAACTGAAGTCTAGAGGGCTAAATCATCCACCTAAGGACCTACAACTAACAGAGCTGGGACTTAGGGAATGAACTACTGTTCTAAGCCATTATCCTTTCCTACCCAACCCTATACCAGACTCTGCTGTGTTTGCCATTCAACCACACTGTCATCCTTTTGTCATTTACTTGTTCATCAAATATCTGAGCCCCTACTATGTTTCATGCACTATAATTTGAGCAGGGAATACAAGGGTGAAACCTGACAATAACACAATGAACACCAATATGTGATATATACGCTAAGGAGAAGGAAATATGTGGTGCTTTGAGGGTGTGCAACAGGGAGACTTAACCCAGTCTGCAGTGGACAGGAAAGACTTCCTTTTAAGGAAGTGTCACTTCAAATTTATGCTAAAGGAGTTTACCATATGAAGTAGGCAGGGAGATTTCTGAGCTGAGAGTTCTGTAAATAGTGGAAGAAAACAAAAGAGCCCAAAGGAATAATCTAAAGAAGAAAGTATGGTTGGAAGGGAACGTGGTGTGAGAAGAAGCTGGAGAAACTGCCAGGGGAAGGACTTTTGTCTTCATCCGAAGGGTGATTAATTTCTACTGGTTCCAAATTTCTCAGATTCAACCTTATCTTCCCTATTTCAATGACACTCACCTGCCCACACGAGGACGCACCAGGCCATGGGACTTGATGAAGACACAGTCGCCAACCTTCAGCCACATGTCATTGTAATGGAGCTGCTCAAAGTAGTGGCAACCTGGTTCACCATTGGACATTTCCACAGGGACATCTTCTTTTTCCTGTTGTAAAGAAAACTAGCTGAAGAAAGGTAGCTGATAATCAAGGAATAGAGAAGGTAAGAAACGAAAGCAGACTTTTCTTTCACATTAACTTAAAAGAAAAAACCACCATTGGTTACGTGGCTCACGTAATCCTAGCATTTTGGGAGGCCAAGGCAGGACGATCTCTTGAGCCCAAGAGTTTGAGACCAGCTTGGGCAACATAGTGAGACCTTGTCTCAACTAAAGAAAGAAATTAAAATAAAAAATTAGTCAGGCATGGTAGTGCACGCCTGTAGTCCCAGCTACTCAGGAGACTGAGGTGGGTAGATCACTCGAGCTCAGGAGGTCGAGGCTGCAGTGAGCTAGGATCACGCCATTGTACTCCAGCCTGGGCGACGAGCAAGAACCTGTCTCAAAAAAAAAAGTAAATTAAAACAAACAAACAAAAAAACATAGAAACTTTGAAGGAGGCTAGGAAACAAAACAATTAGGTTATTGAAATAAACGAAGTCTTATCAAGTATCTATTTTAAATTTCTAGTTAATTTTCATACAACAATATTATCCCAAGACGCTTTTATCCTGTCTCCCTCCTGCTCTCAATTCCCATTGCCTTTAGAAACAAACAAAAAAACTGGAGAGGATTTATCGGTATTTAAAAGCAGACTCATTCATGCATTACTATAGTGTAAGGGGCAAATTCTATACAAGCTTCCTCTCTATCACATTTACTGGGCTCCCTTAATGTCTTAACATTAACAGTTGATAAGATTTAGGCCAGGCACAGTGGTTTATGTCATAACCCCAGCACACTGGGAGGACAAGGTGGGAGGACTGCTTGAGCCAGGAGTTCAAGACCAGCCTGGGCAATACAGTGAGATCTCATTTCCAAAAAAATTTAAAAATTAGCTGTGTTTGGTGACATGCACCTGTATTCACAGCTACTTGGGAGGCTGAGGTAGGAAGACTGCTTGGGCCTGGGAATTGGGGTTTGCAGTGAGCTGAGATCGTGCCACTGCACTCCAGCCTGGGTAACAGAATGAGACCCGATCTCAAACAAAAGAAAACAAACCACAAAAAACAACTGATAGATCTAAAATTTTTACTATTTTGATTTATTCCAAAATGGAAAGGAATAGCATAGCCTCTGTGATATAAACATGCTGTTTTTGTTGTTGTTGTTTTCTTGAGACGGAGTCTTGCTTTGTCGCCCAAGCTGGAGTGCAGTGGCACGATCTCAGCTCACTGCAAGCTCCGCCTCCCGGGTTCACGCCATTCTCCTGCCTCAGCCTCTGGAGTAGCTGGGACTACAGGCACCTGCTACCACGCCCAGCTCATTTTTTTTGTATTTTTAGTAGAGACAGGGTTTCACTGTGTTAGCCAGGATGGTCTTGATCTCCTGACTTCGTGATCCACCCGCCTCAGCCTCCCAAAGTGCTGGGATTACAGGAGTGAGCCACCATGCCCAGCCAAACACGCTCTGTTTTTTAATAATTACAGCATCTGTCACCTACTGACTGCTATGGCTTTGGGCAAATTATTTCACCTCTTATGCCTTAGTTTCCTAGAGTTGTGAAGATAATGATAGTGTGGCCACCAGATAGGGTTGTTTACGAAGCTTAAGTGACATAATCCATGCTCAAGTACGTAGAAAAATGCCTGACTCATAAAACCACTTAACAGACATCATTATCATTGTTGTTGTTTTATAGTCCTGACTAAAAAAGAAAAAGCAAAAAGAAGATACTTCTAACTAATGTAAAGATGGTAAAGAAGAACCATCATTTACTGAGAACCTAGCTGATAATTGGCACAAGGCTAGATGTTATAAATATCTTAACTCCAAAACATATATAAGCTGAGGAAACTCCAAAGCCTCCAAGTTTTCTATAGCATCTTCCTGAGAATACTTCAAACTTCACACTTGGCCGGGCACGGTGGCTCACGCCTGTAATCCCAGCACTTTGGGAGGCCGAGGCGGGCGGATCACGAGGTCAGGAGATCGAGACCATCCTGGCTAACACGGTGAAACCCCATCTCTACTAAAAATACAAAAAATTAGCCGGGCGAGGTGGCAGGCGCCTGTAGTCCCAGCTACGCGGGAGGCTGAGGCAGGAGAATGGCGTGAACCCTGGGGGGCGGAGCCTGCAGTGAGCCGAGATCGCGCCACTGCACTCCAGCCTGGGCAACAGAGCGAGACTCTGTCTCAAAAAAAACAAAACAAAACAAAACAAAACAAAAAAAAAACTTCACACTTAAAAAAATTCCTCCTTTACAATGTCCAAATAATTTAACATTCTGATCTTTATGACTTCAAATGTGATACTGAAATGCTATTCTTGGAAAATCATTAAGAATGTGGGAAGGCCGGGAGTGGTGGCTTATGCCTGTAATCCCAGCACTTTAGAAGGCCAAGGCAGGCGGATCACTTGAGGCCAGGAGTTCGAGACCAGACTGGCCAACATGGTGAAATCCCATCTCTATTAAAGATACAAAAATTAGCCAGGCATGGTGGTGCATGCCTGTAGTCCCAGGAACTTGGGAAACAGACACAAGAATTGCTTGAACTCAGGAGGCAGAGGTTGCAGTGAGCCGAGATTGTGCCACTATACTCCAACCTGGGCAGACTCTGTCTCAAAAAAAAAAAAAGAATCAGAGAGGTTCCATATACATGACAGGCAAGGGACATCTGAAAGAATGGAAGCTGTGAATAAAACAACCCATGAGATTAATAATATCTTTTCCTTTAAGGAATGGGTTCTATTCTAAAGTAATTCTTTTTGTTTTTTTTTGATACGGAGTCTCGCTCTGTTGACAGGCTGGAGTGCAGTGGCGCAATCCCGGCTCACTGCAACCTCCCCCTCCTGGGTTCAAGTGATTTTCTTGCCTCAGCCTCCCGAGAAGCTGAGATTACAGGCATGCACCACCACGCCTGGCTAATTCTTGTATTTTTAGTAGAGACAGGGTTTCACCATGTTGGCTCGGATGGTCTTGATCTCCTGACCTTGTGATCCGCCCGCCTCAGTCTCCCAAAGTGATGGGATTACAGGCATGAGCCACCGAGCACGGCCTAAAGTTATTCTTTAAAAAAGTTCTGGTCGGGAGTAGTGGCTCTCACCTGTAATCCCAGCACTTTGGGAAGGTGAGGTGGGTGGGTCACCTGAGGTCAGGAGTTCAAGACCAGCTTGACCAATATGGTAGAAATCCGTCTCTACTAAAAATACAAAAATAGCCGGGCATGGTGGTGTGCGCCTGTAGTCCCAGCTACTCGGGAGGCTAAGAGAGGAGAATCACTTGAACCTGGGAAGTGGAGGCTGCAGTGAGCTGAGACTGCGTCACTGCACTCCAGCCTGGGCGACAGAGCGAGACTCTGTTTCAAAAAAAAAAAGCAAAAAAGCTCCTGAATGACCTGTCTTGGTCATGTAATATTGAAATAAAGATATGAGACCAAAAAGATCAAGTAACTCATATACAGAGAGTTGCCAGAGACTTCTAAATACCAGGTAAGAAATCTAAGTTAATTATCATGCTGACTTCCATTGATAATTTTTTTTTTTTTTTTTTTAGACGGAGTCTCGCTCTGTTGCCTAGGCTGGAATGCAGTGGCATGATCTCAGCTCACTGCAACCTACACCTACTGGGTTCAAGTGATTCTCCTGCCTCAGCCTCCCAAGTAACTGGGATTATAGGCACCTGCCACCACGCCAACCTCCTCAGCCTCCCAAAGTGCTGGGATTACAGGTGTGAGCCACTGAGCCCAACCGGATAATTCTTCTTTTAAAAGAAATTATTTTATGACTCCAACACATTCCCATACTGATAAAATATAAAAAATCACATTCTTTCCCAGCCCCATGATGTCGCCTCTTACAGAGAATCTTTTGGAGCACCTGTTTGAGTACTACCACTGGAGCATATATCTTTGCCATCAAACTGCTGGGTCAGACACTGGGCCGGGCACGGTGGCTAATGCCTGTAATCCCAGCACTTTGGGAGGCCAAGGCGGGTGGATCACGAGGTCAGGAGATCGAGACCATCCTGGCTAACACGATGAAACCCCGTCTCTACTAAAAATACAAAAAATTAGACGGGCGTGGTGGCGGGCACCTGTAGTCCCAGCTACTCAGTAGGCTGAGGCAGGAGAATGGTGTGAATCTGGGAGGTGGAGCTTGCAGTGAGCTGAGATCGCGCCACTGCACTCCAGCCTTGGGGACAGAGCGAGACTCCATCTCAAAAAAAAAAAAAAAAAAGACACCAATAGGGGTGGGGGCAGTGGCTCACACCTGTAATACCAGCACTTTGGGAGGCCGAGGCAGGTGGATTATCAGAGGTCAGGAGTTTGTGACCAGCCTGGCCAACATGGTGAAACCCTGTCTCTACTAAAAATACAAAAATTAGCTAGGTGTGGTGGTGCACACCTGCAATCCCAGCTACTCAGGAGGGTGAGGCAGCAGAATCACTTGAACCCAGGAGGCGGAGGTTGCAGTGAGCTGAGATCACGCCACCGCACTTCAGCCTGGGCAACAGTGAGACTCCATCTAAAAAACAAAAAAAAGACACCAATAGGAGAAAAGTGTGTGTGGTCTCATCCTGTACCAGGCTACACACATTATCAATCTTTTCAACTCTAGCCGTCCTGTTAGGTATTATACAAACTATTAGGTTAACTAATACATGTTTTTTGCTGCCTTTTTTCTGTAAATTATCTATTTGGGCCTCTGCTCATTTTTGTAGTCCTACTTTCCCCCCTAGACCCTAAAGAGCTCTTTGTGTATTAGAAACAGTAGTCCCTAGACTGTTTTATTAACCTTGTATTTTCAACCATAAATCAATAAAATGATCAATGGTTTTATATAATGAACAGAAAATCCTCATCTATTCCAAGTTTATTATTGAAAAAAAATTATAGGTAAATGACTGTTTTCTAAATTAAATAAAATTCTAAAAATTTTCTGTAGAGACAAGGTCTTGCTATGTTGCCCAGGGCCGTCTGAACTCCTGGCTTCAACTGATCCACTTGTCTTGGCATCCCAAAATGCTGGGATTACAGGTGTGTGACACTGTACTGGGTTTTAATTTTGTTTTTTAACTGTAGTTTTATAAAATGTAATACATCTGGCAGGGCAAAGCTCTAATTTTTAAATTAAAAAAAATCCCTCAGTTCACTGTCAAAGGGCAAAGCTCTCTTTCATACCCTTTCTTCCCCCTTCTTTTCTGGTGACTGTCACATATTTATTCTTAACAAGAATGCTAGAATAATTTTGTCAAGTTTCAAAAACAATCTATGCAAGTCTTTTATGTCCTTCAGTAAATTTTTTTCCTAGAGGTTCTATATATTCCTTGTTAAAGTTATTTCTTAAAGTATTTTGTTGTTAGTGTGAAATGGATATTTTCTTCCATAAGATTTTTCTAACAGTTGCTAAAGTGTATTCAACACTTTCACTTTACTTTCAAAAGTCTTATTAGTTTATATATGAAGACTATTCATTTACATATGGATTTTGAAATTTCAATTTGCTAAATTTTGTTTCCAAACCTTTTCAGTTAATTTCCCCTAATTATCTGCAAAAAAGTATTCTTGCTTTTTTTTTTTTTTTTTTTTTGAGATGGTCTTGCTCTGTTGACCAGGCTGGAGTGCAGTGGTGCAATCACAATTTACTGCAGCCTCTACCTCCTGGGCTCATGGGATACCCCCATCTCAGCCATCCAAGTAGTTGGGTCTACAGGCATGTGCTACCATGCCTGGCTAATTTTTGTACTTTTTGTAGAGATGGGGTTTCACCATGATTCCCAGGGTAGTCTCAAAATCCTGGACTCAATACCTACCTTGGCCTCCCAAAGTTCTAGGATTACAGGTATGAGCCAACACGCCTGTCCTCTTGCTTCTTTATTGTCAATGTTTTTACTGCTTTTGTTTATCTAACTACATTGGCTAATTTCAGAAAAATATTAAGTAACACTAGAACAGTAAGCCCCTTTGTCCAGGGTGTAACTTTAAAAAGAAATTTGTTTTATAGGCTTTAGGCTTGAGACACAAATATGAATTAAAAAAAAATTACACTAGAAGAAATACCTATTGAAAGTCTTAAAAAAAATCAAGATGGGTTCTCTACCAAATAATTTTTCCTTTGATCTAATGGAATAATGAATGAAATTTAAAGATCTCCCTAACTTTGAACAATTCTTGCTTTCTTAGAATGAATTCTCACTTCTTGGTCATGTTGTTCTCAGAGAAGTAATTTGATTTCACTTACTTTTTTCCCCCAAGTAATTTTTGCATCAATATACATGAATAAGGCTGAGTTGCAGTTTTTTGTTTTTATTTTTCAGGTTGTGAAATCAAGATTATCCTGGCTTTGCAAAACAAACTGGAAATTTCTTGTTCTCCCTGCTCTGAAACAGCTTCAACAGTATAATAATCATAGGTCCCTTAAAGAAAAAGTCACCTATGGAACTGTCTGACCTCAGTACTCTTTGGGGTCAGTTCTATGATACTTTAAAAAATTTCTTCATGTTGTTGTACATTCTGTATTATATCTCTTCTTGATTCCATTTTGGTAATTTGTAATATCCTAGACAATTAGCCATTTTATTTAGGTTTTCAAATTTATTAGCAGAAATATACAGTCTTTACATTTCTTCCACATTTATTTATTTATTTATTTTTTGAGACAGAGTTTCGCTCTTGTTGCCCAGGCTGGACTGCAATAGCGCGATCTCGGCTCACAGCAACCTCCGCCTCCTGGGTTCAAGCGATTCTCCTGCCTCAGCTTCCCAAGTAGTTGGGATTACAGGCACCCACCACCTCACCTGGCTAATTTTTTGTATTTTTAGTAGAGACAGGGTTTCACCAAGTTGGCCAGGCTGGTCTCGAACTCCTGACCTCAGGTAATCCACCCACCTCGGCCTCCCAAAGTGCTGGGATTACAGGTGTGAGCCACCGTGCCTGGCCTTCTTCCACATTTTGTGTCGAAGTTTAACCCCTTTCTTTTCCATTATATAGTTGGCAGTTTATCTAATTGGACTTGTCAAATAATTAGCTCTTAGATTTAAATTTTTTTTTTTTTTTTTTGAGACAGTCTCACTCTGTTGCCCAGGCTGGAGTAGAGTGGCATGGTCTCGGCTCACTGCAGCCTCCGCCTCCCGGGTTCATGCCATTCTCTTGCCTCAGCCTCCAGGGTAGCTGGGATTACAGGCACGTACCACCACACCCAGCTAATTTTTGTATTTTTAGTAGAGATGGGGTTTCACCATGTTGGTCAGGCTGGTCTCGAACTCCTGACCTTGTGATCTGCCTGCCTTGGCCTTCCAAAATCCTGGGATTACAGGCGTGAACCAATGCGCCTGGCCTGATTTACTTTTAAATTAAAATGTACAGTTTTGAAAGTGTAAATTTCTTTCTGTTATAGTTTCCTTCTTTCTGTTTGGCTAAGGTTTTGTGTTTTTGCTCTTTTTCTAAGTTTGAATACTTTATTCATTTATTTTCTGGAATAGGTTTTTTGAGATGTAAAATTTTTTTCTGTGTGGCTATTATCTGCATACCTTTTCCAAGTTAAAATTGTCTTCAGCTCGACTGTCCTCTGAGTTGTCTGTATTCTTCTCATCATCACCTTTATCTGCATTTGCAAATACAGAGGCCACGCGAACCACAGGCAGAGGCACATCCCGAGGGACAAACCTAACTGAGCTGATGGGCATCGTCCACAGTTTAATTTTCTTAAAAGATTTGGTTTTGGCAGAATACCGTGATTCACAGACAAAAACATCCTCATCTCGGAAGTTTTCTGGGCATAACTTAAAGTATTCCTGGGGGGTGGGGAGGGCATAAGAATAAAACTAGTTAGGTGAATTTTCTGAAAACCAGTTAAAAAAAAAAAAAAGCAAATAACCAACCAACCAAACAAAAGCTGAACTGATTAGACTTTCTGGCAGTTAACAAAAAATAATAAACGACCAGAGATTTAGAAGTATTTCTTTGGCTACAGAATGGACTTATTATACATACACCCTTTAAATTATAAAAACAAATAATTCCATTTAGCTTACAATTGCTCTTCGAAAACATATGAGCATTTCATATAGCTATAATGTTCCTTAAAGCTTTGAAGAGGGCTCGTGTGTGTGTATCAGATACACAAAAGCACACATTATTACCTAAAAACCAAACTGAAAATTTGTAATGATTATCCTTCAAAAAACATCATACTTAAAAATTAGCCTGGCAATATTAAAAACTTAACCTAACTGCATTATAGCCAGTTTAAGCAGCAAGTGGTCTTTCACAACCAAGTTCAGGTTAATTTCTTCCCAAATCTTTACATATAGCTATATAGACACGGCTTAAAAAACAGTTTAAAACAGAGTTCCTAATTTTGTAAATATTGATTATTTTCTGTGTTTGAAAATTTTATTCCTAGGGAATAAGTGATACTTCGGGATTTAATGAGTTTCTTACCTTGACAAACATGACCACACACTTGCCTAGAATTTTACTAACTGGAACTTTGTTGTAATAGTCACTCTTAAAAACTTCTTTTTCTAGAAATTTTCGTGTAGCCAGGTGGAATGTTTCATTTGGTCGGTAAAACCAACAGCCATACAACCATTTTTCACCTCAAAAATGGGGGGTGGGGGAAGGGCAAGAGAAAGAGAATCATTGTTAACAGAAATCACTTTTTTTTTTTAAGAGTCTGGGTCTCACTATGTTTGCCCAGGCTGGACTTGAATTCCTGGGCCAAAGTGCTCCTCCAACCTCAGCCTCCTGAGTAGCTGGGACTACAAGTATAAGTCACTGTGTCCAGCTCAGAAATCACACATTCTTTGCAAAATTAGGAAATACACCATCAATCCATTCTGCCATGATCTGAACCTAGCACTGTGCTTATTTTTACAGCTACAGTTTCTTAATATAATTATCCATAGAAGAAATAATACTCTAAAATAATAAAGTGTAATGAGGCCTAAAAAATGCATGCTACTTTTTCCCCCTCATATATATATATATACACGTATATATATATGTATACACGTATATATATACGTGTATATATATATATGTATACATATATATATATATATGAGGGGGAAAAAGTAGCATGCATTTTTTAGGCCTCATTATACTTTATTATTTTAGAGTATGTATACATATATATATACGTGTATATATATATATGTATACATATATATATATATGAGGGGGAAAAAGTAGCATGCATTTTTTAGGCATGTATGTATACATATATATACGTATATATATATATACATATATATACGTATATATATATATACGTATATATACGTATATATATGTATATATATCCACCCTCAACCTCTTGGTTTCAAATGATCCTCCTGCCTCAGCCTCTCAAGTTGCTGGGACCACAGCAAGTGCAACCACACCCTGCTAATTTTCTTATTTTTTCTAGAGAAGGGGTCTTGCCATGTTGCCCAGGCTCTTCTTCATATTAAAAGCCATATAAAATACATAATGAGGAGGACAGGTGATGAGACCTGCTCCACTCTGCTCTGGTTAGCACATACCTAGAGTTGTGCACTTTAGTAAGGGGATAGATATGCTACTGAAGGACATATTTAGCTCTCTGGTGAAGGAATACAAAAGTATTTCATGTGATAGGCAGCTCAAAGAACTGGATTGCCTGGATCACATTTCCACCAACTTTTGGCTTCATTAACTTCTATGCATACTCCATGTCTCAATTTAAAGGCAACTGTTCTAGAAAGCCTTTTTGAAAACAAATGCTAAGCCAAGGCATGTCATTCTATAATAATTTCTTTTTTGATCATAATCTTCCTTACGAGGGAAAATATCAGCTTTTTGTTCTTCTGAATCTATGTCACTCTACATAAAGTTTGGCTCAAAGTATGTTTTTAATAAGTATCAATTGAATGAACGAATCTCAACCAGACTTTAAGAAGTTTTTTTTTTTTTTTTTTTGAGACAAAAGTCTTACTCTGTCACCCAGGCTGGAGTGCAATGGCGTGATCTCGGCTCCCTTGCAAGCTCTGCCTCCTGGGTTCACGCCATTCTCCTGCCTCAGCCTCCAGAGTAGCTGGGACTACAGGTGCCCACCACGACGCTCGGCTCATTTTTTGTATCTTTTTAGTAGAGACGGGGTTTCACTGTGTTAGCCAGGATGGTCTCGATCTCCTGACCTCGTGATCTGCCCGCCTCGGCCTCCCAAAGTGCTGGGATTACAGGCGTGACCCACGGTGCCCGACCTAGAAGCTGTATTTCTTTTGACTTAACTATGACACTTGCCCAATAGGTCCTATGTTTTTCATATGATGGGTGCTTATTTACATTTATTGATATATTGAACAATTATTATGGAAAGGCTTAAGATGTCTGAGTTAAAATTTTCTTCCCTGAGGAGCAAGGAGAAGTCAAATAGTCATATCTCACTAAACTGTCCTTTGATTTAAAACAAACTTACCAGCTGAATCCTCCCACAGTCTTTCAATACAGACTATATGTGGTTGTAGGTTGACCTCTGCAGGTTCCACATAGACGTAATCTCCAACATGGTACATGCTGTTTTTAAAGCTACAGTCCTGGCTATATGTGCGATGTAAGCCTGAGAGGCCTGCAGCACCAGAGGAATCTTCACTCTTTTCAGCTTCTTAGGTAAAAAAATAAATAAAGGAAAAAGGTACTCACCAAAGGGATGCTGAAGTCAGATGTAGGGTTCAAACAACACATACTAATAACACATTTAATACATTTAATTCCATTTGCAACATGCGAAGGCAGGAATCAGCAATAGTATGATCTTCACATTCCTAATAGCCTCTACTCAAAACTGTATTTTTGAATTACAACCATCATTAATTTAAATGAATATATAACTACACAAAGGATGTAGAGAATAAAAACATCACCTTACTAATATATGATCATATGGCCGTTTTGGATAATATCGAAAGGCATAAAGAAGTACGTATGTTGTTTCAAATCGAGTAATTCTAGAGATAATCTCTGATATACTTCATCTCCACCTTAATGCTTCTCAATGTGTTTCATTTCACTAACAGTTATTACACGAATATGACACAATTAATGGAGTCTTAGAATTGAAGAAATATAGAATACGTGTTCTACAATATACTATAAACTATATATAGTATATATATTTAATATATCATGAACACTAGCCCTGAGAGGAAATGCTTTTCAAAATGACTTTTATTTTTATTTATTTATTTTTTTCGAGACGGAGTTTCGCTGTTGCCCAGGCTGGAGTACAATGGCACAATCTCAGCTCATGCCAACCTCTGCCTCCCAGGTTCAAGCAATTCTCCTGCCTCAGCCTCCCGAGTAGCTGGGATTACAGGCATGTGCCACCACACCTGGCTAATTTTATATTTTTAGTAGAGATAGGGTTTCTCCATGTTGGTCAGGCTGGTCTCCATCTCTCGACCTCAGATCCACCTGCCTCAGCCTCCCAAAATGCTGGGATTATAGGCGTGAGCCACTGCGCCCAGACGACTTTTATTTTTGTTAAGTGAAACTTATTAGTTCCAGTACAGGCCGGTAGCGGTAGCTCACGCCTGTAATCTCAGCACTTTGGGAGGCCGAGGCGGGTGGATCACTTGAGGTCAAGAGTTCAAGGCCAGCCTGGCCAACATGGTGAAACCCCATTTCTACTAAAAATATTAAAAAATTAGCCGGCATGGTGGCAGGTGCCTGTAGTCCCAGCTACTTGGGAGGTTGAGACAGAAGAATCGCTTAAACCTAGGAGGTGAATATTGTAGTGAGCCAAGATCACGCCACTGCACTCCAGCCTGGGTTAACAGAGCAACACTGCGTCTCAAAAGAAAAAAAAAAAGTTCCAGTACAAGCTATCATTTGCAAATATCATAGGGTTTTTATTGAGGATAAAGCTTTGCCCAAATCTTTGATTACTTCCTTAGGTTAATTTCCCATAAATGTAAGAGCTAATAATAAGCATTTTAAATGTTATTTATTTTATTCTGCCTGAAACTTAAATTTTTTTTTTTCTTTTTTTAGATGGAGTCTCACTCTGTCACCCAGTCTTGAACTCCTGACCTCAAGTGATGTGCCTGCCTTGGCCTCCTAAAGTGCTGGGATTACAAGCGTGAGCCACCATGCCTGGCTATCTACATTTTAAAATAGTTTTTCTAGTTCTGTGAAGAATGTCATTGGTAATTTGATAGGATTAGTATTGAATCTGTAAATTGCTTTGGGCAGTATGGCCATTTTAATAATACTGATTCTTCCTATCCATGAGCATGGAATGTTTTTCCATTGGCTTCTGTCATCTCTGATTTCTTTGGGCAATGAGTAATTCTCATGGTAGGGATCTTTCACCTCCCTGGTTAGCTGTATTTCTAGGTATTTTATTCTTTTTGTGGCAATTGTAAATGACAATGCGTTCCTGATCTGGCTCTTGGCTTGGCTGCTATTGGTGCATAAGAATGATAGTAATTTTTGGCCGGGCGTGGTGGCTCACGCCTGTAATCCCAGCACTTTGGGAGGCCGAGGTGGGCGGATCACGAGGTCAGGAGATCGAGACTATCCTGGCTAACACGGTGAAACCCCGTCTCTACTAAAAATACAAAAAATTAGCCGGGCGAGGTGGCGGGCGCCTGTAGTCCCAGCTGCGTGAGAGGCTGAGGCAGGAGAATGGCGTGAACCCGGGAGGCGGAGCTTGCAGTGAGCCGAGATTGCGCCACTGCACTCCAGCCTGGGCAACACAGCGAGACTCCATCTCAAAAAAAAAAAAAAAAAAAGAATGATAGTAATTTTTGTACATTGATTGTGTATCCTGACACTTTGCTGAAGTTTATCAGCTGAAGGAGCTTTTGGGCTGAGACTATGGGTTTATTAGATACAGAATTATGTCATCTGCAAAGAGACGTAGTTTGACTTCCCCTCTTCCTATCTGAATGCCCTTTATTTCTCTCTTACCTGATTGCCCTGGCCAGGACTTCCAATACTATGCTGAATAGGAGTGGTGGGAGACAGCATTCTTGTCTTGTGTCAGTTTTCAAAGGGAATGTTTCCAGCTTTTGGTTATTTCAGTATGACGTTGGGTGGCTTTGTAATAGATGGCACTTATTATTTAGAGGTATGTTCCTTTAATACCTAGTTTATCTAGAGTTTTTAACATGTCAAAAACCTTTTCTACATCTATTGAAATAATGTAGTTTTTGTCTTTAGTTTTTTTTTTTTTTTTTTTTGAGACGGAGTCTTGCTCTTGTCTCCCAGGCTGGAGTGGCGTGATCTTGGCTCACTGCAACCCCCGCCTCCCAAGTTCAAGCAATTCTCCTGCTTCAGCCTCCTGAGTAGCTGGGATTACAGGTGCCCACCACCATGCCCGGCTAATTTTTGTATTTTTAGTAGAGACGGGGTTTCACCATCTTGGCCAGCTGATCTTGAACTCCTGACCTGGTGATCCACCCGCCTTGGCCTCCCAAGGTACTGGGATTACAAGTGTGAGCCACCGCACCAGGTTTTTTTTTTTAGACTTGAGACGGACTCTCGCTCTGTCGCCCAGGCTGGAGTGCAGTGGTGTGATCTTGGCTCACTGCAGTCTGCCTCCTGGGTTCAAGTGATTTTCCTGCCTCGGCCTCTCGAATAGCTAGGACTACAGGTGTGCGCCACCACACCTGGCTAATTTTTGTATTCTTTGTAGAGACAGGGTTTCATCATGTTGGTTAGGCTCGTCTCGAACTCCTGACCTCAGGGATCCACCCACCTCGGCCTACCAAAGTGCTGGGATTACAGGCATGAGTCACCACACCCGGCCGTCTTTAGTTCTTTTTTATGTGATGAATCACATTTATTGATATGTGTATGCTGAACCAACCTTGCATCCCAGGAATAAAGCCTACTTGACCATGGTGGATTAGCTATTCGATATACTGCTGGATTTGGTTTGCTAGTTATTTTCTTAAGGATTTCTGCATTAATGAACATCAAGGATATTGGCCTAAAGTTTCTTCTGTTGTCTCTGCCAGGTTTTGGTATCAAGATGATGCTGGCCTCAAAGAATGAGTTGGGGAGGAGTCCCTCCTCCTCAGTTGGTTGGAACAGTTTCAGTAGAAATGGTACCAGCTCTTCTTTGTACATCTGGTAGAATTTGGCTGTGAATTCACCTGGTCCTGGGCCTTTCTTGGTTGCTAGGCTATATATTACTAATTCAATCTCGGAGCTTGTTATTGGTCTGTTCAGGGATTCAATTTCCTCCTGGCTTCAGTCTTGCGAGGGTGTATGTGTTCAGGAATTTATCCATTTCTTCTAGATTTTCTAGTTTGTGTGCATAGAGGTGTTCATAGTAGTATCTGCTGGTTATTTGTATTTCTGAGGGGTCAGTGGCAACACCCGCTTTGTTGTTTCTAATTGTGTTTACTTGGATTTTCTCTCTTCTTCATCAGTCTAGCTAGCGGTCCATCTTACTAACTTTTTCAAAAAACCAACTCCTAGATTTGCTAATCTTTTGAATGGTTTTTCCTGTCTCAGTCTCCTTCAGTTTTTAGCTCTGATTATTTCTTTTTTTCTGTTAGCTTTGGGATTGGTTTGCTCTTGCTTTCCTAGTTCTTTCTCCTACAAAGTTAGGTTGTTAATGTGAGATCTTTCTAGCTTTTTTCTTTCTTTTTTTTTTTTTTTAAACAAGAGTCTTGCTCTGTCACCCAGGCTGCAGTGCAGTGGCACAATCTCGGCTCACTGCCACCTCCACCTCCCGGGTTCAGGTGATTCTTGTGCCTCAGCCTTCCGAATAGCTGGGACTACAGGCACACACTGCCATACCCAGCTAAATTTTGCATTTTTAGTAGAGAAGAGGTTTTGCCATGTTGGCTAGGGTGGTCTCAAACTCCTAGCCTCAAGCAATCCACTCTCCTTGGTCTCCTAAAGTGCTTGGATTACAGGCATGCGCCACCGTGCCTGGCCACTGACCTACCTTTTTGATGTGGGTGTTTAGTGTGATAAATTTCCCTCTTAACACTGCCTTAGCTGTGTCCCAGACATTCTGGTATGTTGTGTCTTTGTTTTTGTTTGTTTCAAAGAACTTCTTGATATCTACCTTAATTTCATTATTTACCCAAAAGTCATCCAGGAGTAGGTTGGTTAATTTCCATATAATTGTATGGTTCTGAGTGATTTTGTGTTGATTTCTATTGTGCTGTGGTCTAAGAGAGTGGCTGGTATAATTTTCCTTCTTTTGCATTTTCTGAGGATTGTTTTATGTCCAATTGTGTGGTTGATATTAGGGTATGTGCCATGTGGTAATGAGAAGAATGCATATTCTGTTGATCTTTGGGTGGAGAGTTCTCTAAATGTCTATCAGGTACATTTGGCCCAGTGTTGTGTTCAGGTCTGGAATATCATTGTTAATTTTCTGCTCTGATGATCTGTCTAATACTGTCAGTTGGGTGTTAAAGTCTCCCAGTATTGTGTGGGAGTTTTAAGAGATGAGGTGAGGTCCTGCTGTGTTACCCAGGCTGGTCTTGAAGGCCTAGGCTCAAGCAATCCTCCTGCCTTGGCCTCTCACACTGGCGAGATTACAGGCATGAGCCACTGTACCCAGTCCTTTTTCTTCTTTTATTGTGTGGGAGTGTAAGTCTCTCTGAAGGTCTCTAAGAACTTGCTTTATGAGTCTGGGTGCTCCTGTATTGTGTGCATATATTATTTAGGATAAGTCTTCTTGTTGAATTGAACCCTTTACCATTATGTAATGCCCTTGTCTTTTTTGGTCTTTGCTGGTTTAAAGTCTGTTTTGTCTGAAATGAGATTACAACCCTTGCTTTTTTCTGTTTTCTGTTTGCTTGGTAGATTTTTCTCCATGTCTTTATTTTGAGCTTATGGGTGTCATTATGGTTCTCATGGGATGAGAGATGGGTCTCTTGAAGACAGCATCCCATTAGACCTTGCTTATTTATCCAGCTTGCCACTCTTGTTTCTTTTAATTGGGGCATTTAGCCCATTTACATTCAAGGTCAGTATTGATATGTGTGGATCTGATCTTGTCATCATGTTGTTAGCTGGAAGCAATCTTGTTTGTGTGGTTGCTTTATAGTGTCATTGGTCTATATACTTCAGTGTGTTTTTGTAGTGTCTGGTAACAGTCTTTCCTTTTCATATTTAGTGCTTCTTTTAGGAGCTACTGTAAGGCAGGTCTGGTGGTAACAAATTCCCTCAGCATCTGCTTGAGGAAAAAGGACTCTATTTCTCCTCTGCTTATGAAGCTTGGTTTGGCCAGATAGAAATTACTGGTTGGAATTTCTTTTCCTTAAGAATGTCGAATACAGGCCCCCAATCTCTTCTTGGCTTGCAGGGTTTGTGCTGACAGGTCCACAGTTAGTCTTCTGGGCTTCCCTTTGAAGGTGACCTGTCATTTTTTTCTTTCATTTTGACCTTGGAGAATCTGATGATTGTGTGTCTTGGAGATGATCTTGTGAAGTATTTTGTAGGGATTCTCTGAGTTTCCTGAATTGCAACGTTGGAGGAAAGAAGGCACTCTGGCTTTTGAGTTGTCAGTGTTCTTGTGCTGGTTCTTTCTCATCTTTGTGGGCTAATGTTCCTTCAATCTTTACAGTTGCTGTCCTTTGGCTATTTTTTTTTTTTCATTCTTTTATCCTATTTGATGACCTTGGGTGTTTGATTGTGGTGTAAGATGGGTTCAGTTGATGGGCTTAGTTTCTAGAGGATTTTAGGGGGCCAAGGCTCAGCTCAGGACTCCTGGACTGTGTGCCCCAACTCTGGGGGACTGGTATCAGGCCCTGGCTTTTGGATAAAAGCCATTTTAACTGGAGTGATATGATATCTCATTGTTTTTTCTGATGATCAGTGATGTTGAGCACCTTTTCATTTACCTGTTTGCCATTTGTATGTCTCCTTTTGGGAAATGTATATTCAGGTCTTTTGCCCACTTTTTAATTGGATTATTAGATTTTCTCTTAAGGAGTTGAGTTCCTCATACATTCTGGTTACTAATCCACTGCAAGATGGTTAGTTTGCAGATAGTTTTTTCCCACTCTGTGGGTTGTCCCCTCACTTTGTTTCCTTTGCTGTGCAGAGGCTTTTTAACTTGATGTAATCCCATTTATCTACTTTTGCTTTGGTTGCCTGTGCCTGTGGGGAATTAAGAAATTTTTGCCTAGTCCAGTTTTATTCTAGTAGTTTCATAGTTTCAGGTATTAGATTTAAGTCTTTAATCCATTTTGATTTTTGTACATGGCAAGAGACAGGTGGCTAATTTCATTACTCTGTATACTGATATCCAGTTTTCCCAGCACCATTTATTGAAGAGACTGTCCTTTCCCCAATGTATATTCTTGGCACTGTTGTCAAAAATGAGTTCACTGTAGATGTATGGATTTGTTTCTGGGTTCTCTACTCTTTTCCATTGGTATATGTGTCTGTTTTTATGCCAGCACCATGCTGTTTCAGATACTATATAGCTCTATAATATAAACTGAAGTCGGGTAATGTGATTCCTCCAGTTTTCTTTTGGCTCAAAATAATTTTAGCTATTCTGAGTCTTTTATGGTTCCATATAAATTGTAGGATTGTGGCTGGGCGTGGTGGCTCACGCCTGTAATCCCAGCACTTTGGGAGGCCGAGGCAGGCGGGTCACGAGGTCAAGAGATCGAGACCATCCTGGCCAACATGGTGAAACCCTGTCTTTACTAAAAATATAAAAATTAGCTGGGCTTGGTGGTGCGCGCCTGTAGTCCCAGCTACTCGGGGGGCTGAGGCAGGAGAATTGCTTGAACCCAGGAGGCAGAGGTTGCAGTGAGCCGAGATTGTGCCACTGCACTCCAGCCTGGCGACAGAGTGAGACTCTGTCTCAAAAAAAAAAAAAAAAAAAAAAAAAAAAGAAATGTATCCTACAGGCATACTACCTGGCTACTGTTGCTGATTATTCAGGGCCCAAGGACTCTTTAGTCAGCAGGTGATGAATTCTACCAAGACTGGGTCCCTCTCTTCAAGGCAGTGTATTCCCTTCTGGCTCAGGGGCATGTCTAGAAATGCTGCATGGGAGCTAGGGCCTGGAATGGGTGCCTCAGGACTCTGCCCAGTGCCTTATCCTACTGTGGCTGAGCTGGTATCTAAGCTGCAGACAAAGAACTCTTTACTCTTCCCTCTCCTCTCCTCAAGTGGAAGGAAGAAGTCTTTTTCAGAGCTGCCCAGGGTTGGGGAGGGGTGGTGCAAGTACTCCCCTGCTTACCCTGCTGGTGTCTCACATGTCATGTGCCCCCTAAGTCCACTGGCTCTGAGCCCAGTACAGCACTAGGACTTGCCTAATAGTTGTAGTCCTTGTGGCCTACACTTCCCTTCAAGTTTATTTAGGACCCCGGAACCCTTTAGCACACAGTGGCAAGGCTTGCTGGAACTCAAGTTCTGACAATTGTCCAGTCCATTGGGCTGGACAATTCCCTTCTGATAAGGGCTGGCCTGAATGTTTCCTCTGTGGGCATTGGCTGAGTTCCAATGCAAATCCCGCAATCACTGTGCTAACTCCCACAAGCACAAAGATTCTCTGTGCCACACAGCTGATGCTGGGGTATGGGAGAGGGGTGGTGCCAGCAATTCTAGACTGTGTTTTCTACCCTCTTTCAGTGATATTAAGTTAAAACTAGGTATTGTGATTGTTTACCTGATTTTTGGTTCTTATGAAGGTGCTTTTTTTGTGTGTAGATAGTTGTTAAATTTGGTGTTCCTGTGGGGAGGACAATTGGTGGAGGCTTCTATTTGGCCATCTTGCCCTATCTCCTAATTCTCCTAATTCTTGGTATTATATATATAATTTTTAAAAGTTCTGCCAATTTTGGTGAAAACTGTTATCTAGCAATTGATTAATCAAGTGAATCCCTGTGTTATACACAGCAGATCTATAAGGTTCTTGAGAATTTTATACCAGCAGTAACACTATCAGTTTACTGAAAGGGACCGAGAGATTAGAATTTTTTTTTTGTTTTTTTACAGACAGGGTTAAACCAGGTTTCAGGGTACCGGCACCATCACAGCTCACTACAACCCTGAACTCCTGGGCTCAAGTGATCCAGCGATCCTCCCATCTTAGTCTCGTGTGGTGGCACATGCCTGTAGTTCCAGCTACTCAGGAGAGTCTCACTGTGTCGCCCAGGCTGGAGTGCAGTGGCGCAATCTCGGCTCACTGCAACCTCTGCCACCCGGGTTCAAGCAATTCTCTTGCCTCAGCCTCCCGAGTAGCTGGGACTATAGGCATGTACCACCACACCCGGCTAATTTTTGTATTTTTAGTCGAGACAGGGTTTCACCATGTTGCTCAGGCTGGTCTCGAACTCCTGACCTCAGGTGATCTACCCACTTTAGCCTTCCAAAGTGCTGGGATTACAGCTTGAGCCACTGCGCCCTGCCAGTTATCTTTTTCTTCCTTTTATTTCTGTTGTTGTTCTACTTCTGGGAGACTTCTTCAACTTTATATTCTAGTATTTCTCTGAATGGAAAACAACTTCATATATAATTCACACACCACATAATTCACCTACTTAAAGTTCAACAGTTTTTGGTATATTACATTATTAGTTTTTAATAATTGTAGTAAAACATATAATACAAAACAGTTATCATTCTGACCACTTTTAAGTGTACCATTCAGTGGCAATAATTTAGTGTTGTGCAACCATAACCACAAACTATTTCCAAAACTTTTTCATTATCCCAAACAGAAACTTTAATCATTAAACAGTAATTACCCACTTCTCCACTCTGCAACCTGGCCCCTAGCAATCTCTATTCTACTTTCTGTCCCTATGAATTTGCCAATTCTATATACTTCAAAAAAGTATAATCATACAATATTTGTCCTTTTCAGTTTGGCTTACTTCACTTATCATAAGGTTTTCAATGTTCATTTACATAGCATGAATAAGGATGTCATTCCTTTTTATGGTGGAATAATATTCCATTGTATGAATATACCACTTTTTGGGCTTTTGTTATTTTTCATTGACATATGATAATCATGTGGCTGGTGTCTGCAATCCCAGCACTTTCGAATCTGAGGAGAGAGGATCCCTTGAGCCCAGGAGTTTAAAACCAGCCTGGGCAACACAGCAAGATCTCATCTCTACAAGTAATTTAAAAAATTAGGCCAGGTGCAGTGGCTCACATCTGTAATCCTAGCACTTTGGGAGGTGGAAGCAGGCAGATCACCTGAGGTCAGGAGTTAGAGACCAGCCTGGCCAACATGGTGAAGCCCCTTCTCTACTAAAAATACAAAAATCAGCTGGGTGTGGTGGCACACGCCTGTAATCCCAGCTACTCAGGAGGCTGAGGCAGGAGAATCGCTGGAACCTGGGAGGCAGAGGTTGCAGTGAGCTGAGATCACACCATTGCACTCCAGCCTTAGCAACAGAGCAAGACTACATCTCAAACAAACAAAACAAACAAACAAACAAACAAAAAATTAGGTGGGTGTGGCACATGCCTCTAGTCTCAACTACTCAGGAGACTGAGGCAAGAGACTCGCTTGAGCTCAGGAGGTTGAGGGTGTAGTGAGCCATGATCGTGCCACTGCACTCTAGCCTGGATGACAGAATGAGATGCCATCACACACACAAAAAATTGCACATATTTATGGAGTACAGTGTGATATTTCGATAACATGGATACAACATATAACAATCAAATCAGGGTAATTAGCATATTAATAATCTCAAGCATTTATGACTTCTTTATGTTGAGAAGACTCAAAATCCACTCTTCTAGCTATTTGAAAATATAAAATAAATTGTTAATTATAGTCAGTCTGTAGTACTATTGAACACTAACTAGTAACTTATTCTTCCTATCTAACTATAAACATATAGATGGTCAATATGCATATGATAAAATGCTCAACATAACTATAAACTTCAGGGAAATGCAAACCAAATTAAAAAAAAATTTTTACTGTTGGCCAGGCGTGGTGGCTCACGCCTGTAATCCCAGCACTTTGGGCAGCCGAGGTGGGTGGATCACAAGGTCAGGAGATCGAGACCATCCTGGCTAACACAGTGAAACCCTGTCTCTACCAAAAATACCAAAAAAAAAAAAAAAAAAATTAGCCAAGTGTGGTGGTGGGCGCGCCTGTAATCTCGACTACTTGGGAGGCTGAGGCAGGAGAATGGTGTGAACCCAGGAGGTGGAGCTTGCAGTGAACCAAGATCACGCCACTGCACTCCAGCCTGGGCGACAGAGCGAGACTCCGTCTCAAAAAAAAAAAAAAAAAAAAAAAAAAAAAAAAATTTTTTTAACTGTCAATCTCACTTGCATATGAAAATATTTTTTATAAAAACATTGACGTTTCATGGATGTATTATTTTTAAATACATTTTAAAATTGTGATAAAAAATCTATAACAAAATCTGCCATTTAAACCAATGTAAAGTGTGCATTTCAGTGATATTAATTACAATCACAATTTTTGTTTTTTCATTGATATAATATTATAAATATTTATGGGGGACGTGTGACACTTTGTTGCATTTATAGAATGTGTAATGATCAAGTCAGGGTATTTGGGGTAACCATCCTTTCTATGTGTTGGGAACATTTTAAGTTCTCTCTTTTTATCTATTTGGGGATCTTTGACTCTTCTGTAACTGGATGTCTAAATTTCTTGATACACTTGGAAAGTTTTCATTCATTATTTCACTAAACAGGTTTTTCAACCTTTTTAAATTTCCTCTTTACCTTCAGGAATACTCAAAATTTGAGAATTTGGTCACTTTATGGTGTCCCTTATGTTACCAAGCTTTGCTCATTCATTTTTATTTTTCTTTGAATGAGTTATCACTATTTCAAAAGACCTGTCATCAATTCCTGAAATTATTTTTTCTGCTTGATATAGTCTGTTCTTAAAGCTTTCAAATATCTTCTGTATTTCATTCAATAAATTCTTCAGTTCCAGAGTTTTTTAGTTCTTTTCCATGATATCTATTTGATAAAGTTCTCATTCACATCCTGAATTGTTTTTCTGATTTCTTTGTAATGTTTCTAAGAATTCTCTTGTATCAAACTTTGAATTATTTTCCTGGAATCTGATAAATTACTGTTTGTTTTTGAGATGGAGTCTTGCTCTGTCCCAGGCTGGAGTGCAATGGTGCGATCTTGGCTCACTACAACCTCCACCTCCTGGGTTAAAGGTATTCTTCTGCCTCAGCCTTCCGAGTAGTTGGGACTACAGGTGCGCGCCACCATGCCTGGCTAATTTTTGTATTTTTAGTAGAGACAGGGTTTCACCATGTTGGCCAGGCTGGTCTTGAACTCCTGACCTCGTGATCTGCTGGCCTTGGTCTCCCAAAGTGCTGGGATTACAGTCATGAGCCACCGCACCCAGCCAATAAATTACTTTTCGACTGAAATCTATTGCTAGAGAATTACTGGGTTCTTTTGGAGGTGTAATATTTCCTTGCTTTTTCTTGATTCCTGTGTCCTTATATTGATATTATATGTGTGTCTGGTATAACAGTCACTTCTTCCAATGTTCTGAATTTACTTTCGTAGAAGAGGACTTCTCCCTGAAGATGTATCTGTGGTGTTGGTTGGGCAGGATATTTTGGTTTTGAATCTGGGTGTGTACAGTAGTGTAATCTCTGTACGATTCCTTCTACTGTAAACAGTATCAGTGGTATCCATGACTTAATAAGAGGCTTAGGGCAGCAACCCCCAATGTTTTTGGCACCAGGGACCAGTTTCGTGGAAGATAATTTTTCCACAGACGGGGATGGGGTTTGTGGGGGTAAGGGATGAGGGTTGGGTGGGATGGTTTCAGGATGAAACTGTTCCATCTCAGATCATCAGGCATTAGAGTTTCATAAGCAGTGCACAGCCTAGATCCCTCACATACACAGTCCACGATAGGGTTCATGCTCCTATGAGAATCTAATGCCACCATTGATCTAACAGGAAGAGGAGCTCAGGGGGTAATGTTCGCTTGCCTGCCACTCACCGACTCCTGTGGAGCCCAGTTCCTAACTAATGTGGGCGGTGGGGAGGAGGTGGGTGCCCCTGGCTTGGGGTGCAGTTGACAGTGGAGGCTGTGGTAAAGTACTGCTGGGGACTGGGCTGTCAAGTGGGCCACGCTTTGGGCCCCAGAGTGGTGTATACTGGCACTGGTGTTAACAGGTTCAGGCAGGCCAATTCTTGGGATTCCAGCTGGCTTGCTGGAGTGCCAGGAATGGCAGCAGTGGATCGAGCAGGTGGGTGTGTTCCCGAGCCCTTGGGCAGTGGATGTGGCAAGGGTGAAAGCAGTAGCAGTGCTAGGACAACTCTCTGGGACCCAAGTGTTCTGCACCAGTGCTGGCAATGGCTATGATGGGTGGGCTAGTACCCGGACCGACAGGTAACACATGAAGATGGGTGCCAGTTGTGGTGGTAGTGACAGATTGAGTGGCCCTGACCCCACATGCTGGGAAAAGTGCTCAGGTATCACTAATTGTCAATTGGGCTGGACAATCCCCAGGCCCCTGGATGGAATGTGCAGATAATTACATGTATGTGATCAATCAGTTGCTGCTTTCAAGATTTTCATCAGTTTGATGATGATGTATCTAAATGGGGCTCTTTTTGTGATTATCTTACTTGAAATTCTTGGAGCTGTAGGTTAATGTTTTTCACCAATTTGAGAGGTTTTCAGCATTATGTCTTCAAATCTTTTTTTCCCCCTTTCTCTTCTCTCCTCTGGAGCTCCCACTATAGGTCTACAAGGAAACTTGACACTAGGGGTTGCTCCTCCTTTCTACAGCCAATGACTTAGGTGAAGGTTGTACTTAACTACCTCAAGCCCATAAGGATGTACCATGTGCTGACAGATCTGTGTATAGGTTGGGGGATGCACTCAAAGTTGCGGCCAATTTTCAAGTAACCTTTGGATTTTGCTTTTCACCAGGTTATTTTGCATCTTCCCCCACAGCATGTGTAGGTTTTCCAGCTGGCTGGGAATGTGTGGAGAGCTTATCTCAGTCCTTTTATAGATGTCTAATTTTCAGAATATTCTTTAACTTGGATCATCACCTTGGGCCATCCAAGTTGCAGCTTCACTCCATGCATTTCTGCATCAACCACTTTTAGCTGGCAAAGTCATAGATTCCCCTCTCCCCTAAACCCCACACATATATATTCACTATCTTCCTTAATGAGTATATCATATATCTCCTTTGGTGACAAAGCTGTTGGTTTTGCAGTTAGTTCTATGCTGGCAAAATTACTACTCTCACCAGCCAGGTTTCTTTCCTTTCTTTTTGGGGTATGCCATCGCTTATAAGAATTTGCTTCAAATCAATCTATTTTGTTTTCTTGCCTAAGGGAAAAAATCTGTGGAGGACATTTGATGCCAAAGATTAACACAACTTAGAGTCACATATTCTAGGAATCTATATGAACTTGAACTTTATCAGAAATGATCCAATTTGTAATCATAAGGTCCTGTTATCAAAATATTTCTTAATTCTGGCAAGTGACCCAAAGTAACATTTTATAGTTTGATATAATTAAAATAAAACTTTTCTCCAGCTATGTGATTCAACCAAAATATCATCTACTTGTCTGGTCCAAAGTATCTATGAGGAAACCAATGCTACTGTATGATGTGGCAAAAACTTCATGGACTCACTGTTGAGAATGTTTTCTAGTTCTAGCTGGCCTGCTTAGGTTTTGATCTACCAATAATATAAACAGGCATTAAGCCCCCACACTTGTGAATTAACTGACTTTTTTCCTTGAATGCTAGGATAACAGCTGTGTCACAGGTAACTTTCAATCTTTCCCAGTTCTGATGACCAAATTAATAACTATACAAATATTTGCATCTCATTGCGTCTACTCTAATATAGTCAATACCCTGAGTTTTCATTCAGACAGGACTCTTTTACAGCTAATTATGAGAACAGCTAGAAGACAGTATATTTTTTCATATTCAGTAGAATGAAAAGAAACCAACCTCTTTTTTCTTCTTCTCGTTTTAGTTTATCTTCCTCTATTTCTTTTGGCAATTTTTCCTTTTTCTCTTTCTCCACATCATTATGCAAATGTTTTGTGGTATAGCTGAGTGCCGGTGAAAGAAGAATCTCTCCATTTTTGCAGAGTTCATCACGAATTTTAATAAAAAACTGCTGAAGTTCTACCGCATCTTCATATATTTCTGAATCTGTCCTATAACAGCATCAAGAGTATCCATTGACACACAAGCTGTTTCTTTTAAACACCTCAATTATATGTTAAATTCTATTAAATGCTTAATTGATATAGTGGTATTTCCGTACAGGCCTATGAAGAGTATCTTTCTGAAGTCTGTTAGAACAAAATCCGAAGTGTCATTTTACCATGGTAAGCCCCATGCCCACCATTTTCCTTTACTTCAAGGCTCACTTCTTGTACAGCTCATGTAAAAGGAAAGGCCTCATGTATTTTCTCTTGGAGATACATGGCACACGCATCAATCGATTCTGGCAGGGGAAGGTGGCTGCCAGAACCAAGAATTGTACCAAGGCTCCACAATATGTTCAACACTTACTCGTATCTATTCTTTGAATTTTTACTTTCTATTAATAGCAGACCGATGTGTTACATAATAGGCTCTATTTTCTTCCTTTTGGTCCTACATCATGGTTGCCTAGGCTAGTGAGACCCTGAACCTAAAGTGAGTGAGTACCTGAACCTAAAGCAAAGCCATGAAGGTATTCTATAATGGTTACAGGCCTCAGAGTTAGTGTTCATTTTAGGTTCCCAGAAATAACTGTGTAATTCTGGGGAACCAGCAAAGGCAACACAGTGAAAGATGGAAAAAAGATTATGTATGTCATACCCAGAACTTTTCTGAGTCTCCTTCCTCATTTATGAAATAAGGCGGCCAGGCATGGTGGCTCATGCCTATAATTCCAATGCTTTGGGAGGCCGAGGCAGGAGGACTGCTTAAGGCCAGGAGTTTGAGACCAGCCTAAGCAACACAGCAAGACACTGTCTCAACAAAAAATTAGCCAGGCATTGGGGTACATGTTAGGCAACAGGGGTACCTTAATGGCGCCGGTTCCGGGTTCTTCTCCCCTCTTTGACCGGGCACTGTCTGAACCCGCCAAAGGAGGGCCAATCAGAAAGAAGCATCTCCTACCTTCCCTTGGGCCCGTCCCACGTAGGCCCAAGGGATATAAAACCCAGCACACCAACAGCTCTCTCTCTCTCTCTCTCTCCTCTTCTCTTCTCTCTCTCCCCACCCACGCAACCTGACCTCTACCTCTCCAATAAAGATCTCTTGGCTGCCACCAGTGTCGTCTCTGACTAGCCTGTCGCCCTTCAGTACACACCTGCAGTCCTAGCTATCTGGGAAGCTGAGGCGGGAGGGTCACTTGAGCCCAGGAGTTCGAAAGTGCAGTAAGTTATGATGGCACCACTGCATTCCCACTCTGGGCAACAGAGCAAGACCCTGTCTCTTAAAAAAAAAAAAAAATCAATAAACAGGCCAGTTGTGGTGGCTCACACCTACAATCTCAGCACTTTGGGAGGCCAAGGCGGGCCAAAATGGTGAAACCCAGTCTCTACTGAAAATACAAAAACTGATGGTGCACACATGTAATCTCAGCTACTCAGGAGGCTGAGGCAGGACAGTCACTTGAACCTGGGAGGTGGAGGTTGCAGTGAGCCAAGATCGCGCCACTGCACTCTAGTCTGGGCAACAGATTGAGTGAGACTCTGTCTCAAAATAAATAAATAAATAAATAAATAAAATGTGGGGAGTGGGCAAAATAAACTTCAGACTTTGGAATTTTGACTGGAGGAAATTTTATTACTGTTTCTAGTCCACTGTGGTCTGAGGAAGGTTTACATACAATTGTTTTTATTTTATTTTATTTTTTTTTGAGACTGGGTCTTGCTCTGTCACCCAGACTGCAGTGCAGTGGCGTGATCACAGCTCACCATAGCCTCAACTTCTTGGGCTCAGGCTGGCTAATTTTAAAATTTTTTGTAGCAACAGGGTCCTCCCTGTGTTGCCCAGGCTGGTCTCGAACTCCTGGCCTCAAGTGATCCTCCCTCTTCAGCCTTCCAAAGTGCTTAAATTACAGATGTCAGCCACCACACCTGGCTGGCTTAAATAGAATTCTATTAACTAAGAATATCAGAGTCTAAAAACTTATTCACAAAACTAACCACAAAGGTCTTAGCAGTTACAGAGACATTCTGGTCAGAGGAGTGTGGCCAAGTAGGCCACCTGCTGATACATGCCACTAGAGCATCAAACTTCAGAGAGGTCCCCAGAATGCTGCTCCCATCAGCAAAGGTGAACTGACAAACAATTAAAAGACACGATCAATAACCTAAATGGGTGTTTCTAGAAAGTCTTTTTTTTTTTTTTTTTCAGACAGAGTTTCGTTCTTGTTGCCCAGGCTGGAGTACAGTGGTGCAGTCTCAGCTCATCGCAACCTCTGCCTCCCAGGTTCAAGTGATTCTCCTGCCTCAGCCTCTCAAGTAGCTGGGATTATAGGCACCCACAACCACGCCTGGCTAATTTTTGTACTTTTGGTAGAAACAAGGCTTCACCATGTTGGCCAGGCTGGTCTCGAACTCCTGACCTCAGGTGATCCGCCCGCCGTGGCCTCCCAAAGTGCTGGGATTACAGGTGTGAGCCACTGTGTCCCGCCTTGGAAAGGTTTTAAATATCTTTTGGGGTCATAGAAATGCTAATACTTGTAGGAAAGCAATAAAAATAAAACTTACCAAGGGAAGAGACCCCTGAAACACTTTTTTTTTCTTCCTGAGACAGAGTCTCACTCTGCTGCCCAGGCTGGAGTACAGTGGCACGATCATGGCTCACTACAGCCTCAATCTCCTGGCTCAAGCAATCCTCCCACCTCAACCTCTCGAGTAGCTGGGACTATAGGCATATGTCACCAAGCTTGGCTGATTTTTTAAATTTTATTTTAAGTAGATATAAGGAAGGTCTTGCTATGTTGTCCAGACTGGTCTCAAACTCCTGAGTGCAAGCCATCCTCCCACCTTGGGCTCCCAAAGTGCTGGGATTACAACAGGTGTGAGCCACTGTACCTGGCCCCTAAAACACAATTTTATGTCTGTTTTCTGAATGAAGGTATTTGAATTCTGTTCAGTTGAAATTAAAGTTCATTTTATAATAGTGTACAATTTTAAGTATAAAATTAAAAGTGAAAATTTTTGTAAATAAAAAGTAAAAAATTTTTGTAAATACCTTTCATGGTACACTAAAAGGGCAGATCACAATTCCATCATATTGCATGGTTTAGAAATGAACATTTTGTACAAGATTCACTAAACACCTAGTATATGCTTTTTTGTTTATTCAAAGCACTACAAAGAATTTATTAATCTAAGAGGTCAGGTATTCATTGAATGTGCAGGAACATAAACTCAAGCTGGAAAAAGAACTCTAAATTCCCCTCAATTGGTAAGTAATCTTTTTATATAAGGCAGACATTCAGCAAAAGAAAATAATTAAGAATACAGGAGGCTCTTAATGCTTCCCTTGTTCATCTTCCCACAGGTCTCTTTTACCTGCAAGGGGGTCACAGTGTTTAGTCTGGGAATACTGCCAGCAGTTTAGGAAAGCCAGCAGCCAACTGGCATGAGTCAGCACTGTGCTGTTACTAAATACTGTTGATGGACAAACTATTGTCATCTGAGTGAATTTTTCTCTTGTTATGTCTCACTGTTCAGATTCCTTCTATTTTAGCCTGTGAAGTCCTAGGTGATGTTGAGTAACAGTGGTGGGTAGGGGTAGGGGTAAATGGTGATGAAGCATGAAGACTCTTATTAGAGATCAACATGGAAATCTACTGTATGTAGACTTCATTGAATTTATGAACTAATATTTCTGGGATGCCTAGCTTTGCTACTGATAATATAGTAGATAAAGGCATAGTTTATCATTCACTAAATTGATGCATCCCCATCAATTCTTATTAAGTACTTATTCTTAATAAGTACTATAAGCAATCACAATACTATCTTCGTTCACAAGGTTAAGAATGGCTCCCTGTATGTTTTTCTTTTAAAAATTTTTCCTAACTACTAAATTACCAGGGATCCCTTTTGTTTTTCAACAAAGCTCTGGGCATGAGGGTAAAACTGTGTGCATCACTATCTCGTAAAAATACACCTTGGACTCTTCCAGGCCTCAAAAGCAAAAAACAATCATGTCAACAATGGGAGAATGAAAAGAGCTAATTTCCTAGAGACACAAATCTTAATTCTTAAAATAAACATCATCTATACAACATAAACAAAGTTCCTAATAATCTAGAAGACAAATACTCATTGAAAGACTCATAGAACTAACACCAAGATGTAATGGGGCTAAGCAGGGAGGGGAGGAAGGGAGGGGTATTAGACTTAAGGACTACTTAAGCCAAGAACAAGAACAGAAAGAAGTCTAAGCTACATGAAAGCAGAGTTTGTTTTGCCCACTGGTGTATTCCATGCATCTAGAATATGCTCATTAAGTAGCCTCTCAATAAATATGTGTTGAATAAATGAGTAACTCCAAGAGTTTTTGACTGCAAGATGTCCCTCCATCCTTCTCTTTATTTCTATTCAATTGCTGAAGAACCATATTATTAAGGACCATTTCTTAAAGGTGTCACACATGGGCCTCACCAAACTGGCCCCAACTCTATCCCTGTCTCTTAAACATACCATATTCATTTCCTAACTCCATTCCTTTGCTCACAACATTCATTTTATTTGAAATATCCTCTTGCCTATTCATTTGAACCCTACCTATCATCCCATTCTTTCCTGATGCCTCATGCCTTTTTAGGAGAACTGTGGCCCACAGAGTTCCTTACATCACCATCTGTACTAAATATAAGGTTGTGGTATATTGTCTCATGTCTGGAATTATTTTTCCCTTAAGCATAAGTCCTGGCCCATCCATCAGACTTCAAGCTTTTAGAGCACAGAGCTCAAGGCTTATCATCCATGGCCATGCTCCATGACTTGTCCTGGTAACTGGCTCAGGAGTAGCCCTCTGCAGTGGAGAGCAAGACAAGTCACATCACTTACTAGTTGTATGACTATGGGTAACTTTTCTCTGCCTATGCTTCTAATTCTTTCACATGCAAACTGAAAAGATTATCACTTATCTAGAAGGGCTATCATAAGGGTTAGAGATTGCCTTCATAAAGTGCTTAGCATGGTGCTTTACAAAGAGCTGGTGCTTAACACAAGCAGCAAATGTTACTGTTTTTTCTCTTTTATTTGCAAAGACACTGAAAGCAAACATTATTACTTGCTTTTCTTTAAAGGTTCAGAGCAAATTCTGATTTCATAGATTCCCTAGCTGGCATTACACTGCCTAAAGGTCTAGTTCTAAACATGATAGGCTGTAAGCTCCAGGATGGTAAGGTTTGTATCTTTATTTTTTTATATTTTCCCAACTGTCTCTAAGAGCACATATAAAATAAACTGTAATTGCTGAATTTAATAGTCAAGTTTGCTACTGACATGCAGCAAAGATATGTCACAGATAAAAATTAGAAGGAAATTTAAGTTTAATGTAAATCTAAATTTGACTGCTCCTTTTAGAACGTTTAATGTCTTCAGCAAGCTCTTAAAGTAAGAAATCTGAGATTAAAAAAAAAAAGAAACCCTCTGAGGTACTTAATATGGTGATCAAATTTCTATCAGTCTAACCTCAGGTCAATACCTTAGAGCTATTTTATTTAAAGCATTCGTGCACTGAAGCCAAACCTTAAAAGAAAGATGCTGTTACTATTTCCAATTAGAAACATTTATCTTTTTAAAAAACACGTTCTATGAAAGGCTGTATTTTAAGTTTATGCTTTTCAAGATATTTTCAATTTTGTCTTCCTCCTCACTGGCCTTAATCTAAGTGACTTAGTGGTGTGCCTTCTCTCCCCCACAGAATATACTCACTCTTAAGAAGTTCTGGCTAATTAGAATTCAGAATAGCATGCTACCAACTACAATCATGTATGTAAGTGGAAATAGTACATCAAAGCAATATTCTTTCATCTGTTTTGTATTAAATAGCACACATCCTCAAAATGAAAATGGCTTTGAAAACATACCGATTCATCCTTCTTGCTCGTTCCAATACTTCAAACATATGCTCTTGAAATAAATCAAGCCGCCGGTAGCGATTATTTTCAACATTCTTCCTAATTATGTCAAATGTAAGGGGTGGTTTGTTAGGAAAGTTGGGATCCACAGCAGGAATTTCTGCTAAAGAATCACTGTAGCATCTTCCCTCATCATCCTGATGACTCATGACTGACACAAAAAGATTGTGGATAAGCTCTTGAATCAGCAAAGTCACATTTGGGACATGAGAGTCCTCATCTCCCTCCAGGTCTCTGCGTGTTTCAAGCAGGACTTTGTGTAGAACAAGAGCATCTTTGTAGATCAAAGACTCAGGCTCATTGTATGTACAGGCATTATTAAACATCATGACAAAGTCCTCAACCATAGAGTCAATATCTTGGTACTTGTTGGCCATCATGTGACTTCGAATTTTTTCCATGTCCATGGGCTTTTTAATAGTCAGATAGTAGTCAGGCAACTCAGATCTAGAGGGAAGCCTCAGAAATATGGCACTGAGGCGGCGACCCCTCTTATCAGTATAGTTCTTTACAGCTTCATAGACCTCATTTAGTTTCTGCTGCATTGGAGTCATGTATTTTGATTTTTTAGGAGAAATGCCACTCTTCCTACCTAAAGAGAGAGATTTAATGTTAAATGAATAAAATAAATGAACCTAAATTTGTATACAGATGGTAGCATAACCACAAGGGACGATTCCAAGTAATCTGTAAAACCTAGCAATTAGCATGTCTATAGTGAAATATATAGACAAAAAAGAACTAAAAAAATTTTTTTAACTGTTTTCAGTAATTGTATTTTTGATGGGAGACTACTGTAAGGTTGAGAAAGCTGTGAATAAGAAGGAATAAAGCAAATGAGTAGCTATGTGACATTCTATCACCTCTGGTATCCCTGAGAATGAGATTTTCATCATGGGATAAAAAGAGATAACGGATGTTAAAACATAGGACATTAATAATTACCTTGAGGCCTTTAATCTCAATTGAAAATATCAGTATGAACTTATGATGTATTTTATCTTTAAATATAAACATACAAACACAAATTTCCTAGCTCTGTCCACTGAAAATCGTACAAACGATGACTACCTCAGTAGCAGTATAGCCCACACTAGAGTTTTAAAATACTAATTCCAAATACTAACGTTGAGGAGCCCTCACCTTTCAGCAGAAACATGAAAAAGGTAGGGCTCCTTGGCAAATGGCTGATTCCCAGTCTGGTATATCTTCAAACACTAGACAGTAAAGAATCTATCAATGACTTCTTACTGTGACTTCATGTCAACAGAATATAGGAACCGGCTGGGCGTGGTGGCTCATGCCTGTAATCTCAACACTTTGGGAGGCCAAGGTGGTGGATCACCTGAGGTCAGGAGTTCAAGATCAGCCTGGCCAACATGGCGAAACCCTGTGTCTATTAAAAATACAAAAAATTAGCCGGGTGTGGTGGTGGCACCTATAATTCCAGTTACTCGGGAGGCTGAGGCAGGGTAATTGCTTGAACCCAGGAGGCAGAGGTTGCAGCGAGCTGAGATCAAGCCATTGCACTCCAGCCTGGGCGACAGAGCGAGACTCTGTCTCAAAAAAACAAAACAAAAAGAATATAGGAACCAGCCTGATTATCAATAAGAACAATAACTTCAATTACAACTCAGCCATATGTTTAAGTCTGGTAGTTCTTAATAATACATACAAACAAACAACAAAATGGGTAAATATTGAAGGATGTTAGTAAACCAATGCATATTTTGAAAACTGGTAAAGAGGAAAACAAAATAAAACAAAAATCAAGCCTTATCCTTTCAAAAAGCAAGACACACACAAAAAAAACACTGTACCACTGGCTAATCAAATATTAGGTAAGGCAAAGTTTCTCTATAGCTAATAAGGAATAAAATTAAAAACTATCACAATTTTACATCCCTTTCATGAATTAATAATTAATTATGTATGCAACAACACCTGTTAACAGAAAGACATAAATAGATTTCACATGTACCTGATGGAAGACCATGTATTACCTATGAAGTCGGTTTTTCTGCCTAAGGGAGAGAACAGGCGATCAGACCTCAATCTGATCAAGCCTCTGGCTCCAACTACCAATTTATAGGAAATACAAAGGACAGAGGAACACATGAAAGTACAACATCATGGGGCAGGAGCTGTGGCTTATGCCTGTAATACTAGTACTGTGGGAGGCCAAGGTGGGCAGATCATTTGAGCCCAGGAGTTCAAGACCAGCCTGGCAACATAGCAAAACCTTGTCTCTACTAAAAATACAAAAAAATGAGCTGGACATTTTGGCGTGTACCTGTAGTCCTAGCTACCCGAGAGGCTAAAGTGGGAGGATTGCTTCAGAAGGAAGGTGGAGGTGGCAATGAGCCAACAATGTGCCACTACACTCCAGCCTGGGTGACAGAGTGAGATCCTGTCTCCAAAAAACAAAACAAAACAAAACACAAAACACACAAAACCCCCCACAACAAATGGATGCAATCAGCAAAACCCAGACTATGGGAAACTATAGCACAAATCTAATTTCTTCAACAGATAAATGGTAAGGGGTGGAAAAAGAGAGAGATGGAGGGGAGTTTACAGATTAAAAGAAGTATCGGGCTGGGTGTGGTGGCTCACACCTTTAATCCCAGCACTTTGGGAGGCCAAGGCGGGCAGATCACGAGGTCAGGAGTTCGAGACCAGCCTGGCCAATATGGTGAAACCCCACCTCTACTAAAAATACACAAAAACTAGCCGGCTGTGGTGGCACACACCTGTAGTCCCAGCTACTTGGGAGGCTAAGGCAGGAGAATCACTTGAACCCAGGAGGCAGAGGTTGCAGTGAGCCGAGATTGTGCCACTGACTCCAGCCTACGCAACAGAGTGAGATTCCGTCTCAAAAAAAAAAAAAAAAAAAAAAAAAAGAAGTATCAATCAGTTGCAGTATGTGGACTTTATCTGGATTCTACTTTAACCAGACACTGCCTCAAGACATGATACAACATAAGGGCAGCGAACCCCTTATACAGTATCACCACCAAGGTGAAACTTAATCTAATTGCACCTTCAAAGTTAACTTCTATTTATAAGAAATAAGGGAAATAAAGAAAAAAGTTACAGATATCACAAGGAAGCAAGCCTGTCTAACCTAGAACTTGGGACACTGTACAGGAAAGTGACCTGATTTCTTCAATGAGTTAATGGCATGTGGAAAGAAAAGGAAGGAGACTGATCTAGATCACGGGTTTAAGAATATAATAAACTGCTGGGCGTGGTGGCTCACGCCTGTAATCCTAGCACTTTGGGAGGCGGAGGCGGACGGATCACTTGAGGTCAGGAGATTGAGACCAGTCTGGCCAACATGGTGAAGCCCTGTCTCTATTAAAAATACAAAAAAATTAGCTAGGTGTGGTGGCATGTCCCTGTAGTTACAGCTACCCTGCAGGCTGAGGCAGAAGAATTGCTGGAACCCAGGAGGCGGAGTCTGCAGTGAGCCGAGATCGTGCCACTGCACTCCAGCCTGGGCAACAGAGTGAGACTCCGTCTCAAAAAAAAAAAAAAAAAAAGAGAGTATAATAATCAAATTTATTATATACAACTTAATGAGAGCCTGATTTGAAGAAATCAACTATAAAAATACATTTGTGAGACAATCAGTAGAACTTGACAATTTATCAAGTATTAGATGAAACCAAGAAATTACTGCTAATTTTGTTAGGTATGATAATTACTTCATTGTTATTTATGAAAATGTCTGCATATTTTATTTTATTTTGTTTTTATTTGTTTTATCCTCAAAGACAAAGTGGCAGATATCTGCACATATTACAGATGCATACTGAACTATGTGGAAGTGAAATGACATGATTGGATTTGTTTTAAAATAATTTAAGAAAAAAAGAAGTAAAAGGGGATAGGAAATAAGTTTGCCACGATTTTGACAAATGATGGGTAACAAGTATATACAGGGGTTCATTGTACTATTCTTTTTTTTTTTTTGGAGGCAGGGTCTAGCTCTGTTGCCCATGCTGGAGTGCAGTGGCATGATCAGGGTTCACTGCAGCCTTGACCTCCTGGGCTCAAGCAATCCTTCCATCTCAGCCTCCCAAATAGCTAGGACCACAGGCACATGCATGTGCCACCATGCCTGGCTAATTTTTTATATTTTTTTTTGTAGAGACAGGGTCTCCCTATGTTGCCCAGGCTGGTCTCAAACTCCTGGGCTGAAGTGATCCTACTGCCTTGGCCTCCCAAAGCACTGGAATTACAAGAGTGAGTCACCACCCCTGGCCACTGTACTTTATATTTATATATGTTTGAAATTTTTCATTAAAAAACATAGAGAAATAAAAAGGAGGCCAGGCACCGCGGCTCATGCCTGTAATCCCAACACTTTAGAAGGCAGAGCTCGCAGAAGGATCGCTTGAGCCCAGGAGTTCAAGACCAGCCTGGCCAATACAGGGAGACCCTGCCTCTATTAATTTAAAACAAACAAACAAAAGAAATAAAAAGGAAATTAACATTCCACATAAAAAGCCCTTTTTTCCTGAACTTTAAAAGTTATTGTGTTCCTACAAAGTGGAATGAAAGTTTTACATTTCTGCAAACCTTCTGTATGCTTTTACAATTCCATGAAAAGATAAATGCCTTAAAAAGGATTCATCACTTAGCAGTAAATCATACCCAAATCTACTATCAAATTTAGTTGATAGTAATTTCAGATAAAAAAGCTAGTCTGGGCCAGGTGGGATGGCTCACGCCCGTAATCCCAGCACTTTGGGAGGCCAAGGCGGGCAAATCACTTGAGGTCAGGAGTTTTGACAGCAGCCTGGCTAACATGGTGGAACCCCATCTCTACTAAAAATACAAAAAATTGGCTGGGCCTGGTGGCGTACACCTGTAGTCCCATCTATGTGGGAGGCTGAGTGAAGGATCACTTGAACCTGGGAGGCAGAGGTTGCAGTGAGCCAAGATCACGCCACTGCACTCCAACCTGTGACAGGGCAAGATGCTTCATCAAAAAAAAAAAAAAAAAAAAAAGCTAGTCTGTCTGTTTTCCCCCTTTTCAGCAAATATGGCTCCAATGAATATCATTATCAATTGCTTGGTATCTATTTTATTTACATTATTTTAAAGACGACAGAAATCTCTTATCTAATGGCATTAATAACTTTTCCTGTCTTCTCTTCCAACCTTTTTCTTCCCTTTTTTTTTTTTTTTTTTTCCCTGAGGCAGAGTCTCACTTATTCTGTCGCCCAGGCTGGAGTACAGTGGTGTGATCTTGGCTCACTGCAACCTCCGCCTCCCAGGTTCAAGCAATTCTCCTCACTTAGCCTCCCAAGGAGCTGGGATTACAGGCATGTACCCCCATGTCTGGCTAATTTTTGTATTTTTAGTAAAGATGGGGATTCACCATGTTGGCTGGGCTGGTCCTGAACTCCTCACCTCAAGTGATCTGCCCACCTCAGCCTCTCAAAGTGCTGGGATTACAGGCATGAGTCACTGTCCCTGGCCTTCACTTACAACTTTTAATAAAACAACCAACCACAGACTACACTCAAATGATAGCTGAGTATAGTACAGTGGCTGGACATCTCTACTCCTCAAATTCTGTCCAGTTGGAACTGCTGGGATTCATTTTTAATTCTAGTAATTGTCAGACACACATACCAAGGAAAAAAAAATCTGCTACTATATTCTTACAGCATTATATGTAAAGAAAAATCTATTCTTACTATTTAAAATTTACAAAATGTCTACTGCATTTAAGAAAGTAAACAAAACCTCTGACATTTTACTCCCCACATGCTTGTCACAGTTTAGCTACTTAAAATACAGTAAATGAGAGGGCTTGACAAGAAGGAAGAACTCCATGCTGGAGTACAGTGAGTTCAAATATATTCATAATTTAATTAAATATTATTTCAGAAAAATCAGCAATCTCTCCTTGATAGACTAAACTAAATAATGAAGTGTGAGGCTGCCTTACTCAGCTTGAGTTTGGGAGAAGCCATGTCATCATCATCAGGCAGTGGGCCCAGCTCTTTCCTTTTCTCCTTGAGTAACTTCTCCAGGATATGTGCATCATTGTATACCTACATTCCAAAAATATATTTCAATTATTTTCTAAAAACTTTTTATTAAGGTATAAAATGCATCCATAAAGAAGTTTTAAAAAGACAGTTTAGGATAGTTGGGAGCTTAAAGAAAACCAAAACCAGCCTCACTACAGAGCAATAAAATCACTGTATCTGTGGGAGAGCCTAGGCCTTAACTGGTTTGTTTTTAAGCTTCCCAGGTGATTCTAATGCACAGACATGCATGTTAATGTTTGAGAACCACTGTAGTAGAATCACTGCAGGTTTTAATAGAAGTCCTGAAACACATTTACATGTGTTGTTTTCTTCAAAAACCTTTCTTCTCCACTGGACACTCAAGGTAGCAGACTTAGCCCAATAGAAATTAGAGACTAAAAACATCTGATAGCTGGAGAGCAGTATCTCAATATCTTAAATTCCAAATCTGAGTTCACAGTCTGAAGCTTAATCTATAAAAAAACAATTATCCTTGCTTAGGGATCTCTCTCTGAGGACTGAGCCAAGGGTAGTAATATGTAGTCAAGAACAAGGTTACTTACCTTATGCTTTGCATCCATAGCTCCCTCCTCTTACCTCCTCAGCAGACGCTATGTCCTCCCTTGGCCACCCACCAAAGCAGAGGAGCTGAGGGAATAAGTGACCTCCCTTGTCTGGCCACCTCTCTTAAAGGTGGCTTTTTCCTCTACCAGTGATAGACAAGTGGTACATTAGCCAGTGACACTGAGGACTATGTAAACCCTTAAGATAGAACCATTTTTTTTTTTATCTATAAGCATCTTCAATGCATACTTTATTTTATAATCAAATGTAACTGCAGAGGGAAACAAATGACTTGAAAATGTTATTTTATTTCTGGGAGATGTAAAGCGGATAAAAAGATATCAAATAGAAAAAGTTTCAAAGAAGGGAGACTGTATCTTAGTTACACTGATAAAGAACTAAAAACCAAGATGCTTTGGCCAGGCACGGTGGCTCATGCCTGTAATCCCAGCACTTTGGGAGGCTGGGGCAGGGGGATCACAACGTCAGGAGATCAAGACCATCCTGGCTAACATGGTGAAACCCCATCTCTACTAAAAATACAAAAAATTAGCTGGGCGTGGTGGCGGGCACCTGTAGTCCCAGCTACTTGGGAGGCCAAGGCAGGAGAATGGCATGAACCCAGGAGGTGGAGCTTACAGTGAGCTGAGATGGCGCCACTGCACCCCAGCCTGGGTGACAGAGCGAGACTCCGTCTCAAAAAAAAATCAAGATGCTTTGTAGCAAAATCAATTAAATCAATTATTTAGAGGTGCATTTATGGGACTATCATGCTGATTTTTATATAATTATACATTTTCTATATAGGCTGTCTTTGGAGAAGTATGGTTGTTGAGGATCGTAGTGATGATGATGAAAGATTTTAATAATACTGGCTTTCCTTTGAGTGCTTATTCAGTACCAGGCACTCTGCTAAATGCTCAGTATACATTATCTCTTTTAAATCCTACAACAACCCTGATGCAAGTACTATTATTAGCCCTAATTTATAGATGAAGAAACTGAGGCTCAGGAAGGATAAATTACTTACACAGGGATTGGCAGAGCAAAATTCAAATCTAGGATGTCAGATTACAAAGTAGGAATGTTTAATCTTTATAATGTACCACCTCTGATTGTAAACAATGAAGAAAAATCAATTAACCTAGTCACCAAAAAGAATAATCTAAGTTAAGCCTCTAGAGCTGGTCTCTCAAAATGCATTATTCTATAAGCACCCCTCTCCCCCAAAATGTGCCTACTTCAGGACCCCTGGCCCTCCTTACCTGGGAGCCCTCCTCGTTATAGTGCCTGGCATTCCGGAACATCAGCTTCATGTCTTCTATCATTCCCTCTTCACCGGCATATTTGTCATTGCGGATGTTATGCTCAATTATTTTCAAGTCCATTGGCTCCAAGATGATTTTATAATAATCAGGATAGTCCTTTTTGGATGGTTTAACCATAAATAGGTCACAAAGTCTTCTGCCTGAACCTGGCTCTCGAGCTTCAAGAACAACATTGAATAAGATTTTCATTCGCTGCTTTCTTATGTTCTTTTTACTGTTGAGGGGGAGGTAGAAAAGGGGAAAAATTAGAATAGGTTCGGTTTTCTTAATAAGGATGACCACAAAATAAAACAAATTATTTGTGGTGCTTTATAATGATTACAATTTATCGATTACATATGCCACAAACACAGTATCCATGCTGGAAGTTATAAGCAAATATTAGGAAAATTTCCCAAATAGTTAAAACACAGTAATTCTGGCAGCAGCAGTTAAAGAACACCAAACAAACTTTTTAGATATGTCATGAAAGGCAATGTTTGAAAAAAGATCCTCTCTGATACCAAAAGAAAATGAATTATATAGTCAACTGAGATATATTTTTTGTTTAAAGATGAGTAGAGCCAAAGTGCAATAAAACTAGCAATTCCCTATGGTTATAATATCCTCACTTCCAAGTACAAAAACAAAACAAAATAAAAAACCTAAAAAGAGAAGTGTTTCATCTCTTAAGACAAGTACTCCTGAACACTTGTGTATTTTGGTTGTCTGAAAACAAAAGGAGACTGTCTGCCAGACTAGTGTCTTCACAGTGGGTATGAGCCTCTCTTGCATTGATTCTGTCAGGGTCGTCCTTGCTCTCTCCATCAGCATTATTCCGCAATTCCAACCTACTTTAAAGAATAAGCGGTATGGTTAATCTGAGTTCTCTAGAGTAAAATTTCCATCCTTGAGCATGAATCCCTGTCTTGTTCTCCAAATTCCCCCAGTGAGATGTGATGCTGAGAAGCTGATTTAAGCAGTATGGAACAAAGCATAAGGGACTATAGATTAGATCCAGAGTTCAAAAGGGCTCCAAGAGAGCAGATGGCCTATCTCTTAATTGTTGAGAAAACTGGCTCAGAGAGGGTAAAAGACTTGCCCAAGGTGAGTTTCCTAGTAAATTATTAGAAGCGATGCTCTTCCGATATGGCTTCTGGCTAACTGTTCTTATGTACTCAGGACACGGCTAAAGAAATTCTAGCCAGATAAAGAAATTCTAGTCAGACTAACCAGCAGTCTCCAAGTGAACAGTGAAGTAGGTAATAACAAGAAATGACTTATGGCTTAGTTTTTTTTTTTTTTTTTTTGAGACGGAGTTCCGCTCTTGTTGCCCAGGCTTGAGTGCAATGGCACGATCTCAGCTCACCGCAACCTCTGCCTCCTGGGTTCAAGCGATTCTCCTGCCTCAGCCTCCCGAGTAGCTGGGATTACAGGCACCTGCCATGACGCCCGGCATTTTTTTTTTTTTTTTTCTGAGATGGAGTTTCACTCTTGTTGCCCAGGCTGGAGTGCAACGGCGCGATCTCTGCTCACCGCAACCTTTGCCTCCTGGGTTCAAGCAATTCTCCTGCCTCAGCCTCCCGAGTAGCTAGGATTACACGCATGCACCACCACGCCTGGCTAATTTTGTATTTTTAGTAGACAGGGTTTCTCCATGTTGGTCAGGCTAGTCTCACTCCTGACCTCAGGTGATCTGCCCACCTCGGCCTCCGAAAGTGCTGGGATTACAGACTTGAGCCATCGCGCTCAGCCATGCCTGGCTAATTTTTGTATTTTTAGTAGAGACGGGGTTTCACCATGTTAGCCAGGCTGGTCTCAAACTCCCAACCTCAGGTGATCTGCCCACCTTGACCTCCCAAAGTGTTGGGATTACAGGTGTGAGCCACCACGCCTGGCCAACTTAATTTCTATTAAAAAAAAATTTACTAAGATCCTATAGTATAGTCATCCCTTGGTATTCATGGGGAATTGGTTTCAGGATCTCCCTTGGATACTGAAATACATAGATGCTCAAGTCCCTGATATAAAATGGTGTAGTATTTGCAAATAACATGTGCACATCCTCCTATATACTTTAAATCATCTCTAGATTACTTATAATACCTAATACATTAAAAATGCTATATAGTTGTTTTGTTATACTGTATTGCTTAGGACACGACAAGAAAAAAGTCTGTACATGTACAGTAAAGATGCAATTAAAAAATTTTTTTTTCTATCCGTAGTTGGTTGAATCCCTGGATGTGGAAGCCATGGATACAGAGGGCCAACTGTACTTAGAGGTAAATATTTTGTATCTGTTTCCTATCCTGTAGGTGGAAGAAAGTTCATTCCTCAGGCAAACTATATGTGGCTGTATAGGTCTTCTGGCCCAGTCCCCTGACTACCTGCACTACTCCTGGGTGATGAAGAAGCCAAAGGCCAGATCTTTTCTCTCCAAGGTTCAAAATACACTTTTTTAAAACAAAGAAAGAAAAATCAAGAATTAACAGTTGAGAAAATAAATATCTATCCTTAAGATTTTTAGGCTTCTCAGGCCGGGCACGGTGGCTCACGCCTGTAATCCCAGCACTTTGGGAGGCCAAGGCGGGTGGATCATGAGGTCAGGAGATCGAGACCATCCTGGCTAACATGGTGAAACCCCGTTTCTACTAAAAATACAAAAAATTAGCTGGGTGTGGTGGCGGGCGCCTGTAGTCCCAGCTACTCAGGAGGCCGAGGCAGGAGAATGGCGTGAACCCGGGAGGTGGAGCTTGCAGTGAGCTGAGATCACGCCACTGCACTCCAGCCTGGGTGACAGAGCAATATTCCATCTCAAAAAAAAAAAAAAAAAAAAAGATTTTTAAGCTTCTCAGAAATGCCTATAACTCAAGGTAAACAAAGTGATTTAATTAGGAAAGAAACAGACAAGAGCCTGTTTCCTGCTAGAGTTGGGATCATCCTCATAACTTGTGTCTTCACTCTGACTGCTTATTTCCTGCTCATTGTGGACCTCAGACAATTCCTGCCATTTTCTCCCCTCAGGACTTTTTTTTCTGTTAAATAAGTTTGTTAGATGATGGCAAAACATTTGTTAGATATTTTACCTAGTGGAAACTCCTTCTCCAAGGAGACATCCTGGGGCAATGATGTGACAGGAAGCGTTCTCTCATTCTAAGTCTTTGGCAAGTGGATAATACAAGGGAAGTTGGGACAAAGCTCCAATACCACAGAGCTCCACATCTGGGCAGAGATTGGAACACAGATGACTTTAACCTTCAGGAAGTCTCTAAAGAAAAATTTCAGAACCTGACTTTGAAGTCAGATGTGGTTTGATTAGGTCTCACATGTGGGGTGGACTTTAAAAGGAAGACAGAAGAATTCAATTTTGAAGCTCTAAGCTTACAGGATCTCTTCAGTAAACAGGACAGGATGAAATTAGTCCTCATTCTAGCAATTTCAAGCAGCTTAACAGTTCAGTCAAGGCCGTGCGTGACCTGGACCAGGAGGCACTCACCCCATTCCCATCTGGGTTTCAGCACACTAAGCCCAATTATCATTAGGTTTTTCTGTATGAAGCTGCAAATACTCTCAGATGGGAGTAAATCTAGGGCAGATTTTTATAAGAGGAGAGGAAGTTTTTAACTAAATTTTGCCAGTAAAGTAAAAGAATGGCAAGCGGTCCATTCTTCCAATGCCAGTAATTCTGATACTTGGCAGCTTTGAGTGAGACATACCAGAATGTGGAAATCTAGTTGTATATAAGAAACTGCTCTAATTTAATAACTGAAATTTACTGTTTCAGCACTCATATTACTAGTAGTATCCTTTCTCCATTTGTATCATTTATTCCTTAAGAAAAGGATGTGTAATTGATTTCCAGCCTCAAAGAAAGCAAAACTTCTATTACTAGAGTCACTTATGACCTTCTCTGAAAAAATCCAGTTTCATCTTTCATTTACATTTTTCCAGATCCTTACAGTGCCTTAGAGACTGAGAGCCACTGGCCCATTAATTTTAATCCAGCTGCCAGAAAAAACTCAGAGCCAACTTCATACTCTTTTACAATAATAACTGTATTAGCTTGGGCAGCTGGTATGTTTGCTCTATCTTCTTCCAATATGGAGGCTGAGCCTTATATCCATGACTTCTGAAAGTTTAAAATACTTTCTGAAATGAGATAAACTCTATAACCAAAACATAACCATGACAGAGCCCTATTTGATACTTCTGGCTACTGTTTTCTTTCTTTTTTTTTTTTTTTTTTTGAGACAGAGTCTCGCTCTGTCACCCAGGCTGGAGTGCAGTGGTGCCATCTCGGCTCACTGCAAGCTCCACCTCCCGGGTTCACACCATTCTCCTACCTCAGCCTCCCAAGTAGCTGGGACTACAGGCGCCTGCCACCACGCCCGGCTAATTTTTTGTATTTTTAGTAGAAATGGGGTTTCACCGTGTTAGACAGGATGGTCTCTATCTCCTGACCTCGTGATCTGGCCGCCTCGGCCTCCCAAAGTGCTGGGATTAGAGGCGTGAGCCACTGTGCCCGGCTCTGGCTACTGTTTTCAATGTCACTTTGCTTTTCAGATTTTTCTTAGAATTTCCCAATGTCTTTTCCTCTTCCTTCAAACCATTAACTGCGAATAGTTTCTTTATTCTTCTCCATTTTTGGAAAGGTAATTAATTACCTTTGATTAAAAGGCATACAATTAAATCCCAGGCCTTGTAACTGGCATAATCATTCTCCTTTTTAAAATCAGCACCTTTAAGCATATTAAAGTATAAAATACATCTTAAAGGAATTCAAAATCAGGACTGTTCATCATTGTGCATTCAAGGGGCCATAATACTTAAGGGGAGCCAGGTGTGGTAGCTCCTGTCTGTAATCCCAGCACTTTGGGAGGCTGAAGTGGGAGGATTGCTTGAGCCTAGGAGTTCGAGACCAGCCTGGGCAATACAGTGAGACATCACCTCTTTAAAAAAGCGTAGTCAGGCATGGTGGCACATGCCTGTGATCCTAGCTACCCACGAGGCTGAGGTGGGAGGATTGTTTGAACCCAGAAGATCATGGCTGCAGTGAGCCATGATGGTGCCACTGCACTCCAGCCTAGGCAACAGAGGGAGACTGTCTCAAAAAAGACAAAAAGGCCAAGCATGGTGGCTCACGCATGTAATCCCAGCACTGTGAGAGGCCGAGGCAGGCAGATCACCTGAGGTCAGGAGTTCAAGACCAGCCTGGCCAACATGGCAAATCCTGTCTCTACTAAAAATACAAAAATCAGCTGGGTGTGGTGGCGTGCGCCTGTAATCCCAGCTACTTAGGAGGCTGAGGTGGGGGAATCACCTGAACCCAGGAGGCGGAGGTTGCAGTGAGCCAAGATCGCGTCACTGCACTCCAGCCTGGGAGACAGGGCGAGACTCCATCTCAAAAAAAAAAAAAAAAAAAGGGAAGACAAAAAAATACTTAGGAGGACAACAATTCAGATCACAGATACTGTTGTAATAAGTACACTACAATTTTAGAATTTCATAGGAAATGGGACATAAAGGGTCCTGTGCTATCAAAATAAGTATATTACAACAATTTTCCAATTCGTGCAAGTCAAGTGTCTTGAGAAATGGCTGCTTTTTCTAATTTGCACAAAGTTTATGCACTAGCAGAGGCTCTATTCTGAATCCCTGATGTGAGATGGCAAATGTGATTTTCCAGGATCACCATCAACACTATCCTCCGGAACCCAACCCAACCTGAAACACCTAAACCAGTCACTTTTTCTCCCCCTGGCTGATCAGCAAGTTCTAGAAGACTTCCACAGCCCTTCTACATCCTGTTTTCCTTTTAATGTTTCATGCCACAGTGTAAGTCCTCGGCTCTCATAGTTTGTGGCTGACCACTTTGTCAAATGCCCTTATCAATATTGTTCCTCTAAAAAAAGCTACTATTATTATATATACTAATATTTGCAAATACACACACACACAATTCCTATATACAGTTGTAAACTATAGCTACTAATACTTCTACCAAATGTTAAACACTATGCACTCTCATTTAATCTTCAAATTCAGAATCAAGTACAATTATTACCCCAACTATGCAGATATAAAAACTGAGGCTTAGAGACAGCAAATGAATACCTAAGGCCATAAAGTAAATAACCAGAACAGACATTTGAATCAGCTGATAATCACCATGCTGCTTTTATGTCCCTTCCTTTCCCAAAAGTTGGCACAGCCCGGCAAAGTGATGCATCCCTATAGTCCCAGCTACTCAGGAGGCTGAGGTGGGAGGATCACATGAGCCCAGGAGTTTGAGGCTACAATGTGTCACGATCACACCGGTGAATAGCCACCGCACTCCAGTCTGGGCAACACAGCGAGATCCTGTTTCCTAAAAAATAACAGTTGGCACTTACCAACAACCTCTCTAATCAAAGTCAACCCTGTTTACAGGCTTTAAGGTGTCCCAGCATTTAGCTCCCCCACCCAAAGAGCTTCAGTTGTGCTTACTAGTAAGCTAAGTAAACCCAAACGTTCTTTCTTTTACAAGGCTTGCTATATTTCACCTTCAAGTCTTCAAGAAATAAAACCTTTTCATTCATCTTTTCCAATGAGTCTTCCCAGACAAGTAACATCCGACTAAAAACAAAACCAAAATCTACCTAGTCCTGAGGTCAATAGGCGCTACTTCAAGAAAATAATCAGCTACATTTACTGCATACTCAGTGCACCCAGACCCAGTTCTAAGAGCTTTAAACATATTAACTGGGTCCTCACAGCAATCCTATGAAGGTACTGTCATTAACTTGTTTTTCAGATAAAGTTGAAATGAGGCTTAGATTACAGAGCTAATAAGAACAGCTGGGATTGGAACTTAGGCAGTCAGGCTCTAGAACTCAGGGTTATAACACTACCCAGTGATGCCTTCCATTTCTATTTCCACTACCACCTAGTTTTAATGCCATACATTATGAATAATATGAAAGAATATAATCCATGGTCTTTTTCTTAAATTTACCATTTAATTAAGAAAACTTTTCTTTAGGAAAATATTAGGAAGATGACAATGATAACATAGCAATTTTACTGAGTGGAATACATATGGTAGTAACATGTGGGTAAGCTCAAGACACTTAACTTTCACGGGAAAGTATGGTGGGAAAATAATCTTTCCTAAAGCTATCTGGGCAATCATGCAATGGTACTGTACAACTGCTTAGTAGTGTACCTTATGCAATTATTTTACTACCTTGCTTCCAAATGACTTCATTTGTTTTCAACCTGCCTCTTTCCCTGGCCTATATGTTCCTGGCAGGTAAAAGAGATGACTAAATGTTCTCCTTTATAAACTGTAAGAGCAGAGTTTAGTGTTCTATAAGCAACTGATACTTTGTGAACATCAGATGGCAAATTCACATGAAAACAAAAGCACTACACAATTATTACATAGGTTGTTTTCAAATCATAAGTAACATGCAAAAGAATGCTTTTTATAAAAGACATGAACAAGATCAGAGACTGAGGAAATGTATTCATGCTCAAGAAGCACTGACCCAATGCATAGGTGTCCACATGCACTGATGTCACTCGGACTGTGAAGCTGATTTTGATCCCTCCACCACCCTCAATCTGTAAAACGCATCCCTGAAAGGGAATCAGCACCTGCCAGTCCTGCAACAGCACTGCCACATTCTACCTTTCGCTACAGAAACACAGCCACAATGATTGGTGAGGGGGCTTTCTGTCCCTGGCAAAGCTAGCAACAAATTAAGGCTACTTCTGAACTAGGTTAATTCTGAATTTATTTTGCTAACAAGATTTTTTTAAAACTGTACTGCTTTCTTTATTCATAAAATAAACTGGCACCCCAATAAAGAGTTTTTTTTCACATGCTTAAGGCTTCACTTTTCACCTAATCAGTACTGATCATGCCACAGAAGATACACTTTAAAAGAATGTTTATGCATAAAAAAGGACTGCACACCTGGATAGCCTCCTGAGACCCAACATCTCACTGTCATGAGTGTTCCTGGGAAAGCAGAAACAAACATTACATGTAAAGAGAAACAAAACAAGCAACATTGGAGGATAATGTACAAACCATGTATGGTTGAAGAAAAAGATTATTCAGTCCAAAGTACCAAAGAAAATATTTGAAACTTTCAACAAGGAAGACAGATGTTGGCAGAAGGAATGCACCCCCAGAATGAAGAGAATATACCCACAATCAATTTTTCTCACATTCTTTGGTATTAAAAAAAAAGGCGAAGGCAGAATCATACACAGCACTTAGAAGTCAAGTCAAGTGGTACTTGGAAAACTTAGCCCTGACTTCTGCGGCCAAGATTAGCTTAATTTTCTAGACTACTGTCTGCCTGACTTCTGAAGAATCTCTTATTACCAAAACCTCTCAACATAACTCTGATCATGTTATTTCTTTTTTCATAGTCCAAAGTATAAGACTTAATCCTTTCAATCTTTTAACGTCCACTCATGTCTACATTTCAAACTCAGATTCTTTTATTTTTTTAGTGGATGATTTATATTCTTTTGTGTTTTTCACTTCATTTGTACAAAACACTTCCCTAGGAAACCTGTTTGTAAAGAGACTTATTGTCTGAAGTAAGATTTTTTTTTATTATTTTAAGAACATAATGCTTAACTGCCTTTTTACAGGAGGTTTTAGGGCAAAAACTTTTTTTTTTTTTTGAGACAGAGTTTTGCTTTTGTCACCCAGGCTGGAGTGCAATGGCACAATCTCGGCTCACTGCAACCTCCACTTCCCAGGTTCAAGCGATTCTCCTGCCTCAGCCTCCCGAGTAGCTGGGATTACAGGCGCCCACCATCACGCCTGGCTAATTTTTTTGTATTTTTAGTAGAGATGAGGTTTCACCACGTTGTCCAGGCTTGTCTCGAACTCCTGACCTCAAGTGATCCACCTGCCTTGGCCTCCCAAAATGTTGGGATTACAGGTGTGTGCCACTGTGCCTGGCCAAAAACTTTAGCTTATTTGGGTGTCCCACAGACTACTAGCCACAGAGATATGTAATTTTCGAGGATCTGGCCTGGGCTAATGCTTCGTTGGAACTGTTTTCTTAATACTCAACTAATTTAAGATCTTTCTTTTCATCCAGTGTTGGCACTAATTGTACCATCACTTTTGCCTCCATTACCTTCTTTTGCCTGATAAGTTTTTATCTTTGATAGGTGACTGATCTGGAAAACACAGGTGATGCTGTAGTAGAGTTACATAATTACACTCAAAGTTGTTCTTGATTTGATATCTTTGATCTGGTTTCACACTTTTCCTCCACTGTCGCTGGTATAACAAGGAATTAAGAACTTGGAAGGATGAAATTCTTAGTAGTGGATCTCTTAATGCAGGTACAGACTGTGTCAACAGTTACTAAAGACTTCATTCAACTTTCAATCTGCCAAGCCTTGCTATTAGTGATTAGCTTATTCCTTATTGAAGGTATCTTCCCTGGATTGACTGTTGCTGCAAAGATGGTGAGGCAGTCATGATTAAAGGACAATACAGTGCTCCACAACGATCAGGCGAGAGAAACTTTGCGTGGCGAGAGATAATATTGCAAAATTCCTTATAGGATCCCAGCTTCAGAATCTCACAGTAAGATCCCCTTCCACAAAACCCGTGAGAAGGAGAAAAGGTTAGGGAAGTTGAGAGAAAGGTTAGATAGGAAAAAAAAAAACAAAAATCTAGCTCAACATTTTATGAGCTATAAGAAGTTATGATTTGTTATTTTATAATCTGACTTTTTTTTTTTTTTTTTTGAGACGGAGTCTCACTCTGTCGCCCAGGCTGGAGTGCAGTGGCGCAATCTCGGCTCACTGCAAGCTCCGCCTCCTGGGTTCACGCCATTCTCCTGCCTCAGCCTCTCCGAGTAGCTGGGACTACAGGCACCCGCCACCACGCCCGGCTAATTTTTTTGTATTTTTAGTAGAGACGGGGTTTCACCGTGGTCTCGATCTCCTGACCTTGTGATCCGCCCACCTCGGCCTCCCAAAGTGCTGGGATTACAAGCGTGAGCCACTGCACCCGGCTATAATCTGACATTCTTAAAATGGCAAATAAAGATGAGGTGAACAAGGACAAACAAGGGGTAGGACCAATGGCTTACCTCACTGCAGTGGTAGTATCAAATTTCTCCTTACCTTTCCTAATTCAAATTGCATCTTGGTAATTCACCATGTAGAAATCACCCAAGTTAGATTTAAGTGGCATTCTTAAAATGCCACACTAAAAAAAAAAAAAAAAAAAACCAGACGGCAAACAGAATAATATGTTTTGCCAAGCTACATACGTAGTAGTCACTTTCATCTGGGTCATCTAAAAGTAACATGGCACTTTTACAAAAAAAAGCTAATCATCCAATTGCAAATGAATTTTAAAAGAGAACACATTACCATATATTTAAAGCTTACAACTTGATAGCTTAAAAAATATATATTTTCTGCACTTATCTAAAACAAAATTAATAGGAACTGAGATGTCCCCAGCTATAAGAAGAGTATATACCTTTTTCTTTTGGCACTACCAGTATCAGAGGTGGCTGAAGAGATCATGCTGTCTCCGTCCTCGATATCGTCTCTCCTGGCAAGCTCTTTCTTCTTTGCCTAAAACAGAGCATATCTCAGGAGTTGAGCTCATGTGCCAAACACTCCTCTGAATATATGAATGTTAAAGAGCTAGACATATCAGATTCACTCAGAAAAATACAATCACATGCAAGATGTACAAAATGAAAGAGTCATTAAACATTTTCAATAACCAATTTTAACAAAAGCCTGCATGACAAAAAGAGTAGGTTAAAAAATGGATCTATAGGGTTGAGGAGTCAATACCAGTCAGAGCATTTACGACTATAATGGGTGCTAACTGGTTAAAAGCACTGAGGCAAGCTGTAGAAGCATCCTGCTCTGGTTGTCCTACTTAAGTAAAACCAACTCAAAGAGGGCCTTTGGTACTCCTGACTTCTAAGGGACAGTGTGGCTAAGAATAAAGTTTAATGCAAGAAGTTAAAGAAGATCTACTTTTCAACACATGCATTTTTAAAGGCCTTTTGCCAAACAGAGCTGAAAGTCCAGGCACGGCAGGCTTAGGGAATGCACAGAGTACTAGAAAGGTAATACCTGAAAGTCTTAGCACTAAGGTTCAGTGTTAATCATATAAAATGAAGATTCTATGGGTGATCTAAAATTGCCTTTGTTGCTTCCTTGTTCAGAGATTTGCCTTTCCAGAAAGATTCTACCAAAAACTGTCAGATAGACCCAATTTGTATTTCATATCTATCTTTTCATCTTAAAACCCCTAGATGAACCATGACCTGAGATGTCCTTCCAAGGGTTCTCAGAGAGGATCTGATAAATTCATAGACAATATACAAAGATTAATTTGCTTTCAGATGTCCTTTCTCATAGAATCAGCCCTATTTTAACAAAGTCTAGAACCAAAGGAATAAAATCTAAATGATGGAATATCATCTGTGATTACAGGGTGACTTTATGAGAATCCCAAAATTACTGTACAGGGACTAATCCCTGCTTCCTCCAATCAGAAGGCTAACCCCATCTCAATTATTATTTCTACTCTATATGGCCATGACAACTCCAAAAAAATATTCAGCAGTACTTGTGGATGAAATACATAATAAATATATAATACGTAAGTATAATATATAAAATACATATTTTATATATATATATATAGTTTGTTTGTTTGAGACAGGGTCTCACTTGGTTGCCCAAGCTGGAGTGCAGTGGCATAATCTTGGCTCACTGCAACCTCCACCTCCCGGGCTCCAGCAATCCTCCCACCACAGCCTCCTGAGTAGCTGGGACTACAGGTGTGTGCCATCAGGACCGGCTAATTTTTGCAGTTTTTGTAGAGATGGGGGTCTCGCTATGTTGCCCAGGCTGGTCTTGAACTCCTGAGCTCAAGTGATTCTCTTACCTTGGTCTCCCAAAGTGCTGGGATTACAGGTGTGAGCCACCACACCCAGCCAAATGATGTAATATTACTGCTGAGGGTGGGGGGATCACACATCTTACTAGAACACACTCAAAACATGCAAAATTATTTTAATCATATATACAACAAACTCAGCAAAAACAATAAATCACACCTGCATAACTTGCTGCAATTTTAGAACTCGCTTGTAGATGGCTGAATTGGGCACATTATAGCGTTTGGCATTTTCAAACATTAAATTCAGATCACACTCCAAATGATCTAAAGTTTCATATTCTTGATTCTTCAGCTTTGTTCTGTGAAAGACAAAGAAATTGCCAGAATTTTCTATCATGAAAATTATGAAACATTCTTCCTGTAAGTCCAATGCAAAATCTTGACAAGCACTAAATGGTATCTTTACTGGTAATACTGATTAGGAACTTAAAAATGACTTTTGAGATACAAAGTAAGGAGGCAAAAGCACCATTACATTAAGGTAATATGACAGTTTACTTGAAAATCCAAAAGAATAAACTAAAAAACTATAAGAAATAATAAGAAGACCTAGTAAAGACCTAGTAAAGAAGGCAATTACAAAGCAAATATTCTACTTGGAAAAAACCCTAATGGAAAAATCCTAATAGTTAATAAGCGAACCTTATGAAGGGACGAAAATTAGGGAGGTTTTAAGTGACCTCAGTGAAGAATCATGGTGATCTACCCATTTCTGAAAACAAAAGGCCATTCTAGTTCATAAGGGTTAAAGAGACAGTACTGACAGTGCAAAGTATTTATAAAGAGTGGTCTCATGATGGTAAAAGAGAGATAGATATATCAGAGTCCATTCACTTCTATTCTTCCAATATAAACACATAATAAATTGGCAGCTTAAAGTTGGGATTTTTACTTAAAAGTCTTAAGATTTCAAGTATCTCCCTTAAACACAATCATTATTATTGTATCAACTATCATAAAGCCCTATGTACTTTGTACAAAGTAGAATCACTATTTGCTGTAACACTATATGGATTTAGACAAGATAGACTTTAAATCTTTTGATTGTAGCATTTGCATGTTAACCATCAAAATCACAAAGACAGTTAACAATAATATGTATAAACAGCTTCACAGAATAAATGAATTTTCTCTTAGAATGGCATCTCCATGTAAAGTTTTATTTAAAATTTACCAAAATCATACTCAGATTCTGTGTTGTTCTCCAACAGATGAATATTAGAGAACATCTTTGTGATGAAGCAAACAACAGCTAAGCACAAAGTCAGCTCTCAGTACCAGGTTGTGTAGCTAGCACCTAGAGTTCCAATTACAGCCTCAGACTTGTTCCCGTCAGCTCAAAGAGTGGAGTGCTAGATGTTCTCAACACCCTCAAATAGACAGAAAACCCAAACTTGCAAATAACAACAAATAATAAACCTGCAGATATTTATCAGATTACTATTAATCAAGGGTTGTGGGGGAGGAAAAAGAAAAAAAATAGGGGGGACAAATCCCAGTACAGCAGAGGGTAGCATATGGAGTCCACACTATCTAGTTCCTGCTTACTCTTCCATTTTTGTTGCTTTTGGGGAAACTCAACTATCTTCCTTCTGCCAATAGATCTTCCTAGGGGTACACTGTACAATATAGTAGCCACTAGCCATGTGTGGCTATTTAAATTAAAATTAAATAAAACTTAAAATCTAATTCCTTAATTGCACTAGCCACATTTCAGGTGCTCACTAGCCACATGTGACTAGTGTCTATCACATTGGAATATTGATAATAAAACATTTTCATCATTGCAGAAAGTTCTGTTGAATAGCACTGCCCCTAGACCTCCCTGTTGCTCTGTAGACCACAATGGAAGGGATCGTAGGCACAGTAAGGCTCCTGTCAGGCACCAGTGGCTCACAATCCGCGGAAGGCAGCAATATTAGACATAATAGTTGACCCTTCAGAACTTTAGTGTGCTGGGCTTCAACAACTTCCCTATTCCTTACTCTCCGCTGTGTGCCACACAATGGCCATTATAAATTACAAAGGGGAGGGGAGATATTACTGACTTACAGCAAAGTTTATATTAGAAAATTTCAACTTGGAAGAAGGCTGTGTTGGCAGGAGACTGAGCTGGCTAAGAATTTGTCTTCTTTTGAACTAAGCTACTATAATAAGACTATTTAAATAATTAAAAAACTAATAATGAAGGAGAAAGGAAACCAAGAACAAAAATTGTTCAAAATTTTGGACAGGGAACTTCTTAACATCTGTAAGACTATATCACTATCTTTTCCCAACACAAAGAAAAGACATATTTCTAGGCTATTTCCCTAATGAATGTCAGCCTTAATTTCCATGTTATTTTAATAAGACCAAAAAAACTAATTTTCTGTATCCTACTTGTATACAGGACCTCCAAGGTCTGGATTAAATAAAAGCACCATAAATCCTACTGATCAAGGCCAGGCGTGGTGACTCACGCCTGTAATCCCAGCACTTTGGGAGGTCAAGGCGGGCAGATTGCTTGAGCTCAGGAGTTTGAGGCCAGCCTGGGCAATATGGCAAAACCCTGTCTCTATTAAAAAAAAAAAAATTATTACTGATCAAATGGTGAAAATGAAAGTTACAAATGCAAAAGCATGAAACATACTTTGTTAGCCAGCCTTATTTCCTAGAATCCAGCAAGCACAAGAATTTTAATCCCTCCTATTTGGAAGCTTAAATATCTGCCATGAAGCCAACTTACTGTTACTTAGCTAAGGTAGTTTTATCTGCTTCTTGACTCTATCTGGGGATTCTGCTATAAAGCATCATATTTTATAATATTACTTCTTCCTTTTTGTTGAGACAGGGTCTTACTCCGTTACCTAGGCTGGAGTGCAGTGGCATGATCTTGGCTTACTGCAACCTCCATCTCCTACGTTCAAGCGATCCTCCGGCGTCAGCCTCCCAAAGTGCTGGGATTACAGATGGATGTGAGCCACCTCATCTGGCCAACTTTTGATATTTTTAAGTTTATTTTTAATTTAAATAAACAAGAAGACACAGCGGGACCAATTAAACTTTTTCTGTTCTTTATACCAAAAAGTCTAAGAATTTTTATTGATTTCCTGAAAACAATAAATATCTTAGAAAATGTGTAATGTAAGAAAGGAGCTTGGAATGTACAGGTAATATCAAAATTCACAGAGATTGATTAAAAGATGGAAGGCAAACCAAGTGATTTTGAACACATTCATTTGATTCCAACTTAAGATTTTTGGTTAACTTTCCTTAAAGATATTTATTCTTTGGAATGTTTTGAATTTTTACGATTCTTTGGGAATGGTCACCTGTTCTGCTTTTTACAGAAACAGAAATTTTAGCTATTGTGAATGCTGCTGCTGTGAACACAGGTTTACAAATACCTCTTTGAGACCCTGCTGTTTTTACAGAAACAGAAATTAGGTCAGGATCTATTTAAAAATAAATTAAAAGCTCATGAATTTTGTGTCTGTCTGGAAATCAGGGTTTTTGACTTTCAGAGATATTATACAGAGTCCAAAAATATACTCCATGACATTACGGATTTTTTTTAGCTTTCACAGAAGAGATTTTAAAAGGCCGGGTATGGTGGCTCACACTTGTAATCCCAATATTTTGGAAGGCTGAGGTGAGAGGATTATTTAAGGCCAGAAATTCAAGACCTGGGCAACAAGCAAGACTTGGTCTCTACAAAAACATTTTAAAAAATTAGCGGGGCATGGTGGCATGTGTCTGTGATCCCAGGCAGAAGGATCCCTTGAGCCCAGAGGTTCGAGGTGATCATGCCAGCTTACGCAACAGAGCAGAGACCCTGTCTAACAAAAAGAAAAAAGCAATTTGATATTGGGAGGTATGGAGAGAAAATGGGCACTGAAGAAAAGGTTACTTCCCCCCCCAATTTGAAAAATTTTGGTATAACACAAAATTTACCACCTTGACCTTTTTTTTTTTTTTAAGAGATGGAGTCTCACTCTGTCACCCAGGCTGGAGTGCAGTGGTGCGACCTAGGCTCACTGCAATGCAACCTCCACCTTCCCGGTTCAAGCAATTCTCCTACCTCAGCCGCCCGAGTAGCTAGGATTACTAGCTCCTGCCACTAGGCCTGGCTAATTTTTGTATTTTTAGTGGAGACGGGTTTCACAATGTTGGCCAGGCTAATCTCAAACTCCTGATCTCAAGTGATTTGCCCACCTTGGCTAACCAAAGTGCTAGGATTATAGGTGTGAGCCTCTGCACCCAGCCTACTTTGACCATTTTTAAGTGTACAGTTTAGTAGTATAAAATACATCCATAATGCTATGCAATTAATATGACCATCCATCTTTAGAACTCTTTCCATTTTGTATGACTGACACTCTATACCCATTAAACAGTAACTTCCTGTTTCCCTCTTTCCCTAGTCCCTGGCAACTACCATTCTATTTTGCCTCTGATTTTTTTTTTTTTTTTAATGTTCTGGATCATTGTCTATGTCTCTATGACTTCTGACTACGCCTATACTCATATCAATAGAATCATACAGTATTTGTCTTTTGTGACTGGGTTATTTCACTTAGCATAATGTCCTCAAGCTTCATCCATGTTACAGCATTTCAAAATTTCTTTTAAAGGTTGAATATTCCATTGTATGTACACACCATTTTGCATATCCCCTCACCTCTTGATGGATACTTGAATTGCTTCCATGTTTTAGCTATTGTGAATGCTGCTGCTGTGAACATAGGTTTACAAATACCTCTTTGAGACCCTGCTTTCATTTCTTTGGGGAACATATGCAAAATGGAATTTCTTAATCACGTGGTAATTCTATGTTTAATGTTTTCCACAGCATCTATACCATTTTACATTCCCATCATCTGCACAGAGGTTCCAATTTCTCCACATACACACCAATAATAATAATTATTATTTTTTTAAAGTAACCATCCTAATGAGTGTGAAGCGGTATCACACAATAGTTTTGAATGGCATTTTCCTAATAATTAGTGATGCTGAGCATCTTTTCATGTGCTTATTAGCGAGCTGTATATTTTCCTTGGAGAAAGGTCCATTCAAGTCCTTTGCCCATTTCTGAATTGGGTTGTTTTTTTGTGGTTGAGATGTCCTACTATTTGTAATGATACTATTGTGATTTAAGAATTCTGTCTGGTAGCCCAATGATCACTTTAACATTTTCTAAATAGAAAAAAGAGAACAAGATGAATCATCTTTCTGGTATGGTTTCAGTTAATGAATTCTCCAGCAACTGACTATGCTTATCCTGGGGTTTCAACTATAGGTACATAACCTGAATACAGATTAACTGTCATAATTAAAATATTAATAAAAGATGTAGGTTGAAAGATTTTTGTACTTTGCTCAGTTATAAGATAATGAACAGTTAAGGCTGGGTGCAGAGGCTCACACCTGTAACCCCAGCACTTTGGGAGGCTGAGGTGGGCAGATCATGAGGTCAGGAGATTGAGACCACCCTGGCCAAAGTGGTGAAACTCAGTCTCTAATAAAAATACAAAAATTAACTGGGTGTGGTGGCGCACACCTGTAGTCCCAGCTACTCAGGAGGCTGAGGCAAGAGAATCACCTGAACCCAGGAGGTGGAGGTTGCAGTGAGCTGAGATCGCGCCACTGCACTCCAGTCTGGCAACGGAGTGAGACTCCGTCTCAAAAAAAAAAAAAAAGGTAATGAACAGTTAAAATTTGAGGTTAAAAAAAAAAACAACACCATTTTTACCTTTAATATCCTTATCCATTTTAGGAAGGAATACATTATGTGCAGGCTCAACCACAACAAAATAAAATTATATTGAATAATGTAGAAGACATCTTACCGGATCTGTTGTAGTGATATGGGCATTTTAATTTGCTGGTAATAATCAGGGTATTTTTTCTTTGAAGGCAAATGGAAAAAAGGTTCAGCTATTAGCTGCCCTTGGTTATTCCGACAACTCCTAACTGTGTCATAAAGCTGATAAAAAGGATTTGAAACATCCATAAAGGAAGTGATGCTTTCTGCTTCTGACTCTCCCTCTTCATAACGTGCAGCTGGAAAGACAAAAAAAGTATTTATAAAGGGACGGATGAGATGAAGAAGGAACCATACTTTAAAGTTCATTTAACAACCTTCCAGATTGAACTAAATATATTTGAAAATTATTATTACTATTATTTTTGAGACAGGGTCTGGCTTTGTCACCCAGGCTGGAGTGCAAGGGCATGATATTGGCTCCCTGCAGTCTCTGCCTCTGGGACTCAAGCAATTCTCCCAGATCAGTCTCCCGAGTAGCTAAGAAGACAGGCGCACACCACCACACCCAGTTAATTTTTGGATTTTTCAGTAGAGATGGGGTTTCGTCATGTTGCCCAGACTGGTCTCAAGCTCCTGAGCTTAGGCGATCTGCCAGCCTCAGCCTCCTAAAGTGCTGGGATTACAGGTGTGAGCCACCATGCCTGGCCCTTTAAAAAAAAAAATTCTAAGATAAAGGGAATAATTACTTTAAAAAAATAGTCTCTAAGGCCAGGCGTGATGGCTCACGCCTGTAATCCCAGCACTTTGAGAGGCCAAGGTGGGTGAATCACAAGGTCAGGAGTTCGAGACCAGCCTGGCCAACATGGTGAAACCCGTCTCTACTAAAAATAGAAAAATTAGCTGGGCATGGTGGCATGCACCTGTAATCCCAGCTACTCAGGAGGCTGAGGCAGAAGAATTGCTTGAACCCAGGAGGCGGAGGTTGCAGTGAGCAGCGATCACACCACTGTACTCCAGCCTGGGTGACAGACCAAGACTCCGTCTCAAAAACAAAAACAAAAACAAAAAAACCTCTCTAATGTTTATTAAAGAAAATGCTAAAAATGCTTAACATAATTGCATGTTTAGAGAAATATTACATAGAAATAGAATATTAAATAGTAAAAGTACACTAGTTTTAAAGGTGGCAAAATAGTCTCTTTTTGAAATGTGCTTTCTTCAGAGACTGTCTGCTATGCTTGGCCAAAAGGAGCAAGTAACCACTCAGAGATCCCAGAACTAAAACACTAACATGAAGTTTCGGAAAGTATAAATTTAGATTGGGCTGATTCTTTTTTATTTATTTACTTATTTATTTATTTATTTTTGAGACGGGGTCTCACTCTGTCGCCCAGGCTGGAGTGCAGTAGCGTGATCTCGGCTCACTGCAACCTCCGCCTCCCGAGTTCAAATGATTCTCCTGCCTCAGTCTCCCGAGTAGCTGGGACTACAGGCATGTGCCACCATGCCTGGCTAATTTGTTTTTTTTTTTGTATTTTTAGTAGAGAAGGGGTTTCACCATATTAGCCAGGATGGTCTCGATCTCCTGACCTCATGATCTGCCCACCTCGGCCTCCCAAAGTGCTGGGATTACAGGCGTGAGCCACCACGCCCAGCCTAGATTGGGCTGATTCTATCAGACATGATTTAGCCTTAAATCTCTGTGACTTTGCCCACTGATTTAAAACATCCCTGAGGAGTATTCCCTTGCTGAGGGAATTTTTAGGTAGAAGCAAATCATAAAAACACCAAAGCAAACAAAACGTAATTTTTATAAAAATAAAAAATATGTTGCTCATTTTCCCAAACTCCTAAACAGTGTGTAAGGACCATAATTTAAATTTTTCTTGATGGATCAGAATAAACATATAGTTGCTATGTACTCCCAGGTAAGAACAATAACCATTTATTAAGAATTTAGGGCCGGGCGCGGTGGCTCACGCTTGTAATCCCAGCACTTTGGGAGGCCGAGGCGGGCGGATCACGAGGTCAGGAGATCGAGACCATGGTGAAACCCCGTCTCTACTAAAAATACCAAAAAAAATCAGCCGGGCGTGATGGCGGGCGCCTGTAGTCCCAGCTACTAGCGGAGGCTGAGGCAGGAGAATGGCATGAACCCGGGAGGCGGAGCTTGCAGTGAGCCAAGATTGCGCCACTGCACTCCAGCCTGGGCGACAGAGCGAGACTCCGTCTCAAAAAAAAAAAAAAAAAAAAAAAAAAAAAGAATTTAGGCTGGGCGCGGTGGCTCATGCCTGTAATCCCAGCACTTTGGGAGGCCAAGGTGGACAAATCATGAGGTCAGTAGTTCAAGACCAGCCTGGCCAACCTGGTGAAACCCTGTCTCTACTAAAAATAAAAAAAATTAGCCGGGTGTGGTAGCAGGTGACTGTAATCCCAGCTACTCGGGAGGCTGAGGCAGGAGAATCACTTGAAACCAGAAGGCGGAGACTGTAGTAAGCGGGGATTACACCACTGTACTCCAGCCTGGGCAAAAGAGTGAAACTTTGTCTCCAAAAAAAAAAAAAGAATTTAATTAGGCCGGGCGCAGTGACTCACGCTTGTAATCCTGCCTGGGTGACAGAGTGAGACTCCGCCTTAAAAAAAAAAAAAAATTAATTATGTGTTAAGAGCTTGATAAGCACCAGCCTCAGGTAATCCTAAAACCAACACACAAGGTGGGTATTATTTCTTTTTCAAATGGGAAAACTGGGCATATGCATATAAGGTTAATTACTTCCACAAGTTCAGCCACCACATAAAGCAGTTGAAGGGGATTAGGAACCAGAGTCATAGAGCTAGAAGCAGATAAGAATTTGAAACTAGTCTTTTCTCACTCTACTACCTCTGATCTTTCCCCTGAAGAGCCTGCAGTTGGATTTACACCTAGGTATATATTTTGTTGCTACTGTAAGTGGCATCTTTTAAGAAAACTGTCAACTGTAATCCTTATACATCTTTTCTGATCCGTACACCACTGTTGTCACCGTAGGCTGGCTGGTACTGTGACTAACAAAGGTAACAGTATTACCTTGTTTCTGTTGGTAAGGGAAATGCTGTTACCTCTTCTCCATTAAAAATGGAGATACCCTTGGTGGGCACAGTGGCTCACATATGTAACCCCGACGATTTGAGAGGCGGAGGTGGGTAGATTGCCTGAGCTCAGGAGTTTGAGACCAGTATGGGCAAAATGATGAAACTCCATCTCTATCACAAATATAAAAAATTTGCTGGGTGTGGTGGCACGTGCCTGTGGTCCCAGCTACTCCAGAGGCTGATGTGGAAAGATTGCGTGAGCCTGGGAGGTGGAGGTTGCAGTGAGCTGAGATCACGCCACTGCACTCTAGTCTGGGTGACACAGTAAGACCCAGTCTCAAGAAAAAAAGGAGGCTGGGCGCAGTAGCTCATGCTTGTAATCCCAGCACTTTGGGAGGCCGAGGCGGGCGGATCATTTGAGGCCAGGAGTTCGAGATCAGCCTGGCCAACAGGGCGAAACCATGTCTCTACTAAAAATACAAAAAAAAAAAAAAAAAAAAAAAAAATTAGCCGGGCATGGTGACGGGCTCCTATAATCCCAGCTACTCAGAGGCTGAGGCAGGAGAATCACTTGAACCCAGGAGGCAGAGGTTGCAGTGAGCGGGGATTGTGCCATTGTACTCCAGCCTGGGCAACGACAGCAAAACTCCGTCTCAAGAGAAAAGAAAAAAAGGAGATACTCTATATCAATATCCCCCTCTCTTACTAGTTAGCAAATAATTTTTATCGTGAATGGGAACTGAAACAATTATCAAATCCATCTGCTGAGCAAATCATATGATTTTACTCTTATAATTTGTTACTGTGGTAAAGATTACTTTTTTTATCTTTTCTAATCCTAAACCCAACTGTGTCATTATCTACTATCTTTTATACACACTGCTAGACAGTGTGCTTATATTTTGTTCAGCTTTGGTGTCTAGGTTATATTAGATTCACAGGTTATGTTAGATTCACAGAATGAACTGCGGAGCTCTCTTTCTATTCTCTGCATGAGTTTATTTAAAATTCTATTCCTTAAATGTTTGGCCTGGTATTTTCTATGTGGGAAGATTTCATTTTATTTATTTTTTTTTGAGACGGAGTCTTGTTCTGTCACCAAGGCTGGGGTGCGATGGCGTGATCTCAGCTCACTGCAACCTCCGCCTCCTGGGTTCAAGCAATTCTCCTGCCTCAGCGTCCTGAGTAGCTGGGATTACAGGTGTGCACCACCACACCTGGCTAATTTTTCTATTTTTAGTAGAGACGGGGTTTCACCATGTTGGTCAGGCTGGTCTCAAATTCCTGACCTCGTATTCTCTCTTTTTTTTTAAGAGACAGAGTCTCGTTCTGTTGCCAAGGCTAGAGTGTAGTGGAATAATCATAGCTTATGGCAAACTTGAACTCCTGGGCTCAGCAATCCTCCTGCCTTAGCCTACCAAGTAGGTAGGACTACAGACATGCACCACACCACGCCCAGCTAATTTTTCTTTTTCTTTTTGTAGAGATGAGGTCTCGCTATGTTGCCCAGGCTGGTCTTGAACTCCTGGACTCAAGTGATCCTCCTGCCTCTGCCTCCCAAAGTGTTGGGATTACAGGTGTGAGCCAGCCTTTTTATTCTTGAATCCATTTTAGGCACTTATTTTCTAGAAATCTGTTCATCTAAATTTTTAAATATATTTGCATAACGTTATTCACATTTTTTTGGGGAGGAGCGGGGGAAAAAGTTTTGCTCTTGTTGCCCAGGCTGGAGTGCAATGGCACAATCTTGGCTCACAGCAACCTCCACCTCCCGGGTTCAAGCAATTCTCCTGCCTCAGCCTCCCAAGTAGCTGGGATTACAGGCATGTGCCACCACATGTATTTGTAGTAGAGACGGGAAGTTTCTCCATGTTGGCCAGGATGGTCTCGAACTCCCAACCTCAGGTGATCTGCCCACCTCAGGTTCCAGAAGTGCCAGGATTACAGGCGTGAGCCACCAAGCCTGGCCTTATTCACACATTCTTTTTAAAAACTCTGTATGCTCTCCTCCCTGCCAATATTGTTTATTTATTCCTTTTTGATAATCTCACCTCAGACTTGTTTATTTTATTCAGGGTTTTAACAGAATAACTTTTGACTTTATTGATCTTTCCTGTTAAAGGTTTCCTTTCTTTTCTTTTTTTTTTTGGAGGCAGGGCTGGAGTGCAGTGGTGGGATCACGACTCATTGTAGCCTCAACCTCCCAGGCTCAAGTGATCCTCCCATCTCAGCCTCTGGAGTAGCTACACATGGCTAATTTTTAAATTTTTCTTGTAGAATTAGCTGGGTGTGGTGGCAAGTACCTGTGGTCCCAGCTACTAGGGAGGCTGAGGCGGGAGGATTGCTTGAGCCCAGAGGTAGAGGTTGTAGGCAGCCAAGATCACACCACTGCTCCAGCCTGGGTGACAGAGGGAGACCCTGTCTTAATTTTTTTTTTTTTTTTTTTTGTAGAGGCAGGGTGTTTCTATGTTGAGCAGGCTGGTCTCTATCTTCTGGACTCAAGTGATGCTCCTGCCTCAGCCTCTAAAAGTGCTGGGATAAGAGGCGTGCACCAGTGTACCAGCCTGCATTGTTTTAAGCCACTAAGTTTGTGGTACTGTCTCAGCAGCAATAGGAAACAAATACTTACATGAAGAACTGTGTTCAAATCTCTATCTTCATTGGTTTTCTGTTTAGCTCTTGAAAGAAGACGGCTCCCAGACTAAGGGTAGTGTTTTGAATTTCTCTGTAAAGTTTCATCTGCTTGTTTTACATATTTTGAGCTCTTCTACAATTTAACTTGCTGATGAAATTAACCTTCTACCATCATTAGGTAATCCTTTTTATCTGTGTAATGATCTCTGTTTGAAAGTCCATCTTATCAAGAGTCAGTGTAGCTACTCTGGTTATTATTTGCCTGGTGTATCTTTCAGCCATCTTTTTCTTTTTTTCAAGACAAAAGCCCAATTTTATTATTTTTATTTTTTGAGACAGGGTCTCACTCTGTTGCCCAGGCTGGAGTGGAGTGGTGTGATCACTTCAGGCTCGACCTCCCTGGGCTCAGGATCCTCCCATCTCAGCCTCCCAAGTAGCTAGGACTACAGGCATGCACCAACATGCCTGAATAAATTTTGTATTTTTTGTAGAGACAGCGTTTTGCCATGTTGCCCAGGTTGGTCTTGAACTTCTCGGCTCAAGCAATCCTCCCACCTAGGCCTCTCAAAGTGCTGGGATTATGGGTGTGAGTCACCACACCTGGCCTTATCCATCCTTTTAGATTCAACTTTCTTATGTTTTTATATTTGATGTGTCTCTTGTAACCAGCCATATAACCTTTTTTTTTTTTCTCCCAAGACAGAGTCTTGCTCTGTTGCCCAGGCTGAAGTACAGCAGTGTGATCTCGGCTTACTGCAGTCTCCACTTCCTTGGTTCAAGTGATCTTCCTAAGCCTTCCGAGTAGCTGAGACTACAGGTGCGCTCCACCATGCCCGGTCAATTTTTTGTATTTTTAGTAGAGACACGGTTTCACCATGTTGGCCAGGCTGGTCTTGAACTCCTGACCTCAAGTGATCCACCCACCTCAGCCTCCCAAAGTGCTGAGATCACAGGTGTGAGCCACTGTGCCCGGCTGTGTGTCACTTTTATAATCAGTAAAAAACAATGCTAACAAGATAATATTTTTTCAATTTCTGATAAGATGAGGCCCAATTTAAATAAAAAAAATACTTAATTCTGTAGATCAATGTTTCAAAAAAGTAAATTTATACATAATAGTCTACAGTGATTATGAAATTTCTATAGGAGATTTAGTTAAAAACAAGATACAACTAGAGAAGTCTGTTGTGTAACATTCAGTAATAAAATTGAGGCCAGGCGTGGTGTAATCCCAGCACATTGGGAGGCCGAGGCAGGCGGATCACGAGGATAGGAGTTCAAGACCAGCCTGGCCAACATGGTAAAACCCCGTCTCTATTAAAAATACAAAAATTAGCCAGGTGTGGTGGAGCGTAAAGTTACTCAGGAGGCTGAGGCAGGAGAATCGCTTGAACCCGGGAGGCGGATGTTGCAGTGAGCTAAGGTCACGCCACTGCACTCCAGCCTGGGCAACAGAGCGAGACTTCACCTCCAAAAAAAAAAAAAAAAAAAAAAATACCAGAATAATTTAATGAAACAAATTTTATCTTTACACATAAAAAATCTATAGTAAAGGGGAAAATATTATATCAAACTTAAGAGAAAGACAAGCCAAGAAGAAATTAGAGCTTACTGAAAATATAAGCTAAAGCCTGAAAATCTAAGATGAATGTGGATTTCTGAGATTTTCTGATGCTTTTACTAGTACTCACTATTTATCACTACAGGTTTTAAACCGGGATCTGCTAAGTTATCAATTATTTTTGCAGAAGTATTATTTACCCAAATATGAGTTTTAAGACAAGATAAAGCATTAACCTTTTGATAGGTCTGACAACCAGAGTACAATCAAATGCAACAAAATAGCATGTACTTCCCAACCAGCAAACCCTAGGCCAGAACAAAATCACTGCGATTTCATTTAGCCAGAAGGATCCACTAAGAAGGCATTTCACTAGTCAAAACCTAATGCCTACCAGCTAAAGCAGCATCTTCTTCACTTTCTGAGCCATACTGAAGTGCCATTGTAATTGCTGATAAACGACCTCCTTGTACTGCTCTTTTATTACTACAACAAAAAAAAAAGCAATTAGAAGACATGGAAGGATGTTACCATAATTAGGTTACTTTACAGGGAACAGGAACTATTAACAAAGTGTTAAGATAAAAGAAAAATAATTTCTATTCAATTGCCTCCTTAGTTTCTCTCTGTACTTAATGGTCCTCATAATCAATCTTAGCCAAGGAAACTATTTTTTTCCTCATAGAAAAGAGGGAGTGGAAAATAAGAACTCAGTCACAGTTGCTGATAATTCTAAGGTGTTCATATTTTACAATACAAATTCTATTACGAGGCTGGGTGTGGTGGCTCATGCCTGTAATCCCAGCACTTTGGGAGGCCGAGGTGGGTGGATCACCTGAGGTCAGGAGTTTGAGACCAGCTTGGCCAACATGGTGAAACCCCATCTTTACTAAAAATGCAAAAAATTAGCCGGGCATGGTAATGGGCACCTGTAATCCCAGCTATTCGGGAGGCTGAGGCAGGCAAATCACTTGAATCCAGGAAGCAGAGGTTGCAGAGATTGTGCCACTGCACTCCAGCCTGGGCAACGAGAGCAAACTTCATCTCAAAAAAAAAAAAAAATCAAAAACAAACAAAAACAAATTCTATTATGAATTTTAAAAACCTATTAGATTTAACCTCACATTTTATTGGTAGCTAATATTAAACACTGCCTGAGAAATGATGCTTAAGCATCATCAGAGAAGTGATATAAGGCCTACTTTAGTAATTCAATCTTTTTTTTTTTTTTTTGAGATGGAGTTTCCCTCTGTTGCCCTGGCTGGAGTGCTGTGCCACGATCTCGGCTCACTGCAAACTCTGCCTCCCGAGTTCAAGCGATTCTCCTGCCTCAGCCTCCCAAGCAGCTGGGATTACAGGCACCTGCCACCACACCCAGCTAATTTTTGTAGTTTTTAAGTATAGACAGAGTTTCACCATGTTGGCCAGGCTGGTCTGGAACACCTGACCTCAAGTGATCCACCCGCATCAACCTCCCAAAGTGCTGGGATTACAGGCGTGAGCCACTGTGCCCAACCTAGTAACTCAACCTTTTAAATAAACCATTTGACGGCCAGGCGCGGTGGCTCACGCTTGTAATCCCAGCACTTTGGGAGGCCGAGGCGGGTGGATCACGAGGTCAGGAGATCGAGACCACGGTGAAACCCCGTCACTACTAAAAATACAAAAAATTAGCCGGGCGTGGTGGCGGGCGCCTGTAGTCCCAACTACTCGGAGAGGCTGAGGCAGGAGAATGGCGTGAACCCGGGAGGCGGAGCTTGCAGTGAGCCGAGACTGTGCCACTGCACTCCAGCCTGGGCGACAGAGTGAGACTCCGTCTCAAAAAAAATAAATAAATAAAATAAAAATAAATAAATAAATAAATAAATAAACCATTTGACAACAGATTTTCATTAACAACCAAACTATACCCAAAAATATTCCTTCAAGATAGCCACTGGGCAAATACTAGTATGCCTATCTTTATAAGCACAGGCCAACTCTCAGACTAAACATTCTTTTTCTCACCGGTAATACTTGCTAGTGGGATTTCTCTCTTCACCAAGGCTGCCTTTACTGTGTGAAGGACCTGTCAGTCTGGCTGCAGCCAAGTTGGATGGAGTCCTATCCAGAGATAAAATAAAAAGCTTAGAAACTTGGTAGCTGAAATTAGAGTGCTGGGTAAACAAATAAACACACATACAACCATTTTCTTCTCTTCTAAATAGAAATGCAAAATACTTCTGAACTTCTACTATGCAGCAGATTCTGCTTTAGGCCCTGGGGACTCTGCAGGGAAGAATACTGCAGGCCCTGGTACTGAAACAATGTCAAGGCCAGAGGAAAGCTTTGAAAGTAGTCACCCAACCTTCCCATTTCAGGTAGGGGGAAATGCAATCCTAGAACTAAGACTAGTTCAAGATCACAGTCCTGGCCAGGTGCGGTGGCTCACGCCTGTAGTCCCAGCACTTTGGGAGGCCGAGGTGGGTGGATCACGAGGTCAGGAGTTCAAGACCAGCCTGGCCAACATAGTGAAACCTCATCTCTACTAAAAATACAAAAAGATTAGCCGGGTATGGCGGCGTGTACCTGTAGTCCCAGCTACTTGGGAGGCTAAGGCAAAAGAATTGCTTGAACTTGGGAGGGGTGGAGGTTGCAGTGGGCTGAGATTGTGCCACTGCACGCCAGCTTGGGCAACAGAGTGAGACTCTGTTTCAAAAAAAAAAAAAAATCAGAGTCCTAGTACAAAGAAAAGCCAGGATGAGACTGGATCTCCTGATACCTGCTAAACAGCCTTACCAAAAATAAGTATACTACTACTATTATATATAAATATCATACTATTATCTATTCTGCGTAATATTAATATATACCATATATTATATGTATATATATTCATATTTGTACAAAGCAATAATATTTGTACAAAGTATATAGTGATGTAAAGTTTTAAAACATGTTTCTTCTTAAATGAAGCCCTTCAGCAGCAAAGGGGCTAAGAGTTACTACTATCTTCAGAATTATAATATCAACTGTATCATCTTGAAATGCAACACAAACCGTGTTTATGTTTATTGATTTCACTACCCAGAAAATTCAGCAAATATAAAGGCATAAGGGTTTTAGACATTTTCTTTTTTTTTTGAGACCGAGTCTCGCTGTGTCACCAGGCTGGAGTGCAGTCGTGCGGTCTCAGCTCACTGTAACCTCTGCCTCCCGGGTTCAAGCAATTCTCTTGCCTTCGCCTCCTGAGTAGCCGGGACTACAGGCATATGCCACCACGCCTGGCTAATTTTTGTATTTTTAGTAGAGATGGGGTTTCACCATGTTGACCAGGATGGTCTTGATCTCTTGACCTCATGATCCGCCCACCTCAGCCTCCCAAAGTGCTGAGATTACAGGCATGAGCCACCACGCCCAGCCTAGACATTTTCTTAAACCTACCTCATTCGAAGACTTGACTTGGCCATTTCATGATGTTCAATTTCAGCCTTTTTCATATAAAATATTTTTTTAATTGAATTTGCATCCTGTCAAGATAAAATTACTTGGTTTAAAAAAGGAACAGATAAAAGGACAGCTTAATGCCCCCAACTCATGCAATGGGCACCTTCTATGGCACTCTTTCCACTTGGAGCAGACTTTCATTCAATACCCACAAAGCTGCATCCTCCAACATTTCTACAAGCTTCCAAAATATCTATCTTCATAAAGTCATCACTAATTAAATATAGGTTAAAATGCCTACTAGTTCTTTCATGATTAGTCAAGTAATATTTAGACAAAGATCTAATGGTATAATACAGTAATGCCCCACTGTCCATGGAAGATACATTCCAAGACCCCCAGTGGATGCCTGAAACCTTGGACAGTACCAAACCTGGAACACATTTCTGTCTATGTCTTCCATCCACAAATTTAATTTCTTTTCCATATTAACGAAGCACTTTTCATGCACTGTGGCTGTAACTTTTTGCAGTCTGAGGTACAACAATAAAACTAGCAGAAACGTCTTTTTTTTCCTTCTTCACAATTTCATGAATAGCAGATTCATCTTTTTTTTTTTTTTTTTTTTTTTTTTTTGGTGGAGTCAGAGTCTTACCACGTAGACCAGGCTGGTCTCAAACCCCTAGCCTCAAGTGATCCTCCTGCCTTGCCCTCTCAAAGTGCTGGGATTACAGGCCTAAATCACAGTGCCCAGCAGGGAGATTTGTTCTTACTGTAGATCTCAGCAATCTCAGCATACCTTTTTTTTTTTTTCCTTTCTTAAGAACTTTCACCTTTCACTTAAAGGGAGCACTTTAAAGCTTCTTGAATTGCCAGCATCACAACTCTTGTGCTTTGGGGCCATTATTAAGTACAATAAGGTTACTTGAAATAAGCACTGTGATACCACAACAGTCGATCTGATAACCGAGATGGCTACTTAGTGACTAACGGCAGGTGGTGTATATAGTGTGGATAGGCTGAACAAAGGAATGATTCATGTCCCAGGTGAGACCGGCTAGGACAGAGGTGGATGGCATGAATTTCATCACAATACTCAGAATGGTGTGCAATTTAAACTTATGAAGTGCTTATTTCTGGAATTTTCCATTTAATATTTTCTGACCTCAGAACCATACGAAAGCAAAACCGTAGATAAGGTGAGGGACTATGGACAATTAACTCTACTTGTGTACACTGACCTAAAAATCAAAATAAAGATGCACTTCTAAGATTAAAGATTATATACACAAGTTTAGAATGAATGTACTTGCTTAAGTTTCCCTTCTCTTTAAAACTTACGTTAGAAAAAATAATTAGACCCAAAAGTAAAATTCTTAACTGTAACAACAAACAATTAGTACTGTATATTATTAAAATGTCCTATTAGGGACTAGGAATACAGGGACTTCATAGTTCATTCCTGATTTTCTCTCAGAATTTCTTAAAAGATGAAAAATAAAAGTTATCACTAACTACCAACAGCAATTTTGAGTATTTGAGTCAGCATTCAGAAAATTTAAATGATTTTATTCCCAAAAGATTTTCTGAGTCTCCTCTGGCAAATTCCCAATGATACATGATTAATTCAATAAATTTCTACAAGCAATTATTCATTACAGAACTATAAAACTTCTAAGATGCAATTTGCAAAGCAATGAAACAGTCATTTTACATTGTGTACTGCACTACACAGATTGCTTTTTATATTTATGAAGTTTAAATGCAGGGAATAAGTCAATATTTAACTAAAAAACAGATTCAAAACTAACCAGGTCTGGCATAAAGACAGAAATTTAGGTGAGTGGAATAGAAACAAGAATCTAGAAATAAACCCATACATCTATGGTCAACTGAATTCTAACAAAGTTGCCAAGACAATTCAATGGGGAAAGAATAATCTTTTCAATATATAGTGCTGGGATAATATCTCATATCAAAGAATGAATTTGGACTCCTACCTTACATGTACCTCACATATACAAAAATTACTTCAAACTGGATCAAAGCTCTAAGTACGTTAAGAGCTAAACTATAAACTTCTTACAAGAAAACATAGGTGTAAATCTTTGTGATTTTGGATTAGGCAATGATTTATTTGATATGAGACTTAAGCATTAGCAACCAAAGAAAAAAACAGATAAAGTGAACTTCAAAATGAAAAACTTCTGTGTGTCAACAGACACAATTACAAAAGTGAAAAGACAAGAGAATGGGAGAAAATATTTGCAAACCATTTACATGATAAGGGTATAATATCCAGAACATATAAAGAACTCTTACAACTCAACAACAAAAAAACAGGTAACACAATTAAAAAATGGGCAAATGATCTGAACATTTCTCTAAAGACATATGAATGACCTAAAAATCAAAATAAAGAATAAAATAAAAAGATGTTCAGCATCATTAATCATTACGGAGATGTAAATCAAAATCACAATGCCATACCACTGCACACTCCCTAGGATATCCATAATAAGAACAAAAACAAAAATGGAAAACAAGTGTTGGTGAGGATGTGGAGAAATGGTAACACCTGGATATTGCTGGTGGGGATGTAAAATGGTAGAGTTTGGAAAACAGTTTGGCAGTTCTTCAGAAAGTCAAATATACAGTTACCACATATGACCCCGCAATTCCATTCCTAGGTATGTATCAAAGAGAAAAAAAAAATATATATATATATGTAGTATTTATATGTCCACATAAAAATGTATATGTGAACGTTCACAACAGCATTATTTATAATAGCCAATAAGTAGAAACTATCCAAATATCTATCAACTGATGAATGGGTAAATACAGTATATCCCTATAGCAGAATATTATTCTGCAATAAAAAGAACATAGTACTGACACATGCTACAAAATGCATAAACCCTGAAAACATTATGCTAACTGAAGGAATCTAGTCGCAAAAAATCCATATCACATATTATATGATTCCATTTGTGTAAAATGGCAACAGGCAAACACAGAGACTGAAAATAGATTTGAGGTTGCTTAGGGCTAGAGAAGTTGGGGGGACATAAAGGGTGACTGTTAACTGACTGGAGTGATGGCTGCCCAACTCCATGAATATAACAAAGACCATTAAATTAAATACTTTTTTTTCTTTTTGAGACAGAATCTTGCACTGTCGCCCGGACTATGGTGCAGTGGCACAATCTCAGCTCACTGCAACCTCTGCCTCCCGGATTCAACCAATTCTCCTACCTCAGCCTCCCGATTGGCTGGGATTACAGGCGCCTGCCACCATGCCTGGCTAATTATTGTATTTTTGTAAAGATGGGGTTTCACTACGTTGGCCAGGCTGGTCTGGAACGCCTGACCTCGTGATCCACCCACCTAGGCTTCCCAAAGTGCCAGGATTACAGGCGTGAGCCACTGTGCCCAGCCTAAATTAAATACTTTTAATGGGTAAAGTGCATGGTATGTGAATTATATCTCAATAAAGTTGTTTTATAAAAATTACTGACCTTAAATTAAACTATCTACTATTACCAAGGAAAACAGCAACAACAACAACAACAACAACAACAAAACTAACCTTGAATACTTGAGAGCCAGGCTCATTATACGTTTTGGCATTTTTTGCGAGGAGATCTATATCTTTGGCCATTGCATGAATACTTTTGTAGCTTCCATTCTACAATAAACAACAAAATATAGCAGTTCCTTTTAATGAGTTCATCAGTACAACCTTTAAAAAAAGAACCCCACATATTTCTAAATTGTCACCATATTCCAAGACTTTATTGGAAAGTACACATACGAACAACATGTAAAGTCATTTTCTTTTTCATAAATTATTACTGTACTCATTTATAAGTAAGTTTTTGAGATAGGTAACAAAACCAGAGCAGCATTATTCTCATAAAAATAAATTACAATTTTTAAAAAGTCAAATAAGGTAAAAGTTTTATTTTGCAAACACATAGTGTTTACTATGTGCCAGGCACAGTTCTAAGTGCTTCATGAATACTAATTCTTTAAAGTGGATTTAATAGTGTGAAGCAAAACTCCCTCTAGTTACATGAACCACTCAGGGTAAAATATGAAATCAGTCCAGCACAGAGGCTAACATTTTCTGAGTACCTACTGTGTGCTAGAGCTGTCACATCTTAAGGCTCACTCAATCCAAAACAACCCAGGAATACTCATATAGTTGCCTAAATTTACAAAGGAAATGAAAGACGGACACACTTTTAGGTAAGAGGCACACATGACTAATGATAAGTACACGGAAATGAAAAAGACATGGTATAGAGAGAGTAAGGAAACCAAATTGAGTGAAATGGAAAGTGGAGAAGGGTAGAACCATAAGCACAGATAGGGTAAAAACAAAAAAGGCAGAATCCAGAAAGCCAGGCAAAGGAGTGTAGCTATTTGCCACGTGGGACTACCAACAACTACACATCCTTCTTACATGGAGGGAATCAGCACAGGCAAAGGGAGGGCTCTACCTCCCACAATGAGGATGAAAGTGGGCAGATGGTCACTTTGCCAGCAGCGTGGCAGCCAGGGCAAGGGGAAATAACCACAGGTCAGCTAATTCATGCTTGGGTCTAGAGGGATTAATGCAATGGCCAGGAATTCATTCCTGACTCCTGTAGAGGAGAGTCTAGCAGTAGAGCAGCAAGTATCCAGGGACCACAGTGGCAAATTACAGTGGTAACAGCAATGGCACCACAAAGAGGCTGTGCATGATCTCAGCTGTGCCATGATGTTCCTGAGTTCTGCCTAGTATCCAAAGGCTAGTTCTTCAACCTTTCTTTTCAACATTTCTATGAGCTATCCAATATGCTTTTCAAAAATTCCTTTTCCACTTAAATTAGTCAGAGTCAGTTTTATTCAACTGGTACAAGGAGTTGTGACGTGCTTTAGCAGGCATTGGAAAACAAGTGAATTAAGTCTCTGAACAGGGGACTGCTAGGAAGAAAGCCAAGGTCAGGAGGCAAGATATAGAAAGGACTAGAAAGTTTTTCATCAGAGAGGTAAAATAGATTATTCCAGTAATTTGGACATAAGAGGACAAGGACCTTGAATCGGGTGATGGCAAAAGGTGACTCTGAGACTTCTGGAAAGAAGAAAGGACAAGGTAAGGCGAGAAGTCAAAAAGAGAAGACTGGGGCTGAGATAGAGATGATTAAAGATCTGATTCAATTTCCAGGATTATGAAAACATAATCCTCCTACACAGATGTTAGAAATTCCAGGGATTTAGGAGACTTGAGTCATTCTCTGTAGCAGTTATTGGGCTGATTTAAAAACCTGATGAGGCCTGGCAGGGTGGCTCACACCTATAATCTCAGCACTTTGAGAGGCCAAGGCGGGTGGATCACTTGAAGTCAGGAATTCGAGATTAGCCTGGCCAACATGGTGAAACCCTGTCTCTATCAAAAATACAAAAATCAGCCAGGTTTGGTGGCAGGCACCTATAATCCCAGCTACTCGGGAGGCTGAGGCAGGAGAATGACTTGAGTCCAAGAGGTGGAGGTTGCAGTGAGGTGAGATGGTGCCACTGCACTCCGGCCTGGGTGGCAGGGCAAGACTATCTCAAAAACAAAAACAAAAAAAAAAACCCTAAAAAAAAAAAGATGATACATTAGGGAATCTGTATTTTATCATTCTGTGAAAATTTATCTGTGGTACCAGTAATTAAACACTGTTACTCTTTACTATTCTCTTAGAATTTAAAGTCAAAGAAGTTTCTCCTTCCTGGCAAACCACAGTGGCTATCAGTCTCATTTCTCAATGAAACTATGTAACACACCGTTTTCCTTTTTGCCTTATCTCCTGGGAGCAGCAAACCCTTCTTATCCTGGGAAGATCAGTGACTCACATTTATGAGGACCTCATGCTGTAGGTTCTATGTGAGATGCTTTATCTATATTATCACTAACCTCTATGACTCTGCAAAGTAGCGATACTACATGCAATATACAGCAGAGGAAGCAGGCAAATCACCTGACCAAAGTGACATAGCTGGTTAAGTAGTAGAGCTAGAAAAAGAACCATATCAGTTCTACTCTAAATACTCAATTTCTGGTACAATTTAGCTCTTTTTCCCTATACTTTCCCTTACTTCTAATAATCAAATTTTAAATCCTAGTCACTCAGTCACACAATTAATATTTATTAAGCACCTACTCTGTAGAGAAACAGTAAGTGTAAGGGTTGAGAACACAGACTACAGCTAGACTGTCTGGATTCAAATCCCAGTTCTCCCTACTAGGCGGTGATTTGGGCAAGTTACTTAACATTTCTGTGCTTCAGTTTTCTAACTTCTAAAATGGGAATAATAACAGTACTACCCTGTGGAGTTTTATTAATTAGCTAATACACATAAAGCACTTAAAACAGTGCTAGGTACATAGCAAGTCTATGTGAGTGTTTAGTTGCCACTATTTACTGCTAGGGATACAGTGAAGGGGTAGGGTAGAGAGGGCCAAAGAGAAAAAAGTAGTATCTAATTCCACTGACCTATCACTCTAACATCCGTTGTGGGTAGCTTTTATTCTAACGTATCCTAAAGCTATTTGGAAGCAGATAAAAATAAACAACAGGTTACCCCGTCTACCCTGATGTAATTATTATGCATTGTATGCCAGTATCAAAATTTCATGCACCCCATAAATATATACACCTGCTATGTACCCACAAAAATAAAAAATAAAAAAATTAAAAATGAAATAACGAAGCTTTTGTCACAAATGTATCTTTTATAATCGGAAATGTCAGTAACCAATGTGTTTTAATTTTTGTCCTAAGATGCAATCCAAAGCTACAATCAGTAACACTATTTTAATTTATTTACATGATTTGCTAATAACCCCTTACAGAGACAACTAGCTTCTCTGTTTTCTAAAAGCTCCTAGGAAAGATCATAGGCCAATCTGCTCTAAACCACAATCATTTACTTATGGTCATCTTCATACCTGTATCCTCTGGGCAATGGTCTTGAGATCTATAGGCTCCTTAATTATTGCATAATAATCTGGATATTGCTGGAAGACAAAAAACCAGGCATGCTCAATAAGTTAAACTACTCAGCTAATGAGAAAAGAAGGAAGTACATTGACAATCTGTTGTTCAAACAACCAATTAAGCAGCTTTGTGAGATTCAAGGCTAAAGACATGGCTGTACAGCACGTTTATTATATCAGAACCATAAAGAATTTAATTTTAAGAAGCTTCATGATCTATCCAACAGCATGACATAGGAGTTAAAACTTGGTATTTGAGTGTTATTATTATGCAACTAGCATACAATTTAATGTTTTAAAAAATTCTAGGCTGGGGCCAGGTGCGGTGGCTCACGCCTGCAATCCCAGCACTTTGGGAGGCCAAGGCAGGTGGATCACCTGAGGTCAGGAGTTCAAGACCAGCCTGGCCAACATGATGAAACCCAATCTCTACTAAAAATTCAAAAATTAGCCGGGCGTGGTGGCAGGCACCTGTCATCCCAGCTACTCAGGAGGCTGAGGCAAGAGAATTGCGTGAACCTGGGAGGCGGAGGTTGCAGTGAGCGAGATCGTGCCATTGTACTCCAGCCTGGGGGACAAGAAAGAGACTTTGTCTCAAAAAAAAAAAAAAATTCTTGGGAGGCCGAGGCGGGCGGATCACAAGGTCAGGAGATCGAGACCACGGTGAAACCCCATCCCTACTAAAAATACAAAAAATTAGCCGGGCATGGTGGCGGGCGCCTGTAGTCCCAGCTACTCAGAGAGGCTGAGGCAGGAGAATGGCGTGAACCCGGGAGGTGGAGCTTGCAGTGAGCCGAGATTGCGCCACTGCACTCCAGCCTGGGCGACAGAGCAAGACTCCGTCTCAAAAAAAAAAAAAAAAAAAAAAATTCTAGGCAGGGCTGCAGTGGCTCACACCTGTAATCCCAGAACTTTGGAAGGCCCGAGGCGGGTGGTTCACGAGGTCAGGAGATTCAGACCATCCTGGCTAACATGGTGAAACCCTGTCTCTACTAAAAATAGAAAAAAAAATTGGCTGGGCATGGTGGCACACAACTATAGTCCCAGCTACTCTGGAGGCTGAGGGAGGAGAATCGCTTGAACCCAAGAGGCGGAGGTTGCAGTGAGCCGAGATCGTGCCACTGCACTCCCGCCTGGGCAACACAGCAAGACTCCACCTCAAAAAAAAAAAAAATAAATAATCTAAATTCGACCAGGCACGGTGGCTCACACCTGTAATCCCAGCACTTTGGGAGGCTGAGGCAGCTGGATCACTTGAGGTCAGAAATTCAAGACCAACCTGGCCAACACAGCGAAACCCCGTCTCCAATAAAAATACAAAAATTAGCCGGGCATGGTGGTGTGTGCCTGTAATCCCAGCTACTTAGGAGGCTAAGGCAGGGGAATCGCTTGAACACAGGGGACGGAGGTTGCAGTGAGCCAAGATCACGCCATTGTACTCCAGCCTGTGCAACAGAGCAAGATTCCGTCTCAAAAAACAAACAAAAATTCTAAATTCACAGAATTATACAATTTTTCATTTAAGGTCCCCAGATATCTATGCCTAGAAATAAAGTAAAAGAAATGCTCTTCAGGAGTTTGTTACAAGCTCTTTTAATTTTGCAATCTAAATAACGTTATTATATAATATTCACATAAACTTTCATAAGGATCTGTAAGAAATCAGGTTGCAAAATTTGTTAGCTTCATGTTTAACTTGATGCTTCTGCTTATTTCAGTCAAAGTAAGTTTTTTCAAAACAAAATACCTTTTGAATGAAACTTTGTTAAAGAAATGAAGCATGGCTGGGCATGGTGGCTCACGCCTGTAATCCCAGCACTTTGGGAGGATGAGGTGGGTGGATCACCTGAAGTCCAGGAGTTCAGACTAGCCTGGCCAACATGATGAAACCCCATCTCTACTAAAAATACAAAATTAGCCTGGTGTGTTGGTGCATGCATGTCATCCCAGCTACTTGGGAGGCTGAGGCAGGAGAATCACTCGAACCTGGGAGGTGGAGGTTGCAGTGAGCTGAGATTGCACCACTGCACTCCAGCATGGGCAAGAAGAGCAGAACTCTGTCTCAAAAAAAAAAAAAAAAAAAAAAAAAAAGAAATGAAGCAAAATTCTGGTCAGGCATGGTGGCTCACGCTTGTAATCCCAGCACTTCGGGAGGCCGAGATGGGCAGATCACGAGGTCAGGAGTTCAAGACCAGCCTGGCCAATATGGTGAAACCCCGTCTCTACTAAAAATACAAAAACTAGCTGGGCGGCGCCTGTAATCCCAGCTACTCAGGAGGCTGAGGCAGGAGAATCGCTTGAACCCGGGAGGCAGAGGTTGCAGTGGGCTGAGATTGCGCCACTGCACTCCAGCCTGGGTGACAGCGCAAGACTGTCTTGAAAAAAAAGAAAAAGAAAGGCCGGGCGCGGTGGCTCAAGCCTGTAATCCCAGCACTTTGGGAGGCCAAGGCGGGTGGATCACGAGGTCAGGAGAGATCGAGACCATCCTGGCTAACACGGTGAAACCCCGTCTCTACTAAAAAATACAAAAAAATTAGCCGGGCGTGCTGGCGGGCGCCTGTGGTCCCAGCTACTTGGGAGGCTGAGGCAGGAGAATGGCGTGAACCCAAGAGGTGGAGGTTGCGGTGAGCCGAGATCGCGCCACCGCACTCCAGCCTGGGGGACAGAGAAAGACTCCGTCTCAAAAAAAAAAAGAAATGAAGCAAAATTATTAGTAACTTCTGATTTATCAAATACTAGCTCATCCCAAGAAGTTGAACATGTTGAGGAATATCCTTGAAGCTTTCACAACAACCTAGAATCACTCACTGCCCTCAGGCTTTCCTACAGATTTTCTTTCTTGGAGGAAATAACTGAAGTTGCCCAAATATCAAAAGTTGGTCTTATCAGATGGGAGGGGTTCAGGGGAAGTCAGATTGTGCTTTCCCAGCTCTTCCTACCTGTTCAAACCCTACTGAAGCCCAAGCAGCAACAACAAAAACAGAAAGCCACAGCCTTCACTCAGTTACTGGGCTGAACAGATGACCTCAGTGTTGCTTTATCTCATCTATCCCCTAAGTTTACCACTACTTTCTTTTTTTTTTTTTTTTTTTTGAGACAGAGTCTCGCCCTGTCGCCCGGGCTGGAGTGCAGTGGCGCAATCTCGGCTCACTGCAAGCTCCGCCTCCCGGGTTCACGCCATTCTCCTGCCTCAGCCTCTCTGAGTAGCTGGGACTACAGGCGCCCGCCACCGCGCCCGGCTAATTTTTTGTATTTTTTAGTAGAGACGGGGTTTCACCGTGGTCTCGATCTCCTGACCTCGTGATCCGCCCGCCTCGGCCTCCCAAAGTGCTGGGATTACAAGCGTGAGCCACCGCACCCGGCCAGTTTACCACTACTTTCTTAACCCTACATCTTCCTTTACTTGGATCAATCTCCATTGCTGCCGCTTCTCTTCACCAGTTCTACTTCTGAGAGAAAGTTCAGAGGACAAATTATGGCAAGGCTACCCAGCATGGGGTACAAAGTAATTCGAAGTCATCCAATCCCACAAATTCCCAATCTACCTCTCCCATGCAGCCAGCCTGCTTGGGACGGACTTACTAAGGAAAGGTGAAAACTGCCCTGCCCCTTCAGGTCTCAATCCTTGTTGTCTTTCAAATTGTCACACCCTGAGGGACCAATAGAAACCTGCTTTTCCCAACCAGCTCCTTCAATGTGACCTTGAAGGGAGAATGGGGGGAACTAATTATTGATGTTTCATTGCCCCAGATCACTGTTGTTGATTTGACCATCACTGATTATCTCCTGCAGGGTAAGAATAAATCTTGAGCAAAGACCGTACTTCTATTTTGTGTATATGTGTGTGTATGTGACAGAGAGCGAGAGAGAGAAAAAGAGACAGGGTCTCTTTCTGTTGCCTAGGTTGGAGTGAAGTGGCATGATCACAGCTCACTGCAGCCTTGAACTCCTAGGCTCAAGTGATCCTCCAAACTCAACCCCCACAAACAGCTGTGACTACAGGTGCACACCACCATGACTAGCTAATTAAAAAAATTTTTTTTATAGAGACAGAGTCTCAGCTATGTTGGCCTCTCAAAGCGCTGGGATTACAGGTGTGGGTCACTACACCTATCCTGTACTTCTTTTATAATTTTTTTTACTGTAATAAAATAAATTTCATGTAGTAACATGAAATTTGCCATTTTTAAGTGTACAGTTCTGTGGCATTAGGTACACTCACACTGCTGTGCAACTATCACCAACATCCACTTCCAGAACTTTTTAATCTTGCAAAATGGAAACTCTGTACACGTTAAACAACTCCCTATTCCCTCCAGCCCCTGGCAACCACCATTCTAACTTTATGTCTCTAAGATTTTGAGTATTCTAGGTACCTCACATAAGAAATCATACAGTATTTGTCCTTTTGTGACTGGCTCATTTTGCTTAAAATAATGTCTTTAGAGTTCATCCATGTAGGATGTTTCAGAATTTCCTTCCTTTTTAACGCCAAATAATATGCCACTGTATGTATATGTCACATATACATTCATTCACTGATAGACACCTGAGTTGCTTCCATTTTTAGCTATTGTGAATAATGCTGCTATGAATATGGGTATACAAATATCTCTTCAATATCCTGCTTTCACTTTCTTTGGAGTATATATCCAAAGTGGAACTGCTGGATCATATGGTAATTCCATGCTTAATTCTCTAGAGAATCATCATACTGTTTTCTCCTTTTCTTAAAATTTTAAGTCATATGGCCAATATTAATAATTATATCTTTCTAGTAAGATTCACACATAGGACAGCAGTGGTCAGTTGCTTTATTTCTAATGTTGTAACTATCTTATAGCTAGTCAAGACACATCTTTAAATAACGAGTCTTACCAATGACTGATGAGGAAAGCTGCATGCTACTCATCAGTCAACAAGCATCTTGCATAACTATGACCACCCAGCATGGGGTACAAAGTAATCTGAAGTCATTCAATCCTTTGGATCGGGTTCCAGTTATAGACAGTAATACAAAGGTAAATACAGCACAGTCACTGTCCTCAAGAAATTCAGGGAGTAGAAAAGGAGGTAGACAGAAAAGTAAATGATCACAATAGGGCTAAGTGCTACCATAGAGTACTTCTGAAAGTATATCCTTACCAGAAATATAAGAATGCTGAGACCATGAAAATGTTTGCAGTTTCATAGGCTAATGTGAGTCAAATCTATATGTTAATTATCTTTTGGGTGTAAAGGCATAAGGAACTCTGATACTTTTTAAAGGTCTCGCTTGTCTAGAAAACCTCTTCCTTTTTCAGGTAGAAGAGTACCTAATTCGTTTTTCTTTTTTCAGCGTCACCAGGAGATCAAAGAGAACTAAAAGGAGGAAGAACTCATTTATCTTCCTCTTACCCTGTCTCCTACACAAAGAGAAAAGTTTCTACTCTTAAAAATGCAAGGTTTAGGCCGGGTGTAGTAGCTCATGTCTGTAATCCCAGCACTCTGGGAGGCTGAGGCAGGTGCATCACTTGAGGTCAGGAGTTCAAGATCAGCCTGGCCAACATGGTGAAAGCTTGTCTCTACTAAAAAATAGAAAAATTAGCCAGGTGTGGTGGTGCATGCCTGTAATCCCAGCTACTTGGGAGGCTGAGGCAGGACAATCGCTTGAACTCGGGAGGCGGAGGTTGCAGTGAGCCAAGATCACGCCACTGCACTTCAGCCTGGGTGACAGAGCGAGACTCCGTCTCAAAAATAAATAAATAAAAAAGGTTTAGTTAAGGTGCTTATTTTATCAATGAAGAATTACCAATCTTGGAAACAACCCAATGTCCATTGACAGATGAATGAGTAAACAAAATGTAGTAAGGCACGGTGGCACAAGCCTGTATACCCAGCTACTTGGGAGGCTGAGGTGGGAGAATCGCTTAAGCCCAGGAGTTTGAGGTCAGCCTAGGCAACACAGCAAGATCCTATCTCTAAACAAAACAAAACACCCCAAAAAACTTATAAACAAAAGGTATTATATATAAATAACAAAATGCTATTCGGTTTTAAAAAGGAATGAAATTCTGATTCAGGCTACAATATAGATGAATCCTGAACATATGTTAAGTGAAATAAGCCAGTCACAGGACAAATATTGAATGATTCTTCTTCTATGACATACCTAGAATAGTCAAATTCATAGACAGAAAGCAGAATGCTGGTTGCCAGAAGCTGGGAGAAGAGGAGAGTGGACTTGGTGTTTAATGGGTATGGAGTTTTGGTTTTGTAAGACTAAAAAGTTCCAGATAGTGGTGATGGCTGCATAAAAATGTGAATGTACTTAATGCCACAGAACTATCCACTTAAAAATGGCTAAAATGATAAATTTTATGATACATATCCTTTACCACAATAAGAAACAACCAAAAATAATTACCAATCAAAAAACAAAAAACATAAAAATAAAAAAATAAAAATCACAACCTTCTGATCATGTAGAATGATAGACCGTATACATTTTGTGCTGCTGTGAGGAGGATCTCTTGGCTGCCTCCAACATCTTCCTTTTATTTATTTATTTTTTGAGATGGACTCTTGCTCTGTCACCCAGGCTGGAGTGCAATGGCATGATGTCAGCTCACTGTAACTTCCACCTCCCAGGTTCAATCAGTTCTCCTGCCTCAGCCTCCCGAGTAGGTGGGATTATAGGCGCGCACCACCACACTAAGGTAATTTTTATACTTTTACTAGGGATGGGTTTTCACCATGTTGGCCAGGCTGGTCTCAAACTCCTGACCTCAGGTGATCTGCCTGTCTTGGCCTCCCAAAGTGCTGGGATTAGAGGCATGAGCCACTGCGCCTGGCCCAACATCTCCTTTTTTTTTTTTTTTTTTAATTTGAGACGGGGTTTTGCTCTTGTTGCCCAGGCTGGAGTGCAATGGTGCCATCTTGGCTCACCCACTGCAATCTCTGCCTCCAGGGTTCAAGCGATTCTCCTACCTCACCCTCCCAAGTAGCTGGGATTATAGGCATGCGTCACCACGCCTGGCTAATTTTTTGTATTTTTAGTAAAGATAGGGTTTCTCCATGTTAGTCAGGCTGGTCTCGAACTCCCAACCTCAGGTGATCCACCTGCCTCGGCCTCCCAAAGTGCTGGGATTACAGGCATGAGCCACCACGCCTGGCCCAACATCTTCCTTTTAAACTTACTTTATTTATCAGTGATTAATACAATTCTTAAAGTACTAAAAACAAAACACTGACATGTACCTGTTTTTAATTGCATCACTTACCACTTTAGAAGGCAGTTTCTGAAAAAGTTCGCTAATGAGACGTCCTGATGGATTTGTAGCTACAACTATGGCTTCAAGAAGCTGCTCCAGGATCTCCTTCAAGTAAGTTGGAGAAGACTGGTAATGTGGAGAAAAAAGGACTTTGTAAGAGAAATAATAAAATGCTGAATATTACATAGTTTCTAAAATTGTAAAGCTAATTCAAAACAGCAACTTTTTTTTTTTTTTTTTTTGAGATGGAGAGGCTGGAGTACAGTGGCACAATTTCAGCTCACTGCAACCTCTACCTCCTGGGTTGAAGTAATTCTGCCTCAGCCTCCCGAGTAGCTGGGATTATAGGCGTGCGCCACCAGGCCCAGCTAAATTTTGTATTTTTAGTAGAGACGGGGTTTCACTATGTTGGCCAGGCTGGTCTCAAACTCCTGACCTCGTGTCCGCCCACCTCGGCCTCTCAAAGTGCTGGGATTACAGGCATGAGCCACTGTGCCTGGCCAAAAAAAGCAACTCCTAGGCAGTACTTATTTTAACTCCAAATTTCAAGAATATCCTATAATGTTCTGATGCTGGACATAGGCATTGTATCCCTAGAACAACCTATATGAACCTAATGAGGTGCCTTATATTATTTTTGCAATGAAATCTCTTGTACTAGGTCCTTTTACTGAACCTTTTTCTACAGTAAATATTGTAATGGCAAAGTTTAAGTGCTACAAATGTGAAATGAGCAACTAAGCAGGAGAAAACATGTCCCATAATAGTTCGTCATTTCTATATCTGCTGTTCACATCTACTGAAGTCTTCATATTCTTATAGGACAATGACTACTTACATGGAGTTGAGACTACATACTTTTAACCATGGGGTGCTCTACCAGGTCTAACTGAATTCAAATTAAGTCAAAACTAAATAGCGATTAAGTAAATCGATGTACACCATTTCTGTTCTATAGACTCACTGGCTTATATCTAGCTTAGTCACTGTTTCAACAGAGGAAGCATATGCCCCAAAGAGTACTTGACCAGGGAGGGTCCAAGTCTGAAGCAAGTTTCTAGAATAAGCAATGGAATGTCTCAGTCAAGGATTAAATTATGCTTCTAGTCCAAATCATTCTTTGTACATATAAAATAAAGAGTAATTTTTTTTCTGGTTTAAATCATAAAAGTACTGGTATTCTGTCCTAATCCAACAGAAGCTCTTTTTATTTAGTATAGTCTCAATTTTAAGGTCCAACACTTTTTTTTCTCCCCACTCTGTTGCCCAGGTTGGAGTGAAGTGGTGTGACCATGGCTCACTGCAGCCTCAAACTCCAGGGCTCTAGGAATCCTCCCACATCAGTTTTTCAAGTAGCTGGGACCACAGATGTGTACCACTATGCTTGGCTAATTTTTTTACTTTTTGTAGACATGAGTGTCTCACTACATTGCCCAGGCTGGTCTTAAACACTTGGGCTCAAGCGATCCTCCAGTCTCAGCTTCCTAAAGTGTTGGGATTGCAGGTGTGAGCCACTGCACCAGACCCAAGAAAATCATCCTTGATTTAAAAATTAGAAACCTGAAAATTTCTTCTCCCTCCATGAGAATCATTGAGTTATAAAATGAGTCTTGGGGTCTGGCATGGTGGCTCATGCCTGTAATCCCAAGCACTTTGGGAAGGTGAAGTGGGAGGATCACCTGAGGTCAAGAGTTCGAGACCAGTCTGGCCAACGTGGCGAAACCTCATCTATACTAAAAATACGAAAATTAGCTGGTGTGGTGACAGGCATCTGCAATCGCAGCTACTCAGGAGGCTGAGGCAGAAGAATCGTTTGAATCCAAGAGGTGGAGGTTGCAGTGAGCTGTGATCGTGCCATTGCACTGCAGCCTGGGCCAAAGAGCAAGACACTGTCTCAAAAAAACAAAATTTGAAAGAGGCGTGGGAGGTATAAATGTGAATGTACAAGACCCTCCCAATTTCTCATCAATTATGCATTACAGAAATATGGGCAAGTCCTAAATAGAGGCATTTTAATTTTTCGACTAGAGCCCTGAAGGTCTACACTAAGGGTGGCGCCTCTGCAAGCAGTGTTCTACCGAAGAAAGCATGGGCTGTTTCTCCTGTATTCATATCAGAGAGTAAAATTCCAGGAAATTCCTATTTTTAGCCTTCTATCTAGTTACAATCACTTAACTACTAAAAGAAATTGACAAGGTGCTGAGAAACTATATACATATATTTACATATCATATATAAAATATAAAATTTTATACATATAAAATATAATTTATACGAACTACACATATATATGTATATATATATATTTTGTGTATATCTGTCTATCTATCTATATAGAGAGATTTTTTTTTTTGGAGACAGCGTCTCATTCTACCACCCAGGCTGGAGTACAGTGGCATGATCTCAGCTCACTGCAACCTCTGCCTCCTGGTTGTTCAAGCGATTCTCCTGCCTCAGCCTCCCGAGTAGCAGGGACTACAGGTGCCCACCACCATGCCCAGCTGATTTTTGTATTTTTAGTAGAAATGGGGTTTCACCATGTTGGCCAGGCTGGTCTCAAACTCCTGACCTCAGGTGATCTGCCTGCCTTGGCCTCCCAAAGTGCTGGGATTACAGGGGTGAGCCACAGCACCTGACTAGGAACTGTATTTTGAGACTCTAAGAAGTAATTATATTTTTGAGAAATTCACCCATCACTGCTTCTCTGTATTCCAGCAAAAGGCCTATGTAGATAAGTTACAGAAGGGGAATATTCTGCATTGTACTTCTTACAATTTAGCTGTAGAAAAGAGTTGTGATCCCCTCTACTATTCTTTTTTCTCTTTTCAAATATGTCTTTTTATTTTCTGTCTTTCATTTTTTTTTTTGAGATGGAGTCTCACTCTGTCGCCCAGTCTGGAGTACAGTGGCGCCATCTCGGCTCACTGAACCCTCCACCTCCCGGGTTCAAGCGATTATCCTGCCTCAGCCTCCTGAGTAGCTGGGATTACAGGCATGTGCCACCATGCCTAGCTAATTTTTGTATTTTTGGTAGAGACGGGGTTTTACCGTGTTGGCCAGGCTGTTCTTGAACTCCTAACCTCAAGTGATCCTCCCGCCTTGGCCTCCCAAAGTGCTGGGATTACAGGTGTGAGCCACCACGCCTGGCCATGAAGCACGTGTCTTTATTTAGTAAATATTTATCAGCACCTACATGTCAGGTATAGTGCAGATATGAGGAATAAACGAACAAGAAGATACCTGCTTAGGAGCTATCATTCTACTTGGGGGAAGACAGAAAAACATGTAAACTAGTATGTTATTTCACATATAGTGACATTATAAAAACTGAAGACAATCCTGTGATGACAGGGTGGGGTAGCGGCTGAAAAGGAGGAAGGCGGAGCAAACAATGGAGATAGGGTGGTCAGGAAAGTCCTGTCTCAGTAGACACCATTTTAGATGGTGTTAGAACAATAAAAAAGAGCCAGTCACGGGAAAAGCCAAAGGAAGTATTTTCTACGCAGAAGAACAACTGCAAAATTCCAGAGGCAGAAATATACCTGGTATGTTCTAGGAACAGTAACCATTCTAACCTACAGAAATATTCCTCACTAAGGTGATTACATTCCAACTTCTAATCACAACACTGCCTTTCCTTACATGATGTCTCAATGTAGCAATACTGGACTAATCCTTGATAATATCAAGATTCTCTTTAAAACTGAGCAGGAAATATGCACTAATGTAAGTACAATTCATGAAAAATCACCACGCATGGCACACGTTGTCCAGGATATCCTAGGATCCCTTAAAAATGGAGTGGGGCTCTCTGGCTGAATGTCCTTTTATCCTCCCAGTTACTAATACAATTGCACAGGAATTCTAGTTGCCCAAAACAGCCCAGAGGGAATCACAAGCAGGGGCCCTCTCTGCCTTCCAAGAGCCCATCCATCACAAGTTCCAGCTACATACTTACTCCTTCAGTCACTGTGCCCTGATTGTCTTGCCCATCTTCATCATCATCTTCGTCATCTGCTTCTCCTTTCTGAACAAACTCATTTCTTGTTCGAAGGTACAAATCCCAGAGTTTGCAAGCGGCTTTATATTCAGGAGAATCTGGCTGTATGTTAGCAAAGACAAAAAAAAAAATCACTTTAGTAATGTACTGGAAATTAGTTGCTACTTTTAAAGCAACTGTTTCAGCAAAGACCAAAAATTCTATTACAAATTTTAACATCCTCATGATTAAAACATATATGGGTCTAAATCCTGTTTCCAAAAAATGAAGTGTATGTTTTAAAGACATTCTGAAATCAAATTATTTATGTCTTATCTCATTACAGAAAGACTTGAGGCAGAAGACAAATGATTTGCTAAATTAAAACTAATTATGACCGGGTGCGGTGGCTCACGCCTGTAATCCCAGCACTTTGGGAGGCCAAGGCAGGCGGATCATGAGGTCAAGAGATCGAGACCATCCTGGCCAACATGGTGAAACCCCGTCTCTACTAAAAATACAAAAATTAGCTGGGCGTGGTGGTACGTGCCTGTGTTCCCAACTACTCGGGAGGCTGAGGCAGGAGAATCACTTGAACCAGAGAGGCAGAGGTTACAGTGAGCCGAGATTGCGCCACTGCACTCCAGCCTGGTGACAGAGCAAAACTCTGTCTTAAAAAAAAAAAAAAAAACCCAAAAAACCCCAAAAAACTACTTATTACTAATACACTAAGAAAGACAACTTAAAGAGATTTGATTTAAAGGATAGAAGCTAATGACGGTTCTGATGTTATTAATACTTCTAGTTTGAAATTCTTTAATACCTTGTTTCAAAATGTCTGCTCATGAAGTATAGTGGGCATAATAAACTCTTGACTGAAACCTTCTAGTAAAAACAACGTTGGATGCAATGTTTAAAAAATAAAATAAAACTTTAAAAATGCATACATGGGATGCCAATAGGAAGTAAGGATGTTCATAAAATTAAAGGAGTAAAAGCAGGAACCCAGACGAAAACCCACAACACTTAAGTCAAATGTTCACTTTGAGGGCATTTATTTGTGATAAAACCAAGCTTTCATTTCCAAAGCTTCTCTGGGCAGCAAGGAGGGAAGACAAAGGTCAGGGTCTACCAGAAGCTGGGAATCCAAAGGCCACGGCTGCACTGTTAGTGGGAACTCAAATCAGTTTCTGCACTGCCAGGGAGCAAGGACGACTGCCCATCTCAACCTCTACCTATCTAAACTCACGCCTATCTCAAACCATGGCACTGAGAGGAGAGGAGACGCATGAAATGAATCTCTGAGAACTCTTCATCATAAGTTAGCCTTAATAAAGACAAGCCACTCATCCTGGACAAGCAACAAATCATTTCTGGATGAAACTAACTTCAATTTAATGCTCCAATGATCTCTACAGATAAAGTTCCAAGAAATATGAGCCCATAGTAAAAAAATCATGAGGCACATAAGAATCAAAGAATCACAAGAGAAAGCTAGAAAAAATGACAGTGACAACAAATATATGTATTAGATATTGGAATTCAAATATTAGATTATCAGAATAATCTACCATAGAATAAAAAACAGGTGTGTTAAAAATGTTTAAAAGTTGGGCATGGTGGCCAGGCACGGTGGCTCACGCCTGTAATCCCAGCACTTTGGGAGGCTGAAGCAGGGGGATCACGAGGTCAGGAGATTGAGACCATCCTGGCTAACACAGTGAAACCTCGTCTCTACTGAAAATACAAAAAAATGAGCTGGGTGTGGTGGCAGGTGCCTGTAGTCCCAGCTGCTTGGGAGGCTGAGGCAGGAGAATGGTGTGAACTGGGGAGGCGGAGCTTGCAGTGAGCCAAAATCGCGCCACTGAACTCCAGCCTGGGTGACAAAGCGAGACACCGTCTCAAAAAAAAAAGAAAAGTTGGGCATGGTGGCACACACCTGTAGTCCTAGCTACTTAGGTGGCTGAGGCAGGAGGATCACTTAAGCCCAGGAGTTTAAGGCTGCAGTGAGCTACAACTGTGCCTGTGAATAGCCAGTGCACTCCAGCCTGGGTGACAGAGCAAGACTTTCTCTCTTTAAGAAAAAAAAAAAGGGCCGGGCACGGTGGCTCACGCCTGTAATCCCAGCATTTTGGGAGGCCGAGGTGGGCGGATCATGAGGTCAGGAGATCGAGACCACGGTGAAACCCCGTCTCTACTAAAAATACAAAACATTAGCCAGGCGAGTTGGCGGGCACCTGTAGTCCCAGCTACTCGGGAGGCTGAGGCAGGAGAATGGCGTGAACCCCGGGGGGCGGAGCCTGCAGTGAGCCGAGATCGCGCCACTGCACTCCAGCCTGGGCAAGAGCGAGTCTCCGTCTCAAAAAAAAAAAAAAAAAGTTTAAAGAAACAATGAGTTTGAAAACAATGAGTAAAGTCCTACAGACTCTAAAAAAGACGCTACTTCCTATATGTAGAAAAATTAAAATGCAAATACTAAATTTATATTTAACTAATCTAAGAGATTTCACCAAGAAAACAGAAAGAACTAAAAAAAAAAAAAAAAAAAAAAGATTATCTAAAATGCAACACAGACGCTGGGCGCGGTGGCTCACGCCTGTAATCCCAGCACTTTGGGAGGCTGAGGCGAGAGGATCACCTGAGGTCAGGAGTTCAAGACCAGCCTGGCCAACATGGTGAAACCCTGTCTCTACTAAAATACAAAAATTAGCCGGGCATGGTGGCAGGTGCCTGTAATCCCAGCTACTCAGAGGCTGAGGCAGGAGAATCGCTTCAACCCAGGAGGCAGAGGAAGCAGTGAGCCAAGATCACACCACTGCACTCCAGCCTGGGCATCACAGCCAGACTCTATCACACACACACACACACACAAAAAGGCAACACAGACACAAAGGCAGGAAATATGAAAAGTTAAGAGAAATGGAGACCTGTGGGAAGTCTAATATAACACCCAATCAGAGTTTCTACAAGAACAGGGCAAAGGCAAAATGCAAAGACACGGCTAAAAAAAAGATGATGAGAAACACCAATCTAAGATTTATGAAGCATTACTACTTGCAAATTCTATAAAGATATCCACATCTAAATATATCACAATGAAACTATAAAATACAAAAGAGAAAAAGATACTAAAGATGGCCAGAAAAGACAAGACACATAACCTTTAAAGGAACAACAATCATACTGGCGGATGACTTCTCAACAGCAAAATGGAATGAAGAATAAAGAAAGTAGTAATAATGAATGGTACTGACTCTATAAATCAATATTATTATTATTATTATTATTATTATTATTATTATTATTGTTTTTAAAGACAGGATCTCACTGTTGCCCAGGCTGGAGTGCAGTGGCATGATCATAGCACATTGCAGCCTTGAACTCTTGGGCTCAAATGATCCTTCCACCTCAGCCCCTCAGGTAGCTGGGACTACGGGTACATGCCACCATGCTCAGCCAATTAAAACAATTTTTTTTTTTTTGTAGAGATGGGATCTTAGTACACTGCCTAGGCTGGTTTCACACTCTTGGCTTCAAGCAATCCTCCTGTCTCAACCTCCCAAAGCGCTGGGATTATAGGCATGAGCCATCATGCCTGGCTGAATAGTATTTTATGGCAGGGGTCCCCAACCCCCAGGCCACGAACAGCTACCAGTCCATGGCCTGTTTGGAACCGGGCTGCATAGAAGGAAGTGAGCAGCAGGCAAGACAGCATTATCACCTGAGCTCCTCCTGTCACATCAGCAGTGGCATTAGATTCTCATATGAGTGTGAACCCTATTGTGAACTGAGCATGCAAGAGATCTAGGCTGTGAGCTCCTTATAAGAATCTAATGCCTGATGACATGAGAAGGAAGAGTTTCATCCTGACCCTGCCCCCTACATCCACTGCTGTCCATGGAAAAATTGTCTTCCACAAAACTGGTCCCTGGTGCCAAAAAGCTTGGGGACCACTGCTCTATGAGATTCAAAAATCGCCACAAAAGAACTAAAGTACACAGCACCAGCATTATAAATAAGGAAAAGAGTGATCAGAGTTGAATTATTCTAAAGTTTTTGTATTGTTTGGAGGATTAAGATCCTGATTAGCTTCTGGCTTTGATAAGTTAATGATGCATATTAAAACTTCTTAGATAAGAACTAAAAGATTATCCATAGGTGTTACAATTTCCAAATTTTAGAGGTAATAAGAGGAAAAAAGTTTTGAAAAAAATGAAATCAAAAGAAGGCATAGAGGAAAAAAATAACAAAAGGTACTGAAGAGTGAAATAAACTGAGCAAGGTGGTGTGCACCTGCAGTCCTAGCTACCTGGTAGGCTGAGGTGGGATGACTGCTTGAGTCCAGGAGTTTGAGTCTGGCCTTGGCAACTTAGTGAGACCTCATCTCTTAAAAATATTTAAGGCCGGGCATGGTGGCTCACGCCTGTAATCCTAGGACTTTTGGGAGGCCGAGGCAGGCAGATCACCTGAGGTCAGGAGTTCAGGACCAGCCTGGCCAACATGGCAAAACCCCGTAAAAATACAAAAATTAGCCGGGCATGATGGTGGGTGCCTGTAATCCCAGCTACTCGGGAGGCTGAGGCAGGAGAATGGCGTGAACCTGGAAGACAGAGCTTGCAGTGAGCCGAGATCATGCCACTGCACTCCAGCCTGGGCAACAGAGCCAGACTCTGTCTCAAAAAAAAAAAAAAAAAAAAAGGCAAAGGGTCAAGTATAATTAACCTACTTTCTAACCAGAAAAAAAAGTATAAAACAAGCTGGGCATGGTGGTTCATGCCTGTAATCCCAGCACTTGGGAGGCTGAGGTGGGTCGATCGCTTGAGCCCAGGAGTTTAAGACTAGCCTGGGCAAGATGGTGAAATCCTGTCTCTATCAAAAATACAAAAAATTAGCCATGTGTAATGGTGCGCACCTGCAGTCCCAGCTAATCAGGAGGCTAAGGTAGGAAGATTGCTTGAGCCCAGGAGACAAGGGCTGTAGTGAGCCAAGATCACACCACCGCACTCCAGCCTGGGCAACAAGGGAGATCATGTCTCAAAAAAAAAAAAAAAAATTATAAAGCCGAAGTAATTAAGATAGAAATAGAATGGCCTAGTAACAGATAAACTGGCCTATGGAACAGAATAAAAGGACAGAAACAGATCCATGAATACACGGAAATGATGACAGCAATGACTGCGAACAAATGCAGAGAGAGAATAGTGTTGGTTACACCTGTGGGAAAAAAATTGATTCCTACCTTATAAACGACAAAAATCAATCCCAGCTGCATTTATTCCTACCTTATAAAAGACAAAAATCAATCCCAGCTGCATTTATTCCTACCTTATAAAAGACAAAAATCAATCCCAGCTGCATTTATTCCTACCTTATAAAAGACAAAAATCAATCCCAGCTGCATTAAAGGCTTATATGAAAGACAAAACTATAAATCTTTAAGAAAAGCATATTAATAGAAGAATATCTTGGGCAAGAGGAATCTCTGAAACAAGATACAAATAAACCCAATTTGAAGATTGATCAATTTGATTATACTAAAATAAAACATTTCTGTTCATCAAAAAATACCATGAAAGGTGAAAAGATATGCACACAGTGGGAGAAGATATTTGAAACACACAAAATCAAATACAAAAATATAAAAAAACTAAAACACATATAATCAAAAAAGCTTTAGTATCCACAATAATTAAAAAATTTCTATGGCCTGGCATGGTCGCTCATGCCTGTTGTCCCAGCACTTTGGGAGGCCAAGGTGGGTGGATCACTTGAGGTCAGGAGTTCAAGACTAGCCTGGCCAACATGGTAAAATCCCATCTCTACTAAAAATATAAAAATTAGCCGGGCGTGGTGGTGGGCACCTGTAAACCCAGCTACTCAGGAGGCTGAGGCAGAAGAATCACTTGAACCTGGGAAGAAGAGGCTGCAGTGAGCTGAGATCGTGCCACTGCACTCCAGCCTGGGCAATAGACTTTGTCTCAAAAAAAAAATTTCTAAAGCCAGGAGTGGTGGCTCATGTCTGTAGTCCCAGCTACTCACAAGGCTGAGGCAGGAGGATCACTTGAGGCCAGGAGTTTGAGATCAGCCTGAGTAACATAGGGAGACTCTGTCTCTAAAAAAAAAAAGAAAAAAAAAATTCCAGAAATATGAAAATGACTAACAAACCAAGAGAAAAATGGGCAAAAGATGTGAGCAGACAGAGAAATAAGAATAGTTCATAATCACATGAATGTGGGTTGGGCACAGTGGCTCACGCCCATATCCCTGCACTTTGGGAGGCCAAGGCAGGCAGATTGCTTGAGCCCAGAAGTTCAAGACCAGCCTGGGCTCTTGTTTCTTGGTGAAATGTTAAGGACATAACTTGTGTCCTTAACATGGTTAAGGACAATTCAACATGGTGAAACCCTGGTCTCTACAAAACATGCAAAAATTAGCTGGGCATGGTGGCACATGCCTGCAGTGCCAGCTACTCAGAAGGCTGAGGTGGGAGGATTGCTTAAACCTGGGAGGCAGAGGTTGCCGTGAGCCAAGATCTCACCACTGCACTCCAGCCTGTGTAACAGAGCAAGACCCTGTCTCAAAAGATAATAAATTAAAATACGTAAATAAATAAGAAATAAAAATCATATGAATGTTGTCTCTTTACGAATAAGACAAATGTGAACTCAAGCCAGAAAAAGAAACTACTACTCACCTGCCAGGTTTATAAATATTAAGAAGCCAATTATCAAATTGGTATCTTCCAATCGGTATCTTTCCAAATTTCATAATGTCTTACCTTATAATAGGCCTTTGCATTGTTAAAAAGAAGCTGGAAGTCAGCAGTCAGCAAATTAACATCATCATACTCTTCCATTTTTAGTTTCTGTTGTATTTTCATCAAGTCAATGGGCTGAGAAACCACTTCATAATAGTCTGGTTGATTTCTGTTATAATTTAAATTTTTTAAAGGAGATATTAATCTGAAGTTTACAAAAAGTTTTATTTCAAAACTATTGATGGTAATGTTCAACATTCCAAGTGACAGAGCATATTAGAATCTTTCATGGACTTTGAAGCTTACTAAAAAAAAAAAAAAAAAAAAATCTGTCATCAAACTCACATTATTAGAACTAAAAGAGAATAAGAAAAGCAAGATGCACATTCATTCCCTTTTCAAAACATATGTTAATGATATAAAAACCTAAATTAACACCTGTGATGGTCTTTTATATGCTAAATATTTAATGTTTAGGGCACCAACGCTAAACCTATGTCAATGGTATCCTTTATAAATGAAGATGACTTACCTTTCATAGTGCTCAAAAGTGTGAAAACAGAGATATGTCTCAACACTCTTTATAAACTTACAAAACAGACTCTTTCTTCAGTAAGTGACCACATAAATTTTTTCTGCCAAGTACTATCAAATGCCTGTCATAAATGCTGCTACAATACCAATTACTAAAATTACAAAGGAGGAAGATGAGCCCTTGGCTTACTTAGCTTAACAAAGATGAATGGACATCAGATACATCTAAACACAACCAAACTCTTGAAAAAAAAAAAAAAAGCATGGGACTAAGAAATACAAAATTTGGCTTAGTAGTTATACTTTGCAGGAGAGGGGTAGTGAGGAACACACAAGAAACTTTTGAGGTAATTATAATGACAAAATTTCTTAAAATAATTAAGCAATTTCCTTCTTTAATTCCTTAAGTAATTTTAATGACAATTTCTTAAGTTCCCAAAGTAACTTCTTGGGTTTAGGGTTCATGGATGTTTAGTATTTTTTCTGGCTTTCTTCAAATGAAGTTCCAGGAGACAAGTAAACCTACTGAAAAACGATGTGACTATTTTCTCAATTCTCCCACGGGGTAGGTATTCAGCCCCATTCTAGATGTGTAAGAGCTAAGTTATTACAAATAACATCATGGCGATTAAGGCTAAAATCTCTCTTGGAACCTTAGCTGACAGCTTATAGCCATTCTTTTATTATGTACATTTAAATTATTTTTTAACTTGTATTCTGACATAAAAGTTGCAAAAATAGTACTTTTTTTCTGAACCATTTGAATAAGCTCTGACATGATGCCCCATCACACCTGATAATTTAGTGTTTGTTTCTCACAAACAAGGACCACAACTCAACCATCAAAATCAGGAAGTGAATGTTAACACAGTACAGTTGACCACTGAACTGTGCAGGTCCACTTACATGGGAACTTTTTTCAACCAAAAAAATCAGAATATTGAGAAATCAGAGAAAAAGCAGAAAGAATACTGATGCTGTCTGTGGTATCAAGGAACCTTCTCACAGCAAACATTAAGGCTTTGATAACTTAATATCCAAGATGGTCCTCTCCATCTGGGCCTACTGGACCCACAGTCCAGTGCTCCTTGCTGAGGCAGGACCCTAGCAGTGTCTCAAGCTAAGGGGATTATCTGTAGACAATTGAGAATTCAATGAGGACAGGTGCCTACAAAGGACACTATCCCCCAGAATCACTGCTACAAGGTTCCTCACAAACATTTTTAGAATTACCACAAAGACAAAAGAAAAATCAAGATCCCAACCTCTCACTCTATGTCATATGGTCAAAACAGGGTCCCCCCATTTCAAAATGAAATACTTCTAATTTCTAACAGTACTAATTTTTTCGGAAATCAAACATACAGAAAACCATCAAAAGTAAGAATCATCCTTATAATCCAGAATAAATAGCACCATTTGTATTTTTATAGACATTCTTCCAGACTTCTCTATAGGCACATGTACACACAAACCAAATTTAACATAAACAGGATTATATTGTATGTTCTTTCAAAACAACTTTTCTCTTTCAACAATAGGTGAGGGCAGTCTGGCATATGGCTGCAAAGTAACCAAAATGCAAAGTTTTAATCAGAATGACGAGAAACACTAGCCCCGGTGTGCAGAGAGCCTGCCGGCTACTCCCTACCCCATTCTCCCTTCTTCTCAGGATGACAGCATTCTAAGCTGCTGCATGGCTACTAAAGACTGTATTCTCAACCAGCATGGTGTTGCATGCCTGTAGTCCCAGCTACTTGGGCGGTTGAGGGAGGACTGCTTGAGTCCAGGAGGTCAAGGCTGCAGTGTGCAAAGATGGTGCTTGTGAGTAGCCTGCATTCCAGCCTATGTGACATGGCAAAACCTCATCTCTAAGGAAAACAAAACAAAACCTTAAAGACCATATTTATTCTCCAGCCTCACTGCAGCTAGGTTCTAGCCAATATGAGAGCTGAAGTGTGTCATATCCAAGTCATGTCCTTAACATTCATTCTTTTTCCATACTGGCTGGAAGGTAGTTGTGGTAGTGAGTCATCTCAGAACATGCAGGCAAGGGTGATACCACAAAGACTGCAGAATACAGTTGGCTAATACTTGTACCTTGACAACTTCACAGAACAAGACTTTTACACAAGAGAAATTTCTCTTTTGTTTCAGCCATTGTTGATTTGGATGTCCCAGCACAAAGCAGACTAATACAGTAACTGAAACAAAGTATCAAAAAGGTATTCACAAATTGTGTAGCTCTGAGGAATACTAATTCTCATAAGTACTTGAGAAAAAACACACATTCCACAGAGGAGCGTCAGAAAAAAAGGCACCATTATCTTCGAGGTTGTAACATGACAGTGGTCCAGCACCCAAGGTGTGTATCCTCTGCCCCTCAGCACTAGCCTGCTGGCGAAAAGGAGGCAGCAGAGGGACGGTATCTTCTATAAAAGTTGTTCTGTATACTTCAGCATGATGCTGCTACTCTATACCACATAATGGTTAACAGTACAGGCTTTGGAGTTAGAACGACTTTAGTCTAAACACCAGTTATCTTTTAGTAGTTACAAGAACTTGTGCAAGTTCTCACCTATAAACTGTGATAACTCAGAATTTTAAATAAGATATGATCGGGAAAATGCTTGGTATTGTGTCTAGAATGTGGCAAACAATAAATACATGCTTTTACTACTTTATGCTAATTAAATAACAACTCTCAGAAGACTATTATTGACAAACCAACTCAAATATGGAGACGGTTACCTCATTTTAAAAACAATGCTTCCTTTTTGGCCATGGCTAATTTGCTAACTTACAGGGCTCTCCTAATTCAGGATGATGATGCTGCACTCAGTGGCTCACTCGTTGAGGTGAGAAATTTGCCTCCAGTTCAACTTAGAACTTGGTAGCTACCCACTGTAGCATCAACAATCATGAAAGAATCTAAATCTTTAGTTAACTCACAGCTTTCTACAGCTGCTGTAACAAATTACCACAAACTTCAGGGCTTAAAACAAAACCCATTTATTATGTTAGTTCTAGAGGTCAGAAGTCCAAATGGGTCTCACTGGTCTAAAATCAAGGTATTAGCAGGGCTGCATGCCCTCTGGATATTCTAGTACAGAGCATCTAGCGAAAAAGGTTTCCTTGCCTTTTTCAGCTTCTAGAGCTCACCTGCATCCCTTGGCTTGTAGTCTCCTTCCTCCATCTTCAAAGCCAGCAGTATAGCATCTTCAAATCTCTGACTGAACTTGTCTCTCTCTTCCCCATTTAAGGACCCCTGTGATTACACTGGACCCACATGGATAATCCAGGATAACCACTCCAATTCAAGATCAGCTGATTAGCAAACTTAATTCCCCTCTGCCATGTAACACAATATATTCACAGGTTTCAGGGATTAGAATGTGGAAATATTTGGGGACCAGTTTTCTGACTAACACACTCATATACGTTTTCAGAACAAATAACTTCAATTCCCAGAGGGTTTTTCTTTGGCTTTTTTTTTTTTTTTTTTTTGAGTCAGAGTTTCACTCTTGTTGCCCATGCTGGAGTGCAATGGCGTGATCTCCGCACACCGCAACCTCTGCCTCCTGGGTTCAAGTGATTCTCCTGCCTCAGCCTCCCGAGTAGCTGAGATTATAGGCGCATGCCATCACGCCCAGCTAATTTTGTATTTTTAGTAGAGATGGGCTTTCTCCATGTTGGTCAGGCTGGTCTCAAACTCCTGCACTCAGGTGATCCACCTGTCTCGGCCTCCCAAAGTGTTGGGATTACAGGCATGAGCCACCACACCTGGCCAATTGCCAGAGTTTTGAAGAGAATAGTGATTATATTTTGAGAGCAAGAGAGGAAAGATGTTTGAGTTAGGGGAACATACCTTCCATAGGAAGGTATGTGCAAGATGCCTCTCTGTGTAATTTAAAAAAACTGATCCCTTTTAACTATCACTGTGACAACCTCAATACTGTCTTAACAGCTATTAATTTTTTTTATTAATTTTTAATTTTTTTGAGACAGAGTTTTGCTCTTATTGTCCAGGCTGGAGTGCAATGGTGCGATCTCAGCTCACTGCAACCTCCGCCTCCCGGGTTCAAGCAATTCTCCCACCTCAGCCTCCCAAGTAGCTGGGATTACAGGCACCCACCACCACGCCTGGCTAATTTTTGCATTTTTAGTAGAGACAGGGTTTCACCATGTTGGCCAGGCTGGTCTTGAACTCCTGACCTCAAGTGATCCACCCGCCTCGGCCTCCCAAAGTGATGGGATTACAGGCATGAGCCACCGCGCCCAGCCATAAGAACTATTAATTTTTATACTGCCTGTGTGAACCAGGTATTAAAAAACAAAATGAAACAAAAAAATTACGTAATTTAAAAAATATGCTTCACTCTTGGCCAGGTGCGGTGGCTCATGCCTGTAATCCCAGTACTTTGGGAGGCTGAGGCGGGTGGATCACCTGAGCTCAGGAGTTTGAGACCAGCCTGGCGAATATGGCAAAACTCCGTCTCTACTAAAAGTACAAAAAAAATTAGCCAGGCATAGTGGTGTATGCCTGTAATCCCACCTACTCGAGAGGCTGAGGCAGGAGAATCGCTTGAACCCAGGAGGTGGAAGTTGCAGTGAGCCAAGACTGTGCCACTGCACTCCAGCCTGGGCAACAGAGCCGGACTCCATCTCAAAAAAAAAAAAAAAAAGCTTCAGTCTCAAGGAATTAGAGAAAAGAAGAGCAAAATAAACCCAAAGCTAGCAGTAGATAATAAATAGAAAGGAGGGCCAGTGCTGTAGTTCATGCCTGTAATCCCAGCACTTTGGGAGGATGAGGTGGACAGATCACTTGAGGTCAAGAGTTTAAGACCAGCCTGGGCAACAAAGTGAAACCCTATCTCTACTAAAAATACAAAAATTAGCCAGGCATGGTGGCACACGCCTGTAATCCCAGCTACCTGGGAGGCTGAAGCATAAGAATCGCTAGAACCTGGAAGGCAGAGGCTGCAATAAGCCATGATCACGCCACTGCACTCCAGCCTGGGCAACAGAGCAAGACACTGTCTCAAAAAAAAAACAATCAGTTGGTTTTTTCAAAAGATCAACAAAATTGGTAAACCCTTAGCTAGATTAAGAAAGAAAGAGCTGAGCACGGTGGCTCATGCCTGTAATCCCAGCACTTTGGGAGGCCAAGGTGGGCAGATCACCTAAGGTCGGGAGTTTGAGACCAGCCTGACCAACATAGAGAAACCCCGTTTCTACTAAAAATACAAAATTAGCTCGGCGTGGTGGCACATGCCTGTAATCCCAGCTACTCGGGAGGCTGGGGCAGGAGAATCGCTTGAACCTGGGAAATGGAGGGTGCGGTGAGCTGCGATCGAAATCACACCACTGCACTCCAGCCTGGTGCGAAACTCCATCTCAAAAAAAAAAAAAAAAAAAGAGAGAGAGAGGCTGGGTGTGGTGGCTCACACTTGTGATCCTAGCACTTCAGGAGGCCAAGGTAGAAGGATCACTTGAGCCCAGGAGTTTGAGACCAGCCTGGGCAACACAGGGAAACCCTGTCTCTACAAAAAAAATAAAATAAAATAAAATAAAAAAATATATATATATCTCCTTACCTAACACTACATACATATTTTTTAATATGTATGTAGTGTTAGGTAAGAATCCAGCATATTTTTACGTATATAAATAAAAAATACACGTTGTATATACAATATATATATTTTATGTGTTTACTATATACATACACACATATATATAACATATATATTAGCTGGGTATGGTGGCATGCAGGTGAGAGGACTGCTTGAGTCCAGGAAGTTGAGTCTGCACTGAACTGTGATTGCCACTGCCCTCCAGCCTGGGTGCCAAAGCAAGATCCTGTCTCAAAGAAAGATAGAAAGAAGGAAGGAGGGAGGGAAGAAGGAAGGGAGAAACGAGATGCAAATAACTAAAATCATAAAGAGGAGACATTACAACCAATGCCACAAAAATAAAAAGGATTATGAGAGTTCTAGGAAAACATGTATGCCAACAAATTAGATAAACTAGAAGAAATGGATGATTTCCTAGAAACACACAACCTGCTAAAGAAATGTCTGGTTAGAATTCATCAGTGAAGCTATCAGTCTACGGCTTTTCTTTGTGGGAGATTTCTTATTACTGATTCAGTCTCCTTACTAGTTATAGGTTTACTCAGGCTTTGTATTTCTTTAGCAGGCACCCGCCACCAAGCCCGGCTAATTTTTGTATTTTTAGTAGAGACGGGGTTTCACCATGTTGGCCAGGCTGGTCTCGAACTCTTGACCTCAGGTGATCCACCCGCCTTGGCCTCCCAAAGTGTGGGGATTACAGGAATGAGCCACTGCACCCGGCCTTGCGCCTGGCTAATTTTTGTATTTTTTAGTACAGACAGGGTTTCGCCATGTTGGCCAGGCTGGTCTCGAACTCCTGGCCTCAGGTGATTTGTCCACCTATAGACCTCCCAAAGTGGTGGGATTACAGGCATGAGCCACTGTGCCCGGTCAGTACTCTTTTTTAAATATTTATTTTTAGGCAAGCTCTTGCTCCATCACCCAGGTTGGAGTGCAGTGACACTCATGGCTCACTGCAGCCTCAAACTCCCAGGCTCAAACAATCCTCCCACCCCAGCCTCCCTAGTAGCTGGGTCTATAGGTGAGCACCACCACACCTGGCTAATTTTTTAAAAAATTTTTTGTAGAGATGGGTCTCACTATGTTGCCCAGGCTGGTCTCAAATTCTTGGCCTCAAGAGATCTTTCTGCATAGGTCATTTTTTTTGTTTTTGTTTTTAAGAGACGGGGTCTCATTATGTTGCCCAGGCTGGTGTCAAATTCCTTGGATCAAGCAATTCTCTTGCCTCAGTCTCTCACGTAGCTGGGATTACAAGTGCATGCTCCTGTGCCTGGCTCAAAAAATCAAGTAGCTGGGATTATAGGTGCATGTTACTGTGCCTGGCTCAACAGATTTTTAATTTAAAAAAAGCTTCACTACAGCTTGACTACTAAAGACTAAAATTGGACCCCAGTATCATTTAAGCCATTCTCGCCAACAAAAAGCTCAATTTCCAAACACTTTAATACACATGAACTCTGGACCAAATGCCCCCCAACTGTACTGATGTACTTCCAACTCACCTTCGCTTTGGTGCCCTAATGAAGAGCTCGCAGAGAAGTCTGCCCTGTTCATCCTTATAGTCTCGGATGGTATTATAGAGTTCATGGCACACGGCAATCTACACATTAGCAAAGGAGGAAAAAATCACTAAAAAAGTGAACAGAAAGCCAGTGTAGACATAAGAATTATTTCCTATTCTTCAATAAAAGGCAAGTAGAGAAGAAAAATGATGACTCTCAATATTACCAAACATGCAAAAGTCTGAAATATGCTGACAATATGTCTCCTTTCAAACAATTGAGTTGACTAACTTTTTGGTATCTTTCATCAGATCTATGCTCCTGGTGATTTTGTCTTTTAAACTATATCAGTTCATCACTTTCTTGCTTAAAGTCATCCAACTGAAGGGTTTTTTTTCTTTTAAACTAAATCAATTCATCACTCTCTTGCTTAAAGCCATCCAACAGAAGGGTTTATCACTTCACAGAGAATAAAATCTAAACTCCAAATATTGCTTGTGTGGGCCCTACACACTCTGAATGGGTGGAGCTTGCCAGTTTCCTTCTCCTTCCTGACCATCTACTGCTCTGTAACCAAGACACACAAAACTCATCCCTGACCCAGCCCCTCTGCACTGGTTCTCTCTGTCTGGAACTCTCTTCCAGGGGATTCAGGCCAAAACAGTCCAAATCACCCAAAATTTTCTTCTTAGCACTTATTACTAGCTGAGCATACATTATTATTTATTTGTTTACTTGTTTACATTCTACTTCCCCCGCCTGGAATCTAAGTTCCATGTGGAACATGGGCTTGTTTCCCACATGGCTATATCCCAACCATGAGAACAGTGCTTGTCATGCGATAGTCACACAGTTATTTGCTGAATTAATATATGATGTAACATACCGAAATTATTCATAAGATCACACTATTACTCTAAGACTTAGCTGAATACATAATGTTCATAAAAGAAAAGACTATCAATCAAGAGAATCTTAAAAAAGTGGAGATGCCTTGCATCGTAACAATTTTACCATTAAAGGGAAGATAGGGGAATTGTGGGAAAAGCAGGCAGAAACAATGTAATCCAAGTTACTCACAGGATCTACAGTTGGAAGATTGGAAAGTCTCCTCCTTTTCCTGCTTGGGCCTGGTGTTGACACAGAATGGTGCCCATCATCAAAGTCCCCGCTGACACTGCTGGAAGGGGAGGTAGCTCTTCTTCTCTTGGAACCCATGGAATCCAACTTCTTCTATAAGAAATAATTAGCCATGTTCTTACATTTAAATAGACTCTGTCACCAAGTCTTCAGCTGGACACCTGCTACCAAACTCCTGGCTCACTTAGGAGGATATTTTAACGTGTTGTAGTTTAACTAGCTATAAGTTTTTGTGTGTGTGTGTGTTTTTTTTTAAACCCTGGACTTCCTTGTTTTAGTCTTTCACTTACCAGAATGCTATACTTTCAATTTTGATGGGACAAATTCAACAAAAGCATACTCATTTGTATATCACCAATCTTGAGTGACTCAACTTCTGGCTCCAAATTTGCCCTAGACTATAGAGTTTCCCAACCTACATGTAGTAGTACATTAGTGTGCTGAAGGTATTAAGCCTTCAGCTCATGAGGCAATCAGGCAGGCCTGGGGTATAGAGGCTCCAAGGTATTCACTTCTGGAGTCAGCACCTCATCTGCTTCTCCATGTGCCTTACAATTATGATCATTTGCTAGGTGGGCCATCACGTGGAAAAGAGCAAGAAGCAGAGCTTAGGACAAATGAGTAGTGCAAAAAGGTAAGGGGACAGATGACAATTAACCTTCTAGCATCTTAGATGTACTCTAAAATTAATACCCTGAAAATGAATGTTCTCCATTCATTAAAGCAGGATCCACAAGACATATTCCTGGAAAACACTTAATGAGACTTGCTATACCTAGACAGAGGTACAAACTATCCTTTGAAACTCTTCTGTCAATTCAAACTAATCACCTTTTAGTGATATGACATACTCTATTTAACTATAACACCTACTCTATTTAACTATAACACTTTTAACTATAACTCTATTTACAACACAAGAAATGCAACCACTGAAATGATCTGCTACAGATAGTATATACCCAAGAAAGTCCTGCAATGCTTATATTGCAATACAATCTAACAACACTATCAAACAATATATTGTGATTTGAAAGGCCTTTTTCTTTCTTTTTTTAGATGGCGTCTCGCTCTGTCACCAGGCTGGAGTACAGTGGCACGATCTCTGCTCACTGCAACCTCCGCCTCCCAGTTTCAAGCGATTCTCCTGCCTCAGCCTCCAGAGTATCTGGGACTAAGGCGTGTGCCACCACACCCAGCTAATTTTTGTATTGTTAGTAGAGACGGGGTTTCACCATGTTGGCTAGGATGGTCTCGATCTCTTGACCTCGTGATCCGCCCATCAAAGGCCTTTTTCTAAAGCTAAAAGAAAAAAAAAGATCCCAGTTTCACTCATCAACACTGAAGGGGTAGATCCTTCAGCCCCTGAGGTAGTCAGGCAGGCCTGGGGTTCAGAGGCCCCAAGGTATTCACTTCTTGAGTCAGCATCTCATCTGCTTTTCCATGTGCCTTACAATTATGAGGAACCTCATAGAACTAGAGTACCTCATAATTGTAAGGCACATGGAAACACTGAATTTCAGGACACTACGACGCCAGCGGCTGAATGATTAGAACAGGAGAACACTGGTTGCCAGCAGTATGGAAAGAAAATTTGGGGATCTCCAGGAAACAGAAAGAAGGAGCAAAAGAATCACATTTGAAAATCCTGGTGGGCAATTAAGGAAAAAGAGAAGTCTCAGATCTCTTTTTCCAAACTAAAGTCCACGTGGTGTTTAAAACAAAATCTACCACGATGATGTTCCTTACTCTAGGCTTCGGTTTGTTATACAGTATTATTAGTTTGAAGTTGGCTAAAAGTAATTAAAAGCGTCAAAAGGATTAGCCAAAACTTAGCCAAGTTTTGCTGATTTTTGTTCCTTTTATAAAAAGCTGATCAACAGGGCTCAATTCATTAAGATAAAGGAATTAAGGACCAATCCCTTTTAAACAATCTATGACAAAGACACAAGTGAATTTGATGAACATAGGGAGGGAATCTTTATGGAAAGGATAACAAAAATTTAAGAAAGGTGGAAGGAAAAACTCAAGGAAGGACAGAAAAGGGAAAGGGTGTAGATAATCAGTAATTTACCAGCTTTACCAGAGCACAACCAGCGCCTCGAAAAGCCAGTCTCCTCATTATGTCTGAAAGCCAAGTGAAGCCAGTGGGAGAAGGAAGGGCTTTAGAAGTGCTGATTCAGTGTTAGTATATTCAAAACTGAAAAAGAAGAACAAGGCAGAGAAGGGGCAAATAGAAAAGAAGGGTCAGAAGGAGTAAAAATGAGTACGAATAGATAGAAAACATTCAAATAGAACTACTAAAGGAAGATAAAGAGAACTGGAGAAAACAGGCATATCAGTTCTCTTGTACCTATCAAACAAACTGCTGCAAAGGCTCAGGCACTAATAGTACCTGACAGTTCTTCCATTTTAAAACCAAATGCTTTCATATGTTTAAAGATGTCTCACTGATGTTCCCCTTTACTCACATTAGGAATGACTGTCAATTCCAGGAATGAAGCATGCCTGCCCAACTGCCCCCTAGTCAATAAGAGCAGAGTTCAATCACAGAGCTGGAATGGAGAGTGAATACATGTGGGAGGCTCACATGTGACACCAAGTGTTGGCAAGCTGGAATAAACCAAGAATGGCTCATGTGAGCAAAAGGTCTAGAAAACACCCTCCCCCACAAAAAAAAAAATTCAGAGAAAGAACATTTATTTCCAAAAGTCCTATCTGCATTGGAGACACCATATAAAAATTTGACAAGGTTTAAAAAAAAAAAAAAAGGCCAACCATTTTGGCAGGAGTTCAAAATTACTTTCATAAATAATCCACTGAAAATCAAATGACAAAAAACATAAATTATCAGCATGTGTATGTTGTTCAGATGACACAATGTCCCAATATCCTTGAATCATTCATTTACTTTGGTAAGATAAGAAAAAGTTTCAACTTAAGGATAATTTTCAAGTATTTTATTATCCATGGGACACATTTTAAAATGTATTTTGAAAGTCTGACAAGAAGGGCAATGTTATGAGGTGGGAGAAACAACAGGACCTTTGCTCCTAAGACCAGAATAGGAGTCCTAAGTCTTCTGCCTCTCATTATCAGCTTGATGTTGTCTGATCAGTTGATGTAACCTCTCAGATCTGTTTCTTCACCTCTAAAATGAGAACGTAATGCCGGGAGTGGTGGGTCATGCCTGTAATCCCAGCACTTTGCAAGGCCGAGGCCAGTGGATCACTTGGGGCCAGGAGTTCGAGACCAGACTGGCCAACGTGGTGAAACCCTGTCTCTACTAAAAAAAAAACACAAAAATTCGGCCGGGCGCAGTGGCTCATGTCTGTAATCCCAGCGCTTTGGGAGGCTGAGGGGGGTGGATCACCTGAGGTCAGGAGATCAAGACCATCCTGGCTAACACGGTGAAACCCCGTCTCTACTAAAAATACAAAAAAAGTTGGCTGGGCGTGGTGGCACGCGCCTGTAATCCCAGCTACTTGGGAGACTGAGACAGGAGAATCGCTTGAACCCGGGAGGCAGAGGTTGCAGTGAGCCGAGATGGCACCACTGCACTCCAGCCTGGGCGACAGAGCAAGACTGTCTCAAAAAAATAAAAAAATAAAAAATTAGCTGGCTGAGGCAGTGCATGCCTGTAAACCCAGTTACTCGGGAGGCTGAGGCATGAGAATTGCTTGAACCCAGGAGGCGGAGGTTGCAGCAAGCCGAGATAGTACCACTGCACTCCAGTCTGGGTGACAGAGCGAGACCGTCTCAAGAAAAAAAAAAAAAAAACATAAAGTGAAATCACTTCTGCATGTTCCCCAGGCACAGGAACAGCATGTTCATTTTTGTAGACCTGTCTTATAGAATAGTATTTGGTATAGATTATGTGCTCAATTTATCTTTTAATAAATGTATTAAAAGTGCACTTAGGGCCAGGCACAGTGGCTCATGCCTGTAATCCCAGCAATTTAGGAAGCTGAGGTGGGCAGATCACCTGAGGTCAGGAGTTCAAGACCAGCCTGGCCAACATGGTGAAACTCCGTCTCTATCAAAAATACAAAAAATTATCTAGGCAAGGTGGTGGCATGCGCCTGTAATCCCAGGTACTCTAGAGGGTGAGGCACAAGAATTGCTTGAACCAGGGAGGCAGAGATTGCAGTGAGCCGGCATCGCGCCACTGCACTCCAGGCTGGGGGACAGAGTAAGACTTTGTCTCCACAAAAAAAAAAAAAAAGTGCACTTGAGAAGTTTAAAAAAGTTTATTTGTATAGTTTAAAAGGCCTCAGCCAGGCACAGGGTCTCATATCTGTAATCCCAGCACTTGGAGAGGCTGAGGCAGGATGACCGCTTGAGGCAGAGAGTTCAAGACCAGATTGGATAGCATAGATTGACCTTGTCTCTACAAAAATAAAAATTAGCTGGGTGTGGTGCTGCACATCAGTAATCCCAGCTACTCGGGATGCTGAGGTGAGAGGATTGCTTGAGCCTAGGAGCACAAGGCTTCAGTGAGCCATGATCACTTTACTGAACTCCAGCCTGGGCAACAAAGTCAGACCTTGTCTCAAAAAAAATAAAAATAAAAATAAATAAAATAAAAAATAAAAAGCCTGTAAGCATCCCTTCAGCAATTTTGTCTTTCCATGAAGAAGAAAGACAGATTCCAGAGTTCAATTCCAAGTTTTAAAATGGCCTTGATTACAGTTACAAGTTCAAAAGTCTAACAATCAATAATTTATAGTGGACAGTTAAGAATACTTAATAATGTGCAACTGGGAGAATATCGACTTACTATAGACAAACAGTGTATTTCGACCGTTTATGAACTTTAGCCCTCTCCTGTATTTCTAGTAATATTTAGCAATACAATACATGCTTAAAACAAAATCTTGGAAAACAAGACTCAAAGGAAAAAAAAAACACCTATAAACGTACTTCCAAGAAAAAAACCATTCTTAACGTTGTCATTCACAGTTTTTGGTATTCATGCCTTAGTTACCTATTATTTTTTACCAAAACGTTAACAAACCACATATATTATTCTACAGCCTGTGTTTTAGTGAAGATTCTTCCAAGTCAACATTCTTCCCCATGATGTTTGATGACTTGATAGTAATCTATCATATAGATATACCACAATTTACTTATCTTGGGAATTTTGGTAGGATATTAACATTTGAGGTATTTTGTACATTCCCAAAGCCAAAGAAAGCGGTCAAGGCCCTTCCATTCATCCACACATAAACTCTTTATTGTTTTAATTTGAAACACCTCTTCAAAACATATTTTCCAATCTTCCATTTTGGAGCTCAAAATCAAATATGGGCGACCTGTAAGTAATAAAGCAAAAATTATGCTACTCTTTTATGTGCATGAGTCCAATTTGCACTTTTTGGGGAAAAGCACATAGCCAAATGGAGAAAAAAATAATACCTAAAATTATTTGTCAAGAATCCTAATGTGTTGGAAAGTAAGTTAATTAAAACATTTTACCCCAACATACGCTTCTATAATTATTGTAAGAATTTCTATATCCACTATACCGTGTACTTATTTTTCAGGACTTTTTCTATGTTTTTGCAACTCTTTCTTCCCCTTTAAATTAAAACTTATTATAATAACAAAACCGTGCTTCCCCAAACCAAGAAATATACAGTTTCCAAAATCCCGGATTCTTTGTGGTGTTGAGATGAGAAGCTGAAATATCTGGCCTCTACTATAAATACAAGTCCCATTGATTAAAATACCCGGAAAAAATACGGAAAGAAAATCACTAAGAGTTTGTGTCGAACCGTCAAGAAACAACAACAAAAAAAAGAGGCCCTGAGCAACGGAGGAAATGAAGGACTTTCCCGACCTGTCACTGGTATTGGGGACTGAGGGAAACGTTGACAGCTTTGAAGCTGCCCCGCGACGAGCGGGAAAGAGGAGCGCGGGGAGTTTCCGACCCGTAGTGCGCCTTTGTCCCTGCCGGCAGGTGCGACAAGGCTACTGGGCCCATCCGGAGGCCCGCCGCCGCGCCCCGCCCAGCCTCGCGCGCCCGGCCCGACCGGCGCGTCCCCACGGCCGGGGCGGGGCTTCCGCCGCGGCTCCCGCCCGCCCGGGCCCACACAAAGGCCCGGCAGCTGGCCGAGGGGGAGCGGCCCCACCCGCCCTGGGCCCGGCCTTACCCAGCCGCTCCGCCGCCTGCAGCCCCGGCCGCGGTCACCGACCGCCGCGCCCCGCCCCGTGGCCGCCACGGCTGCTGCTATTGCTCCTCCGGACGCGGCCGCTGCCGTCGCTCCGGCACCCGCCACCCTCACCTCCCTTACCCCTCCCGGTGCCGCCGCAAAACCAGTCCCGCGGCCGCCAAGCGATCCCTGCTCCGCGCGACACTGCGTGCGCGCGCACGCAGAGGGGCGGTGACGCACTTTACGGCGGCAGCGTAAGTGCATGACGCTAGTCAGTGGCTTCAGTTCACACGTGGCACCAGCGGAGGCAGGTTGTCGTGCTCGTGCTGCCTTCTACAGCCAATATGAAAAGGCCTAGTAAGTGGGGTCGGGAGGCGGGTGTGGAGGGACCCACGTCTGGAAGTTGCTGCAGCCACCACGACGCTCTTCTACGGCTACGGCTTTGTCTATGCTGGTATGGGGGTGGGAGCCTACGCGTAGGCCTTGGCTCTGTTTCCTGGTAGAAGCGACAGTTGGAAGTCCCTGCGGCGATCATGTTAACCGCGCGGGCTCATTCTGCGGAACGAAGTCGGGCAGAGGGTGGGGAAGACTTTCGTAAGGAAGCAGCGTCTGAACCAGGTTTCAGGCCCAGTATTTTCCTTTCCGTGGCCACGTGCAGACTGGCCCAGGTGAGAGCTGAGAATCGCCTCCCAGACATAGTGTTCCTCTCCTGCCTTATGATTCGTGCTGTTTGACACGAAGTGGCTGTCGTTTTGGGTCTCATACGCTGCTGTGTATAATCCCATTCTAATATTGTAAGAGTAGGTGCAGGGAATTTGGACTCCATTCTGGATCTACTGAATCTAGTTCTCTGGGATTTGAAAGTAGCACGTATGTTTGCATTAGGCATTTCGCATTAGACTTAACGTTAGGTTTGGTGGCCAATAACACAAGAAAAGGATATAACTCTATAGTGTGTTAACCTAGAACTCATCATTTGGGTTAACAGATTTGTGATGTGTTTCTTTGTAGAGTTAAAGAAAGCAAGTAAACGCATGACCTGCCATAAGCGGTATAAAATCCAAAAAAAGGTAAGTGCTTGAGAGAGCTATACCAAACACATTGCTAAACTGATTTTGCCCTGTTCCTTTGCAGGAAAGTCTGGGTTAATGTGATTTGGTTTCGGGAAATGGCATTGGATAGACTGACCATGGGCACAAGCTCTTAGGCATCACGAGTGCAGCTGTGAGAAAGTGCAGTGATTTGGTGATAAGGCTCTAAATTTGTTCAGCATTTTAATCTCTGCATAGAGAGCCTTCTAGTTACAATTTCTTGCTGTTTTATACTTACACATGCATTACTTTGTAAGATTCCAATTAAAGCTCCATTTTCCTAGGACATTTTATAGGCATAACTAAATTGCAGCCAGACTGGTTTCTCACTTGAATTCTGCTTAAGTATGAAGATATTTTTGTAAGCAGACAAAATCTCTTTATTTTAATAGGTTCGAGAACATCATCGAAAATTAAGGAAGGAGGCTAAAAAGCGGGGTCACAAGAAGCCTAGGAAAGACCCAGGAGTTCCAAACAGTGCTCCCTTTAAGGAGGCTCTTCTTAGGGAAGCTGAGCTAAGGAAACAGAGGGTAAGTTATGTTAGCCAGAATTTTCAATGAGTGGTGTAGTGTGTTATGTGTGATATTTTTCAGAGTAAGGTAACAACACTAGTCACTGGTTCACCTATTTCCCTTATGGCTCTGACACAGCTTGAAGAACTAAAACAGCAGCAGAAACTTGACAGGCAGAAGGAACTAGAAAAGAAAAGAAAACTTGAAACTAATCCTGATATTAAGCCATCAAATGTGGAACCTATGGAAAAGGTATGATTAGGTCTGTTTATGAATGAGAGATTAGGGGTTTTGATTTTGGTTTTGTTGCTTGGGCTTAAGTGCAGTGGCACAATCACAGCTCATTGCAACCTGGACCACCCAGGCTCAAGCAGTCTTACCACCTCAGTCTCCAAGTAGCTGGGACTACAGAAGCACACTATCACGCCTGGCTAATTTTTTTAGTAGACATGGGCTTTCACTATATTGCCAAGGCTGGTCTCAAACTCTTGGGCTCAAGTGATCCACCCACCTCAGCCTCCCGAAGTTTCTGGTATTACAGGTGTGGGCTGTTGTGCCTGGCTGAGAGATGAGTTCTGATGCAGAAACAAAAGCACATCCACAGGCTGCTGAGCTTCTTGGGAGGAAGACAACTGAGTTCAGACTCCATCTTACCTATTTAACAACTGCAAGTGCTGCTACTCAGCTGTGGAAAATGGAGTTAGAGGTTACAACTGCTCTACTTCTAATTTTGTGTTCTTTCCCCCTTTATTCTCTAGGAGTTTGGGCTTTGCAAAACTGAGAACAAAGCCAAGTCGGGCAAACAGAATTCAAAGAAGCTGTACTGCCAAGAACTTAAAAAGGTATCTTAGCCTAGGTCAGTGTCTGACAGTGGTAATGAGGTTTAAAAGACTCAAGTCAGGTTTTTTTAACCTTTTAAGATCAAGGGTGCATGTGCAGGTTTGTTATATGGGTAAACTTGTGTCAGGGGGGTTTGTTGTACAGATTATTTCATCACCCAGGTATTAAGCCTAGTACGCATTAGTTATCTTTCCTGATCCTCTCCCTCCTCCCACCTTTCACCAACAAATCATTTCATGACTCAACTCTAGCTTATGCTGTTTAATGCCTTTCCTGCTATGTTTACCTGACAGAAATAGTTTCTTTGGTTTTAAATATTTGCACAAAACTGGTTCTGCCTGTAAGCATGATTTACAACATTAAAAAAAAGTTGAGATTGAGAAAAGTACATTGGAGTAAGCAATGTCACGCTAAGGGTCTCTAAAGTACTCTGTTGAAACCTAAGTGAAGGAGGACAACTTGGTGTAGTTGCTCTCCAGCACTCCCATCCCCAACATCCGTTTTCCCAAGCTCACTCCCCCATGGATAGAACCTGACTGCCCCTCAGCATCTTTTGGCAAGGCCAAAAGGACCTATCAAACTACGTCATTCACTATGGGAGGATTCAGACGGGGATATTTTCATTTTTGAAATCCATCTTGATCAGAGACTGCTGAGCAAGCCTATGTTTTACTTTCCTGTGTGAGAAATGATGGGGGTCAACATTCTTCATACCAAAGTGAAGACATGAGATCCAACTCTGAGCTCACCCTATTGCTAAATGGATAATGCCAGTACTCTCTTGTGGAAGGTATTACCAGAACAAGGGATGTAGTTCTGATCATTTTCTCCTTGATAACGTAGTTCTGGTCATTTTTTCCTTGATAGGTGATTGAAGCCTCCGATGTTGTCCTAGAGGTGTTGGATGCCAGAGATCCTCTTGGTTGCAGATGTCCTCAGGTAGAAGAGGCCATTGTCCAGAGTGGACAGAAAAAGCTGGTACTTATATTAAATAAATCAGGTGAGTAAAGAGGGTACCCTTTGTCTTCCGTGTACATTGGTGAGGTATGAGGATACAGTCTGATAGTCACTGAAGACTGATTAGATCCAACTCTGATCTCAGCAAAGCCAGAGTACGTGCACTTTGCCAGAGACAGTGCTAGGCAGTGGGGAGGAGGTGACTTTTACAACTGACTCAACTGGTTTCTACTATTCTTTTGCCATTCAGTATTTACCGTCTTTTAAATAAAGAGTGTAAGCTGCTATACCCAGCTTATTGTGTAGTATATTTCATCTAGGAAGTGATGACAGTGTGACAAATTCCCCACACCTACACAATGTCGGGTATTAGTTCAAGAGTGAAATAAATTGGAATGTATGTGACAAAATATTTAAATGAAATGCATAATTATGCATCTGAGTTTGAGCAGCAGGAACAAGAAAACCCAGAACAGAGAATTACAAAGCAGAAAATGGGAATGAAATCTAAAATTATTGTTGGGGTTGAGAAACAATTGGCTGCTTGGGAGGCTAAAGTGGGCACATCACTTGAGGCCAGGAGTTCGAGAAAAGCCTGGCTAACACGGCGAAACCCCATCTATACTAAAATACAAATATTAACCGGGCATGGTGGTGGGCACTTGTAGTCCCAGCTACTCGGGAGGCTGACGCAGGAGAATTGCTTGAACCCAGGAGGCGGAGATTGCAGTGAGCTGATACCATGCCACTGCACTCCAGCCTGGGCAACAGAACAACACTTCGTCTCAAAAAAAAAAAAAAAAATGAATGAATAAAAGAAACAATTGGCTGCTAGCTAAAGGTAAATTCTGGAAACATAGCTCTAGGGTTAGTAGGGTTGTAATCCAGACGTTGAGTCTGTCCTGAAGTTTTCGAGTGAGCAAATACAAGAGGAATTGAAATAGAGAAGTGCAGATGCTGAGCTTTGTTAAGATACGGGCAGCATGGTAGGGGAGCTTACCCTGCCCTGATTTTCTAGTTAAATCCTTTTGAAAAGACTGGGAAAATGTAAACCAGAGTAAAATCTATAGTTGCCAGATTTTGCAAATGCATCTCAACAAAATAGCCAAATTGGAGCAAATGTCTTCTTTCTTTCTTTCTTTTTGAGATGGAGTCTTGCTCTATCACCCAGGCTGGAGTGCAGTGGCACGATCTCAGCTCACTGCAAGCTCCGCCTCCAGGGTTCACGCCATTCTCCTGCCTCAGCCTCCCGAGTAGCTGGGACTACAGGTGCCCACCACCACGCCCAGCTAATTTTTTTGTATTTTTAGTATAGACGGGGTTTTACCGTGTTAGCCAGGATGATCTCGATCTCTTGAACTCGTGATCTGCCCATCTCGGCCTCCCAAAGTGCTGGGATTACAGGCATGAGCCACCGCGCCTGGCCGCAAATGTCTTACAGGCGCAAATGTCTTATTTCTAATTCCTATCAGATCTGGTACCAAAGGAGAATTTGGAGAGCTGGCTAAATTGTTTGAAGAAAGAATTGCCAACAGTGGTGTTCAGAGCCTCAACAAAACCAAAGGATAAAGGGAAGATAACCAAGGTATCCTTTATTAGCGGTAAGAAATGTGATTCTTTCAGATTTTGGTTGAAATATGATGAGTGTGCAAAATCTTGATTTAAGTAAATGAAAAATTACAAGATCCAACTCTGATTTCAGCCAGAGATCATCTGACAGGCAATGTAGTTATCTTAAGAGCTGGGCGCTGGAGCCTGATTGCTTGGGGTTTGTTGAAATAATTTATCAGGTAAGTTGCCAGAATAATTCAACTGTTTGGAATTTTAGCGTGTGAAGGCAAAGAAGAATGCTGCTCCATTCAGAAGTGAAGTCTGCTTTGGGAAAGAGGGCCTTTGGAAACTTCTTGGAGGTTTTCAGGAAACTTGCGGCAAAGCCATTCGGGTTGGAGTAATTGGTGAGTTTCAGTTCATTACTTTTTACGTTTTAAGTGTTGAAATAGTTAAGTTTAGCCAGCTCTCCAAGTGCCCAAGCAGCAGTATATGGAGTTGTTGTCAAGTAAGAGGCTCACTCAAATACTAGCTTCTTGCCTATACCTTACTGAAAGCATATAACCACACACAATTTAAAGAAAAAAACTTACAACTGCTGCCAGATTCAGGTTTTTTGTTGGGACTGATTACTGTAGGAAGCTAGTTTCTAAAAGTTCTTGGTTTGTTTGAATTTATAGTATTTTCCTGCCTTTGCATTACTTGTGCAAGAAATGAAGAAACCAAAATTGGTCTTAGTATTGAAGTGAAGACACTGAGATCCAACTCTGATCTTGCCCTAAACATCGGAAATGAAAAATTAGGCAGTGAAAATTTCATAAGTGCCAACATATAATGCTTTTTATATCTGGATTTCCCATTTATTTGTAGGTTTCCCAAATGTGGGGAAAAGCAGCATTATCAATAGCTTAAAACAAGAACAGATGTGTAATGTTGGTGTATCCATGGGGCTTACAAGGTAAATGGAGGTGTCCATAATTATAATAATATAGTGACACACTATTTTATTTTGGTTATCTCAAGGAAGGTGATTTTTTTTTTTTTTTTTTTTGGAGACAGTTTCACTCTTGTTCCCAGGCTGGAGTGCAGTGGCACAATCTCAGCTCACTGCAACCTCCACCTCTCAGGTTCAAGCGATTCTCCTGCCTCAGCCTCCCAAGTAGCTGGGATTATAGGAATGTGCCCCTATGCCTGGCTAATTTTGTATTTTTAGTAGAGACAGGTTTCTCCATGTTGGTTAGGCTGGTCTCAAACTCCTCACTTCAGCTGATTTGCCTGCCTCGGCCTCCCAAAGTGCTGGGATTACAGGCCAAGCCACCGCACCCGGCCTATTTTTATTTTTTTAAAGCTTTTGGTGAAAGAAGAGATTTAAGCCAGTGCTACAACTGAATGGAGTGGGACAGCTGCCCACAATTTAGTTTGAAAGACAAGTTCAGCAAATAGATTGAGAGAGGAAAGCTCCCTCAGAGGAAGTGATGTTTAAACCTGGCCTTGAGAAATTAATAGAAATTTGCCAGATAGAAGTCTGCCACCACACCTGGCTAGTTTTTGTATTTTTAGTAGAGATGGGGTTTCACTATGTTGGCCAGGCTAGTCTCAAACTCCTGGCCTTAAGTCATCCACCCGCCTAGGCCTCACAAAGTGTTGGGATTACACTTGTGTTGGGTGGCATGAGCCACTGTGCCTGGCCAACTTTTAGATCTTTTTTTTTTTTTTTTGAGATGGAGTCTCACTGTCTCCCAGGCTGGAGTACAGTGGTGCTATCTTGGCTCACTGCAACCTCAGCCTCCTGAGTACCTGGGATCCAAGGCACCCGGCTAATTTTTGTATTTTTAGTAGAGACAGGGCTTTCACCATGTTGGCCAGGCTGGTCTCGAACTCCTGACCTCAGGTGATCCACCCACCTCGGCCTCCCAAAGTGCTGGGATTACAGGCGTGAGCCACCACGCCCAGCCAGAAGGCGGCATATTTATAGCAAAGGAAATAGCATGTGTTTTGGTTGATGTAAATATATAAGCTATAACATGTAGTGTTTCTCTTTAGAACAGTCGGGTATGCTTTTACAGATAAATGTGAAGCAAATGATGATAAACTGGATCTGACTGACTGTGCTGAGTCTGTTCAATCCAACCCTGAGCTTCATGTTCTGTCTCTTACCCTCCAAATAGACCAATGCCCTCATCAATTCCATTGGTCTTCTTTCAGGAGCATGCAAGTTGTCCCCTTGGACAAACAGATCACAATCATAGATAGTCCGAGCTTCATCGTATCTCCACTTAATTCCTCCTCTGCGCTTGCTCTGCGAAGTCCAGCAAGTATTGAAGTAGTAAAACCGATGGAGGCTGCCAGTGCCATCCTTTCCCAGGCTGATGCTCGACAGGTAAAAGGACCCCTTCTCATGAACTCCTTGGAGCCATCTTCTTTCATCATAAGCATTTTGAGTAGAAAAATTTTGGAAGTGTTTTAAAGTACTGGCATGTCAGATGAAGGACAGCTCCTTTGTTTGTTTGTTTGTTTTTTAAGGTAGTACTGAAATATACTGTCCCAGGCTACAGGAATTCTCTGGAATTTTTTACTATGCTTGCTCAGAGAAGAGGTATGCACCAAAAAGGTGGAATCCCAAATGTTGAAGGTGCTGCCAAACTGCTGTGGTCTGAGTGGACAGGGTAAGCTTTCTTTTCTGTTGGCATTTTGGTGACCACCAGAATAAACCTCCTTTTGACACATCTTATTTTTAATATCAGTGCCTCATTAGCTTACTATTGCCATCCCCCTACATCTTGGACGACTCCTCCATATTTTAATGAGAGTATTGTGGTAGACATGAAAAGGGGCTTCAATCTGGAAGAACTGGAAAAGAACAATGCACAGAGCATAAGAGGTGAGAATTGTGTGTCTCTGCTCTCTTCATCAGCTGACAGGCCAGTAGAGCTCTTACCTGTTTACATGGACTTTCTTTCCCAGCCATCAGGGGCCCTCATTTGGCCAATAGCATCCTTTTTCAGTCTTCCGGTCTGACAAATGGAATAATAGAAGAAAAGGACATACATGAAGAATTGCCAAAACGGAAAGAAAGGAAGCAGGAGGAGAGGGAGGACGACAAAGACAGTGACCAGGAAATCGTTGATGAAGAAGTTGATGTAAGTATGTCCTCCATGAGTTGTTTAAAACTGAAGTGAGTTTTCTAGCATTATAATATATAATGGGAAGGAACTGAAGATAGGAAATATTTGAGGCTTGTGATCCGTTAGCCTTAATTTTGCACATCCCGTTATATGTACCTCCAAAGAGTTAATTTTTCAGGTACGTAACTACTTGGATTAAATGAGCAGACAAGGGCTACTAATCCAGCACTATTTTTGTCACACAGGAAGACAGCTCAGGCATGGTCGATGCAGAAGAGACGGGGGAGGCACTGTCTGAGGAGACTACAGGTGAGGCAGGCAAAAGGGGTTCTTCTAACGAAGCAGCATGGTGTAGAATCACTTTTACTTTTTGAAAATAAAATCTCTCTGTTTTCCTGCAATATAGGTGAACAGTCTACACGGTCTTTTATCTTGGATAAAATGATTGAAGAGGATGATGCTTATGACTTCAGTACAGATTATGTGTAACAGAACCATGGCTTTTTATGAGATTTTTTTTTTTTTTTTTTGAAACGGGGTCTCGCTGTCGCCCAGGATGGAGTGCAGTGGCGCGATCTCCGCTCACTGCAGGCTCCGCCCCCCAGGGTTCATGCCATTCTCCTGCCTCAGCCTCTCTGAGTAGCTGAGACTACAGGCGCCCGCCACCACGCCCGACTAATTTTTTTTTTCTTGTATTTTTTAGTAGAGACGGGGTTTCACCATGGTCTCGATCTCCTGACCTCGTGATCTGCCCACCTCGGCCTCCCAAAGTGCTGGGATTACAAGCGTGAGCCACCACGCCTGGCCTAATTTTTTTTTTGTATTTTTAGTAGAGACGGGGTTTCACTGTGTCAGCCAGTATGGTCTCGATCTCCTGACCTCGTGATCCGCCCGCCTCAGCCTCCCAAGTGCTGGGATTACAGGCGTGAGCCACCGTGCCTGGCCTTTTTTTTTTTTTTTAACATTCTAAGCAGACTGCTAAACTGTTCTCTGTATAATGTGTCTAAGTTATGGTGTGCGTGAGCTGTGTAAATTTTGTGAATATTATATTAAAACCAGGCAATGTGGAATCCCTAAATTCTGTAAAAAGACAATTCATCTCACTGTGAGTGGAAGTAGTTTCTGGAATAAAAAAAGAAGATACCTATTGAAAAATGTAAGTTTTATTTACAGATCAGGCCACAGGTTACAAAATTAAAACCAACAGTAGTTTTGAATGATCTGTACCAGCTAGCTGAACTAGCCATATCAGTTGTTCTTTCCAGTCATTCAGCATTGTAGTAAGAAAACACTTGGTAAGGCAGATGGAGACATATTTACAGTCTATAGTCTGTCTGGGAAGCTGACTGCCAGACAGAGCAGTTTGTCATCTTTACCCAGCTGACACATCTTTTTCCATGGCTTGCTACCGATAGGCATCGAAGCCTAGCAACTGTTACTTCCCACACATGCTATCTTCCAGGACTTCCTGAGAAATGCTTATAGTTCATATTCTGTTTCACTTTATGTTTGAGATCTCGGTATATCTTCGGATTAGGTTGAATTTTCCTGTTGGGTCTGGAATATACCATTTTTCCCAAACATCAGTATATGAAGCAGTCCTTCCCCATGGCTTAAAATGTCCATTCCAATGGAGTAACTTGGCAGCCTTTACAAACTGAAGTGAATATCGTTTTCCAGCACTGGAACCTTATATTTGAGACAAACAGCCACATCATTGCGCCATGTGAAATTGTGCAGAAAACTTAAGGGAAAGAAAGAATATACCCCGTCCCTGAGGATAGTTCTTTAGATAGCAATTCTTTACTAGCTTATGCCACTGGTTAATTCTACTTACCAAGGTGGCGTACATTCCACATAGGATCGATGGTGGAGTGCTGTTGATAAAATACGATAAGCAGAGGAGGTGTTGTGATGCTACCAGCCAGGGTTCTGCTGTACAATCCCTCTCTTGGGACAGAAAACAAATGTTAGTGAAAAGTACTGACTAACTCCTGTTAGTCAAGACTCTCGGAATTGAAATACAACAGTTTTTCACAGCTAGGCTAGTTACATACTTACTCTACATTGAGTTTCATCCATTTTTCCAGTTGGTTAGTTATATTCTGTCGTTTCCATTCTGTCAGGTTTGCAACAAAAACTCCAGGATTAAATGAGCAAGTGCTGGCTTTCATGGAAAGCTTACGAATTCTTTCCTTTTTATAGTCAAGATAGCCAATGTAATTGTACTAAAAACACAAATAGGATATATGTGCTTACTGCTTCAAACAGAATAGATACAATGTTATAGCCAGTAAAGAGCTGTTAAACTATGACTTCTTCAGATTAGAAAATAGATATTTGAAATTCCAAGTTAGAATAGGAACCTAGATGTTGACATAATAAACCAGATGTTCAAGAAGAACAATTAGGCTGTCCATGAAGAAGTCTACAGAAAAGCAGGCTTGAGTTTTGGGATGAAATGATTGGGGAGTGTAAATTGCAGCAAAGAGATCCCTGAATTTGCAACCTCTTCCCATTAAACGATATTGTAGCAAGAGGGGTGTTTGGTAAGCAATTTACCTGGTTTCCTGCTCCACGGATGACAACTTTAGTAGAGGCTGAATCACAGTCTTCTGAAAATGCAGCTGCATGTCCTGGCTTCAGTGGTGTATTGTAAAGGGCAAGAATATCACCTGAAATAGACAAGATGTTAAGATTTACATTTCAGTTGCCTTGAGAGTTCCCTGTTACTCCCACTTCTCCCTATGGTGACCTTTTATAAAACCATAAATAAAACAACCACTACAGCCCACTGTAGCCCATTATTTAGCAATTGTACTCAGTCTGGGTGGAGAACAGCACTCATGGTGACATTTTTGATACCTTGCACAATTACATCATCATCCATGTATATGGCCTTCTTTGCGCTGGGAACCAGAATTGGCAAGTAGAACCTTGCAAAGGTTAACTGGAAAAGGAAAGAATAATTGGCATAGGATACTGCACTGGCTGTGCCTTTATTTACATAGAAACTCCTAGGATGCTTTCAGTACCCATTCAGGAGAAGAAAGGACTCTTAGAACCACCCAGGCTTGGTCCCCAGGAAACTACTTGCACTATACCCACAGATACCCAGGTATTCCATTATTTCCTAATACTGCCAAGTACAAAGAAGGATGCATGGAACTCACAGGTTTCATGGATTCCCCCTGGTGAGGATCCTCCTTTACTTTCCCTTCCAAAAGTTTAGGGTCAAAATTGACAATTTTGTATCTGATGCTTTTCAGGGAATCACTATTGAGCCAGGACCTGATGAAGATAAAACACTACATTTTAGTTTCAAATAATGTCTCCAAACCAATGAGGGAATAATGCAAAAGAAACCCTATGGACCAAATAGGTGTTTTCAAGCTCCTTTTATCTCTGAGCTTTGGTTTCCTCGTCTGAAGTGAGGGTAATTCTCACCAAAGTCCCTCCCTGAATTAAGATTTTATGGCAATTATCTTCTAACACTAAAACTACTCTAGAAAAACAGTATAGAATTGAGAACATTTCATCACCACCTGGACCATCCAACTCTTAATCCTCCAAATACACTAGGAAGAAAAGGAGTCAAAGTGACGGTACCAACAGTAATCTCTTATCTACAGACTGACTTCTTAATTCACTGTGGTGACCCTAATTGCACCACTCAAGTCTGAGGCACTATCTGTAAGAAAAAACTGTTTGCTAAAGGAGTACTGCACATTTTTTCTAGGTCAGTTTCAAATCAGTGTTTTGTGGATACTTAGTGTTATTTCTGTAGTCTATTTTTATACAGCTTCTGTTTCTGTATTTTAAATGGGTTCAGAATTTACAGCTTTAAAAACTAAATATGAACCATGGAGAGGGCCACAAGGACCAAAATGTTTTAGAAATTTGACAACTGGTTAATTTGTTAGACCAACAAATTTGGAGTAAGTTTTATAAGTCTTATTCATTTTCTTTTTTTTTTTTTTTTGAGACGGAGTCTCGCTCTGTCACCCAGGCTGGAGTGCGGTGGCGCGATCTCGGCTCACTGCAAGCTCCGCCTCCCAGGTTCACGCCATTCTCCTGCCTCAGCCTCTCCGAGTAGCTGGGACTACAGGCGCCCGCCACCACGCCCGGCTAATTTTTTGTATTTTTAGTAGAGACGGGGTTTCACCATGGTCTCGATCTCCTGACCTCGTGATCCGCCCGCCTCGGCCTCCCAAAGTGCTGGGATTACAAGCGTGAGCCACCGCGCCTGGCCAGTCTTATTCATTTTCAAAACGGATTGGACTATCCAAGTTTCCCCAGATCACTCTGGGCCAGGATTTGGATCAGGATCTGTGATCAGCTTCATAACACTACCTTGCCATTGTTGCTAAGTCCCTTTCCACTCTAGACCAGAACTGCTCCGAGCATGTCCATGAAATAAGGAACTTGTGACTTGTAAATCAACATTTACTGCTGCCTTCACTGAGAAAGTATTATCAAAACACCGTCAGGTGGGGTTAACAGTTCAGAGTGACAGTTGACATACTTCCTGGCATGAGCTCCTTGTATCACTTCTCCTATTATGGGGATATGCTCATAATACAATCCTAAAAAAATATGTCATTTGTACAGTTTATCAGTGGTACAATTTCAATTGTATAAAACAACATACAAACCACAGAAAAACAGTTCCTGGATTGGCAGCTGGCCTGCTCTAGATCATCCTCTAGAAGCAGAATCACGTAAGCGGAGCTCACCGGAGATGGTCTGCTGTATTGTTGAGAGTAACAATGTAGAAAATCACATTGGAGCGAGTGTTCTGCTGAATGCTGTTTATGGCTGCAATGGCCCCCCCAAGCCTGTCTTCAGATGCAGCGATGACCACAGGAATCTCCTCTTGTCTCCCATCTACTGCATGTCGGAGAGCATTTGGGACAAAGTCTATAGGTTGAGGCCCCACAATTCCTGAATCTGAAAAAACAAGGAAGGCACTGTGATACAATCTCATGGGCTTTTGATATAGAGTCCAAGACATGGAAAAAGGGAAGGTAAGGATTATGGTACTGATTTACCTCATTCTTCCCCATTAAACTGAAGCATATAGCCCTGAAACTTTCCCTGTATGTAAATAAGCTTTTGGAAAAGTGGAGGAAGCATTTTTTAAAATACACTGACAGCACTTTGATATACTACTGGTAGGAAAATTGTGGGCGGCAAGCCACCCAGGCGCTGAGGCAAGAGACCGAGGACACGAGCTGTTCCAGTATAATAAAATATAAAACAAGAATAGTCATACCAGATATAGATCTTAGATATGATTATATATTAATATCATTAATCATTAGTTTGTAGCAATTACTCTTTATTCCAATATTATAATAATCCTTGCTCTATAATCATAACCTAGGAAAAACCAGGCCATACAGAGATAGGAGCTGAGGGGACATAGTGAGGTGTGACCAGAAGACAAGAGTGCGAGCCTTCTGTTATGCCCAGACAGGGCCACCAGAAGGGCTCCTTGGTCTAGCGGTGACGCCAGCGTCTGGGAAGACGCCCGTTGCCAGGCGGACCGTGGTCTAGCGGTAGCGAAAAGCGTCAAGGAACAACACCCGCTACTTAGCAGACCTGGAAAGGGAGTCTCCTTTTCCCCGGGGGAGTTTAGAGAAGACTCTGCTCCTCCACCTCTTGTGGAGGGCCTGACATTAGTCAGGCTTGCCCACAGTTATCCGGAGGCCTAACCATCTCCCTGTGATGCTGTGCTTCAGTGGTCACGCTCCTAGTCCGCCTTCATGTTCCATCCTGTACACCTGGCTCTGCCTTCTAGATAGCAGTAGAAAATTAGTGAAAGTACTAATAGTCTCTAATATGCAGAAATAATGGCGTAAGCTGTCTTTCTCTTTGTCTCCTCTCTCTGCCTCAGCTGCCAGGCAGGGAAGGGCCCCCTGTCCAGTGGACATGTGACCCACGTGACCTTACCTATCATTGGAGATGACCCACACTCCTTACCCTGCCGCTTTTGCTTTGTATCCAATAAATAACAGCGCAGCCAGACATTCGGGGCCACTACTGGTCTCCGCGCATTGGTGGTAGTGGTCCCCCGGGCCCAGCTGTCTTTTATCTCTGTCTTGTGTCTTTATTTCTACACTCTCTCGTCGCCACACACAGGGAGAAGCCCACTGACCCTGTGGGGCTGGCTGGACCCTACATCTTTAAAATATACTGACAGCACTTTGATATACTACTGGTAGGAAAATAACAGAACCTGTTAGAATGTATTGTGGCAATTTGTATCAAGAGTTTCCTAAGGACAAAATCTGAAATATAATCAAAATAAAGAATTTTATTTAAATTGTGAAAACTTAGCAGCTCACTAAATCAATGTTTTTCAAGTCACAAATCACAAGTAGGCATGAAACCAACTGAGTGAGTCACAATCAATTTATACACAAAAAGTTTCTGGATTGCAATAGAAGACTGAAGTAGAGGCCGGGTGTGGTGGGTCACACCTGTAATCCCAGCACTTTGGGAGGCTGAGGCGGGTGGATCACTTGAGGTCTGAGACCAGCCTGATCAACATGGTGAAACCCCATCTCTACTAAAAATACAAAATGAGCCAGGTGTAGTGGTGAACGCCTGTAATCCCAGCTACTTGGGAGACTGAGGCAGGAGAATCGCTTGAACTCGGGAGGTGGAGGTTGCAGTGAGCTGAGATTGTGCCACTGCACTCCAGCCTGGGCAGCAATAGGAAAACTCCGTCTCAAAAAAAAAAGAAAACTGAATTAGAATACCAAAGAAAATATAGTGTATCACATAAGGAAACTGCAATTACTGTCCTGTATACATTCTTGGCTTTCATTTTTTTTTTTTTTTTTTTTTTATTCCTCATTGAACTCTGGTATTTACTATGTGCCAGGCAATATCTAGGCACTGGGGTTACAGCCATGAATAAAACATCCCTAACTTTCTGAGGATAGACAGCCAATAAGCAAATACACATGTATGTACATGTGCTACATGTAATGTATTTCCTATTGTAGGGCTGCCATCAAAAAGTCTGAAAGCTGTTGTACCAAAAGATGTTATCCTGTGGAAACAAATTAATAGACATTAAAATTATGTACGAAGAGTTTCTACCATCACAGTGACATGCTTATGATATACAGAAAAACATGTCATGTACAGTTTATATATAGTACAATCTCAACTGTACAGAAAAAAAGATGTGTAGGAAAAAACTGGAAGGTACTAAGCCAAAATTGTAAATGAAATCATTCAACCAACCAATATTTATTGAACAGCTAGTATCAGCCGTCATCCATAGGCACAGAAGATAAAACTACACAAATTGCCTTCATGGAGCTTGAATACTGTTGTCTCTTTTTTTTTTTTTTGAGACGAAGACTCACTCTGTCACCAGGCTTGAGTGCAGTGGCGTGATCTTGACTCACTGCAACCTCCGCCTCCTGGGTTCAAGCAATTCTCCTGCCTCAGCCTCCTGAGTAGCTGGGACTACAGGCGCATACCACCACGCCCAGCTAATTTTTGTATTTTTAGTAGAGACGGGGTTTCACCATGTTGGCCAGACTGGTCTCAAACTCCTGACCTCGTGATCTGCCCACCTCGGCCTCCCAAAGTGCTGAGATGGTCTCAATCTCTTGACCTTGTGAGATGCCCACCTCGGCCTCCCAAAGTTTTGGGATTACAGGCGTGAGCCATTGCTCCTGGCCGCTATTCTCTTTTTTATAAACTTTCCTACCAGGAACATGCACTACTTTATATGTATCATACATATATACACGTGATAAAACATGCTATCAGAGCACTCCGTGAAAGTCAGGGGAAAGCTATTATAGTCTCTCACTCTGGTCAACTATGGTGGGTGGCAATCCAAAAATGACTTTTGACAAACACTCAAGCCTCAAACATTCCTCAATACCAAGGGAGAACAGTACGAATGACTAATTCAATATACTGTGCAATATATTATACAACACAGTGATTTTTAAAAATCATTTGACAAACTTTTATTGCTACAGTCCCACTGATGCAGCTGCACAGCTGAAGGAAAGTAACTAGACTGACACTCCAGTGACTAGAGCAAGCATGAAACACCAAGGACACTTGTCTGCCCTCACTTTCTGAAGCCCTGTCCTGCTGACATGAACAGATGGCAGCCCTCAGAGGCTCTCCTAAGGCCTCTGATTTGGTGAAAAGGAATATTCTGTCAGATCAAACCCTTAACAAACAACTGATAGTACTACTGGAAAAAGAAGAACTTAGGATGTGCGACAGAGAATACCAGGTCTGCAACAGATTCTAAGGCATTATTAGTAAGTGTTCCCATACCTGTAACCTCATTCCTTAACAAACTGCTCAAGCGGAGGAAGTTATGGTGCAAAACCAGTAAGAAGAGAGCAACAGCCAGGACCAAGATGATGATGTTTACTGAAATAGATAGGGAAAACCTATGTTATACCTCTTTATCTTTGACCAGGTATAAAAACAACTTAACTTGTAGAAAGAGCATACCTTTACGGAATGACATCTTTTTCTTCTGTCATATAAATATTAGTTTTTAACCCTACAAAACAAAAACAAGCCCCCAAAGCCAGTAAGTACATGAGAAGGGACATCAAAATGCCCTCTTTTTTTTTTTTTTTTAATTCAGGAAGAAACGAGGCATATACAGTATTCTGCCAGAAACTCATTTTGAATTAACAGTTTCCAAGAACCCAATTTGGGATCTGAAATTTTTGTGGTAGTCATTAATAAAAAACTTAAAAATAAGTTGGAGAAATAGATAGCCTTAGCCTTGTACATTATACATCACAAGATGAAAAGCAAAAGAAACATTTAAGAATTAAGTTTCAGCCAGGCAGGGTGTCCCATGCCTGTAATCCCAGCACTTTGGGAGGCCGAGTGGGGTGGATCACGAGATCAGGAGTTCAAGACCAGCCTGGCCAAGATGGTGAAACCTCGTCTCTACTAAAAACTGCAAAAAAAATTAGCCGGGCGCGGTAGCAGGGGCCTGTAATCCCAGCTGCTCAGGAGGCTGAGGCAGGAGAATCCCTTGAACCTGGGCAACAGAGGTTGCAGTGAGCCGAGATCACGCCATTGCACTCCAGCCTGGGCGACAGAGAGACTCTGTCTTTAAAATAAAAAATAACATAACATAACATAACATAACATAACATAACATAACATACTTAGGTTTCTACTTAAAATTCCTAAAGTAGACATGGATTCAGGTTGTCTATGACCAAGTAACCTAAGGTCTTAGCCTCATCAGTAAAAACATGCCTGTTCAGAGTTGTATCCCATTCACCTTTAACATGAGTGTCCTCAGAGAAAAGAATATTATCCAAATTCACTTGACAAACCCACAGCACAGAAAAAGTTACAAAAATTCACAAAATCCAATCGATATCAAAAGTATGGAGTGCATTTCTAGCCATTGTAACTAGCAAAAAAAAAAAAAAAAAAAAGGCTTATTTTAGTTTATTATTTTTTGAAATGGAGTCTCATTCTGTCGTCCAGGCTGGAGTGCAGTGGCACGATCTCAGCTCACTGCAACCTCTGCCTCCCTCATTCAAGCGATTCTCCTGCCTCAGCCTTCCCAATAGCTGGGATTACAGGCGTGTGCCACCATGCCCAGCTAATTTTTGTATTTTTAGTAGAGATGGGGTTTCACCATGTTGGCCAGACTGGTCTCGAACTCCTGACCTCGTGATCTGCCCACCTCAGCCTCCCAAAGTGCTGAGATTACAGGCGTGAGCCACAGTGCCCGGCCAAGAAAACATTTAAGGTGCTATTCTCAAAAACCATCTCTGTTAGCTAGCTATTCATCTCTTAAGAAGGTGGTGTCTAATTGTCACACTGTCCTGGTTGGTCCTCCTCAGCTCATCTGACCTTCACTTTTTCAAAACAATTCAGTGGAAACAAGATAGTAGGTGGAACTAAATTTATTAAAAAAATTAATTCCTTCAACAAGCTCTGGGTAAAAAGACATTTTACCAACCAAGATATCGTGAACCTACCTTTTAACCCTTTCTTACTTCATCTTCACCCATAGTAGTACCCAACACTTACATAAGGCTATTAATTTTACAAAGCACTTTCAAACATAGCATATTGCAATGCAAGTTAGTTCATTTGTTTTTTTAGACAGGGTCTCACCACGTTGCCCAGGCTGGCCTCTAACTCCTAGGCTCAAGCAAGCCTCCTGCCTCAGCCTCCCAAGTAGCAGGGACTACGGACAAAGTAAGTTTGAATTAACTTCATGCTAGGAAAATTGTGTGCCTACCAGGCACTTAATTTCTCAAGGCCTTTGTAAAGAAGAGAAATGTATTGAAAAACTGTTTAAAAAATTGGGGTCTGGGCACAGTGGCTCATGCCTATAATCCCAAAATGAAAACAACAAGGCTAGGATGGGCGGATCAACTGAGCTCAGGAGTTCAAGACCAGCCTGGGTAACATTGTGAAAGCTCATCTCTACAAAAAATACAAAAATTAGCCAGGCATGGTGATGTGCACCTGTAGTCCCAAGCATTTGGGAGGCTAAGGCAGGAGGATCACCTGAGCCAGGGAGGTCAAGGCTACAGTAAGCCATATTCATGCCACTGCACTCCAGCCTTGGGTGACAAAGCGACACCCTGTCTCAAAAAAATAAAAAATAAAAAACAAAACGGGATCAGCCAGGCACTGTGGCTGATACCTATAATCCCAACTATTCAGGTGGCTGGGGTGGGAGGCTACCTGAGCCCAGGAGTTCGAGACCAGCCTGAGCAACATAGTATGACCATCCCCTGACCCCATATCTAAAAAAAATTTCTTTTTAAAAACGGGATCACAGGCCAGATTACAAATTAGGGGGAAAATACACATCTTTCTTTCTTTCCTTTTTTTTTTTTTTTGAAACAGAGTCTGGCTCTGTCAGCCACGCTGCAGTGCAGTGGCACCGTCTCGGCTCACTGCAACCTCTGCCTCTCAGATTCAAGCAATTCTCGTGCCTCAACCTCCCGAGCAGCAGGGACCACAGGTGTGCGCCACCACGCCCAGCTAATTTTAATAGAGAGAGGGTTTCACCATGTTGGCCAGGCTGGTCTTGAACTCCTGACCTCAGGTGATCCACCTGCCTCAGCCTTCCAAAGTGCTGGGATTACAGGCCTGAGCCACCAGGCCCAGCCCACACACATCTTTCCAAAGCAGTATATATGAAGTACAATGTATCAGTGAACTTCCTCTCATACACATCAGGGCACCATGGCTCACGTCTGTAATCCCAGCACTTTCGGAGGCCGAGGTGGGTGGATCACTTGAGGTCAGGCGTTTGAGACTAGTCTGGCCAACACAGTGAAACCCCGTCTCCACTAAAAACAAAAATTAGCTGGGCGTGGTGGCGCATGCCTGTAATCCCAGCTACTCAGGAGGCTGAGGCAGGACAATCCCTTGAACCCAGGGATTGGGTTCCCTGGAGGCTGAGGCAGGACAATCCCTTGAACCCAGGAGGCGGAGGTTGCAGTGAGCTGCGATTGGACCACTGCACTCCAGCCTGGGCAACAGAGCGAGTCTTCGTCTCGAAAAAAAAAAAAAGGCCACACAGAGATATATCTATTTATACACACAACAGAAAGTCTGTTCAAACACACCAACAAATACAGAGCATGGGAAGGAAACACGAATAAACTCTTGCCCATCCCTCTTTCTGCCTTCTACACGTCCTGACTCCTGAGGTCAGAAAAGTGTCAAACGTGTCTGCATTTTGCTGTTTGGTCTCTGCCACGTGCAAGGATGAAAGGGCACTGAGGATATACAAACACTTTCTCCTACCCTTTCATCTGGCTGGCCCCCACTTGGCATTCAGAAGTCAAGGTAGCCTCCTCCAAACTCCACGTTGAGCTGCACCTCCCCTGAGCTCCCACATCTGGGCCTCCCTCTCCCAGGGCTAATCCAGCTGTCATGTATTTCTGGCGTGATGTGGCTGTCTCCCTTGACACGCTCTGGGCTCTTCCAAGGCAACAGCCTGGTCTTGGTAACAACCGTGTCCTCGGTCTGCTGTCTGGCACAAACAAGGTGCCGTGAATATTTACTGGTTGCATGAATGAGGACAGCAGTCCCACCCTGTCCCAGGAGTGCCTAGAATCCCACTGTTTGTGGCTAACCCAGAATACATAACCTGGGGGCCGGAGAGCCAGCTGGGACCCAGAGGCCCGGGTTCCTCAGAACGGTTTCTCTCCAAAACGTGGGCATCCCACCTGGCTGACGGTAACGGAGGAGGGTCTAAGATTTAGAGATACACCAGCCTTGAAAGAGAGGCTGAGTGAACCTTTGGCTGGCCTCTATCGGGAGGGCCCAGCCTGGGTCTGTGAGGGTCAGTAAAGCCGGCCAGAATGTGAGAGGGCAGAGTTCGGGAGCCCCCAGATGAGGGACTCTCTACGCGGATGAGAGGGACAGCCGAGCACCGGGGTCCCCTCTCCAAGGGAATTCTCTCTCTTGTGGATGCCGCCTAGGGTAGCCCCCCTAAATTCCAAGGGTCAGTAGGGCCCCCCTTACACTTTGAAGTGATCGGAAAGTGATGTGACGCTCCAGGGATCCCGCCAGGCTCAGAGATACCCCTGGTTAGGACTCCGACAAGTCGTTCTCCTCAAAGGCTCGCCGCGGCCGCCCTTACTGCAGGCGATGCAGGAGATGAGGATGCAGCCCGCGCCCCGGCCCGCCCTGCCAGCTCAGCGCCTGCGCCGCAGGCCCCGGAGCCCAGCCTGTTGTCTGGCCGCCCGCGTACCCTGCACGCTGGGCCAAGCCCACTTGCCCTCTAGCTCCGTGGCAGCCGCGCAGCCCCACAACGCCCAGCCAGCCCGCGGCGGTAACCGCTAGAGCGTCGCGCCAAGCAGGCGCCGCGGGGCAGCCCTGCCGCCGGGGTCCTCGCAGGGAAAAGGCCGTCGCCATGGAGACGCGACGCGCCCCGGCGGCCATTGGGCCGCGCAGGCACTGTCAAGGACAGTTTTCGAGACGGGGTCCGCGGCTCCAGGCACCCAGCAGCACTGACGGCGAACCCTTCACGGGCGCGCGATGCCTCGACACGGCGGCCGCCACCACCACCTGAGCTGCCCTCGCGGGCAGCACGCCGCGGCAAAAGCGCACGTCGCCTAGCGATGGCGCGGGGCGGGGACACGGGCTGTGCCGGCCCGTCGGAGACTTCCGCTTCCGGGGCCGCCGCCATCGCTCTCCCGAGCTTATAAGGCCCGCCTGCCGACGCGCAGTGCCAGACCTTGGCCCTCACGGTCCCTAAGTCTCGGTCGCCCTCGCCTCGCAGCCTGCCACCCGCGCTCGGCTGCCCGCCTCCTCAGCCAGCCATGCTGGAGCATCTGAGCTCGCTGCCCACGCAGATGGTGAGGGCGCAGCCCGGGGACCTCCGCACGCTGCTCTTGTGCCTGGCAACTTCGAAGCCCATGTCGGAGCACCGACCGGGTGCTGCGCTGTTCCGGGCCAGGATAGTTACCCTCCACCCTCTTTCCCGAATTGCCTCCTGGGTCCCCTTCTCTTCTACTCCGCGAGAATCTCCTGTCCATTCTCCGTGAGGGTGTTTCAGTTCCTCCCGGGAAGCCCAGAATTTAATACCTTGCCCAGGCCCTTAGGAGAGCGGGAGACCCTGATGTTGGGGTTACCCTGTGGCAAAGTTGTGAGGTCAGGGCAGAAATTGTATCTCTTCGGCGGTGGAACCAATTCTTTTTTTCCTCTGCTTCACCCCAGGATTACAAGGGCCAGAAGCTAGCTGAACAGATGTTTCAGGGAATTATTCTTTTTTCTGCAGTAAGTATTGGTTTTACATTTAATCTCCGCCCCCGCCTCCCTCCCAACCCTCAGTTTGAGTGTGTTTAATATACTTCATTTGTCTCTAGATAGTTGGATTTATCTACGGGTACGTGGCTGAACAGTTCGGGTGGACTGTCTATATAGTTATGGCCGGATTTGCTTTTTCATGTTTGGTAAGAAATTTGTGGGTGTTAGTGGCAACTTGGGTTTTGTGAGTCGGGTTGGTTAGACCTCAGTAGTGAGACCCAAAGCCAACATTTCCCTCATCCTTCCAAACAGCGTTTCCCTTTGCTATCATTGGAAAAGTAGAATGCGTTTCCCTTTGCTATCATTGGAAAAGTGGTGTCAGATGGTGCGAACTATATAAAAGGATACAGCTTATTTCCTTTGGCAGCTACTCTAGGTAATAATCTTAAGGTCAAAGTCAGCAGGAGTTTTTCATGGTGCTCACATTGCCCCCTCACCTTTTATTTATTTATTTATTTTAAATTTTTTGAGACGGAGTTTCACTCTGTTGCCCACGCTGCAGTGCACTGGGGCGATTTCGGCTCACTGCACCTTCTGGCTCCCGGGTTTAATCGATTCTCCTGCCTCAGCCTCCCGAGTAGCTGGGACTACAGGCGCCCACCACCACACCCAGCTAATTTTTGTATTTTTAGTAGAGACAGGGTTTCACTGTGTTGGCCAGGCTGGTCTCAAGCAATTCGCCCACTTTGGCCTCCCAAAGTGCTTGGATTACAGGCGAGAGCCACCACGCCTGGCCCCCACCTTTCTTTTAGGTTTTAAAGCCATTTGTGTAGGCAGTGAGCCTGTTGCCATCATCTTACAGTATTTTGCATGGATGGTGGCACAGAGCCTTTATCGGAATATGGATTTTTTTGTTTTTTGTTCCCTCAGCATAGGAGTCATTTGGGAACTTGGTGTTATACGTAATGATTTTTTAAACTTTTAATAGCTATAATTTATGCATTTCCTCTTTTCTGGCCCAGCTGACACTTCCTCCATGGCCCATCTATCGCCGGCATCCTCTCAAGTGGTTACCTGTTCAAGAATCAAGCACAGACGACAAGAAACCAGGGGAAAGAAAAATTAAGAGGCATGCTAAAAATAATTGAGGTTTTCATGATTCAGCACCTGCTTTTGTTTCCTGTGAGATGAGCTAAATTGCTTTCATACCCCAGATAAGAGCTAAAACCACCTAATGCTCTTATGGCACAGCTGTGTATAGATTTAGTTCTCTTTATACTTCATTTCTAGCCCAGTTGGGTTTTGATTTATATAAGTAGTTTAGACCTTCTCTTCATAATCTTGCTCTGAGATGGGGAACAGAACACACAAATATGCAGTTTCTTTCAGGTGTAAATAATGAAGAATAAATGCCTCATAAATGATAGTACAATGTAACTATCAAAGTTTTATAATTCATTATGAGTTGTTTAACCATTTTAATGTTTCCAATTAAACCTCATAGTGCAAGTTCTTTGTCTAAAGGGTCTTCTGTTCATTATTCTGCAAGGAAGATAATTAGTAAAAGCCTAAGTTAGAAGTTCATGGCCAGGTGCAGTGGCTCTCACCTATAATCCCAGCACTTTGGGAGGCTAAGGCAGGAGGATGACTTGAGCCCAGGAGTTTGAGACATTTCATGGTATATAATTAATAGTTGTCACTAGAACATTAGTTTCATGAGAACAGGGACCTTGTTTTGCTCACTGCTGTCTGCCCAGTACATAGAAGAGTACACGATGCATTGTAAGTACTTAAGATTTATTGAATGAATGAGAACTGCATTGTACAATATGGTGCCACTAGACACGGCTATTTAAATTAAAGTATAAAACTTACCAAACTAGCCATGATTCAAAGGCTCAATAGCTATATGTGACTAGTGGCTACCATATAAAACATTTCCATAACAAAGTTTCATTTATCAGATCTTCTATAGAACCTTGAATAAAATTTAATAGACAAGTGATTTTGTATTTAACATTTCACCTTTATTGAATACCTATAAGGCCATTCTGATAATGGATCATGTACTAAGCAACAGGAAAAAAAAAATGCAAGAAGTAAAGGTTGTGCAGGTGATATTCAGTAACACCGCAGTGTAGCCAGAGCAAGGACATAAAACTTCCTTAGCTTTATAAGTCTATGGAAATCAAAACTTCTAAAAGAGAAAACCAAAATCAGAATTACTGACACTTTAGGCCAGGCATGGTGCCTCAAGCCTGTAATCCCAGCATTTAGGGAGGCCAAGGCAGGCAGATCACCTGAGGTCAGGAGTTCAAGACCAACCTGGCCAACATGGTGAAACTCCATCTCTACTAAATAATACAAAAATAAGCCAGGCATGGTGGCATGTGCCTGTAATCCCAGCCACTCGGGAGGCTGAGGGAGGGGAACTTGAACCCAGGAGGTGGAGGCTGCAGTGAACCAAGATCGCACCACTGTATTCCAGCCTGGGCAACAAGAAGACCATCTCGAAAAAAAAAGAATGATTGACATTTTAGAACTAATGCTAAAAGAGTATCACATCAAAGTCTCTGAACTGTGGCCAAAGGTATATTTGGAAGAAAATTCATAGTCTTAAAGATGAGTTTTTAAATTAATTTAGGAAGATGAATTAAGCACTCAAGTAAAAACAATAAAAGTGGGAAGAAAACAATGTTTAAACAAAATAAAAATATACAGCATGGGAATAAGAAAGTATGGGGGAAGTCAGGTGTGGTGGTTCATACCTATAATCCCAGCACTTTCGGAGGCTGAGGTAGGAGGACTGCTTGAATGCAGTTTGAGACCAGCCTGGGCAAGAGACTTCCTCTCCACAAAAAATTTTAAGAATTAGCCAGGTGTGGTGGTGCATGCCTGTGGTCCTAGCTACTTGAGGGGCTGAGGTGGGAGGATCACTTCAAGTCAAGGCTGCAGTGAGCTATGATCACCTCACTGCACTCCAGGCTGGGTTACAGACCAAGATCCTGTCTCAAAAAAAAAAAAAAAAAGATACGGGTGAGATTCCTTTAATTCTAATAAAATATCACTTTATACCAATACATTAGAAAAATTAAGTAAAACTGATGACTCTCCAGAACGATGCGGATTTCCAAAACATGCACGGAAAGGTGAATAGCTCAAGGATACCAAGTTTGCCAAAGATTTGTTCCCAACTGGGCATTGGGACTTGATGGTTTTGCAAGTTGAGTTCTAGCAAACCCTTCAAAGGGAAAATAAGAGTTATCAGAAACCAGGCTGTGAACACTGTAAAAGGGCAGGAAGTATTGTTTTATTCACCACTATATCCCTAGCTCCTGGCAGAGAACCTGGCACACAGTAAACTCTTAAATAAAAATTTGTTAAGCGTGCTGGGCGCGGTGGCTCACGCCTGTAATCCCACCACTTTGGGAGGCCGAGGTGGGCGGATCACGAGGTCAGGAGATTGAGACCATCCTGGCTAACACGGTGAAACCCTGTCTCTACTAAAAAAATACAAAAAAATTAGCCGGGCATGGTGGCAGGCAACTGTAGTCCCAGCTACTCGAGAGGATGAGGCAGGAGAATGGAGTGAACCTGGGAGGCGGAGCTTGCAGTGATCCGAGATCACGCCACTGCACTTCGGCCCGGGTGACAGAGCGAGACTGTCTCAAAAAAAAAAAAAAAAAAAAAAATTGGTTAAGTGGCTGTAAAGGGAACATTTCATTAGAGTATTTCTGTGAGTGTGTATAATTTTCAAAGATATATTTTTAGTTATAGAAACTGAAAACAGGGCTGGGCACAGTGGCTCATGCCTGTAATCCTGGCACTTTGGGAGGCTGAAGTGAGTGGATTGCTTGAGCCCAGGAGTTCGAGATCAGCCTGGGCAATATGGTGTAACCCTGTCTCCACAAAAAATACAAAAACTAGCCAGGTGTGGTGGCACACGCCTGTGGTCTCAGCTACTAGGGAGGCTCAGGCAGGAGTATCACTTGAGCCCCAGAAGTGGAGGCTGCAGTGAGTTGAGATCATGCCACTGCACTCCAGCCTGACTGACAGAGTGAAACGCTGTCTCAAAAAAAACCACCTGAAAACATTTCTGGAGCAATATTTATTTTTAGAGTCCCTCGAATACAGAAGTGAAAATGTACTATTCAAGACTTGTATTTAACTTCATAAAATTTCTTTCCTAGATGGGTATCACCTCTTATTAAACAACTAATAAAATATGTGCTATATAATCATACATTTAAAACATGGAAAGACAGCTAATATCTTAGAGTACATGAAGACAAACTTCAGGAGACAAACATTAAATATATCCAAAAACTAAATGGACCTGGACTTTGCTTACAAATTGCTTAAATGGAAATGAAATTTGTGTTTAAGAAATGTTTTCACTGATGGAAAAATAAATCTAACAAAACCATTATGTAAAAACATACTGATTTACAAAGCCAATGTGTCTGTTTTAATTTGTATATACCCTAGATGAGGTTTATATTAAATGAGACTATTAAAAGTCCATCAATGTGTAGAAAAGAAATTCAGCTGCTCAAGTACTAGATAGAACTTCATATTCTTTAAATCTATTTCTAGAACTGTGAATTGACTTTTTAAAATTTTATAATTTATCAACTACTCCTTAAGGTTATTAACACTAGCAGGAATTATGATGACATATTATGTCATTTGTTTCTCCTATTGCTTTTATCTCTACATTACAATATAAAATTTTCAATCCAGCATTTTATAGCTCTGTGTTTAAGTTAATTAGTACCTTAAAAAAATAAAATTCTAAATATAAACTTGGTGGATTAAGGCTCAGTAAACAAACAAACAACAGATTTGTCCTCATAAAGAGAATATGAAAGCCAAAGTTTTTTTTCTTTCGTGATTCTGCTTCGTATTCTGTTCTGTCCAATTTCTTTTCTGTAGGAAAACCCCAAAGAGATATAAAAAAGAGATATAAAACAGTGGTGAATGGCTTCCAAATGACTGTTTGCCCTTGTTTTTTAAGCCAAACACCTCTAAAAATAGGTCTTTAATTCTGGCAGCAGATTAGGACAAACGCTCAAAAATTCATGTTTTCTTCAAAAAATTTCAACTGGCGAGCTTTCACACTGTAAGTTGTATACTTTTCACCCATGTGCTCCTGCAAACGTACCTGTTTGAGAAACAAAAAGAAAATCAGTATGTAGTAGGAAAAAATATTTCTGTAATCTTAGAGGAAGGGCTTTTCTAAGCATGACATCCAAGGGGGAAACCATACAGTTCAGTTTACATAAAAATTTTAAACTTCAAGATGTTTTGAAAAGTCATAAGAAATTAAAGAGCAAACAATAAACTAGGGAAAACATTTGCAACATTCATGCCAAAGGATTAATAGCATTCGTATATAAAGAGTTCTTAAAACAAAATCAATTTCATAGATAATTCAGCAAATTCATTTATATATGTATGTAAATGTAAATCCCATATATTTACAAAATAATCATATAAATAACCACTTAGTGAAATGGGAAAAGTTCCCTTGTCCCTCCTGCAGGGCGTGCGATGGGGGTGTGGCTCACTTCTTCAGTGCCCCACTGCTCAAACCTCTAGGGGACCATACAGACAGGCAGGCTTTGGGGCTCCGACCCCATGGTAGTGTCTAGCAATGAATGTTTACAGCTGAAGCCCCAGTGGGCGTGTGTTACAGGGTGCTCTTTTAGTTTAGCCATCTGTAGGCAGCTTGTGTTAGCTCAATTAGACCCTTGCCCTATCACAAGGACAGAGGGCTTTCTGTACCCCAGGGTTCTTGCCTTGGTGTACCGGAAGAATCAGATCACACGTGGGCTTGGAGAATGACTGCAAGGTTTTATTGAGTGAAAGTAGCTCTCAGCAGATGCGGGAACCTACAGATGAAGGGAGATGGTTTTCCCCTGGAGTCTGGCCGCTCAGCGGACAGGGTTCTCCTCCAGCTACCCTGGCCAAACTCCACTTCGTTCTGCTGGTCGATGGCCTGCTGGCATGCTGGCATCTGTCAGTGTGCTCTTCCGCTGGCATGCTCCCCTCGATGTCCTCTCAATGTCCAGCTGCTTGTGTCTTCTTCTGCCAATGTGTTCCTCTCAACATCCAACCTCTTATCTGTGTTCCTGCGAGGGTCTCGGGGGGTTTTTATAGGCACAGGATGGGGGAGTGGCAGGCCAGGGTGGTCTTGCGAAATGCAACATTTGGGCACAAACCAGCAGTGCCTGTTCTCACCTAGGTCCATGGGCACAGATCTGAGGGTGGAGCTCTAGCCAGAGGCCACACCCTCCCTTACCCAGTACTTCCATCCCCCTTCCATATCATTAGCATACATAAAATTCAACCTGACCAGTAATAAAAAAAAGTACTATGTGACATTTAATGTATGCTTGTGGAAAGAACTGTTCAAAATTAAAATAACACCTAGTATGTTAAACAGATACTGTGAACCTCCTGAAACAATGCACTGAGGGCATATCACTTCTATGGTATTCCTGCCAAAAATGTATAACCTAAATCTATTCATGAAAAAACACTGGAAAAATCCAAACCAAGGGACATTTTATAAAACACACAGCCCAGGCTGTCTCATCCTTCTGAGCAGCCTGCCCTGAATCCTCTCTCTCTCAGGGTGTACTGCCTATTCTGCACTTAACTTTCAAAATATTATTTTTCTTTTGCAATAAATTATTCTATGCTGCAAAAAATAAAATAAACATATGGCCCTTACTCTTCAAAAATGTCAAAGTCAGCCAGGCATAGTAGCTCACGCCTGTAATCCCAGCACTTTGGGAGGCCGAGGCAGGCAGATCACCTGAGGTCGGGAGTTTGAGACCAGCCTGACCAACATGGAGAAACCCCATCTCTACTAAAAATACAAAATTAGCTGGGTGTGGTGGCGCATGCCTGTAATCCCAGCTACTCGGGAGGCTGAAGCAGGAGAATCGCTTGAACCCGGGAGGCGGAGGTTGCGGTGAGCCAAGATCACACCATTGCACTCCAGCCTGGGCAACAAGAGCAAAACTCCCTCTCAAAAAAAAAAAAAAAAAAAGTCAAAGTCAGGAAAAACAAAGTGAGGAAATGTTTCAAATTTAAAAAAACATACAATTAAATATAAAATGTAATCCTGTTTGGTTCCACATCCAGCATGACACCATAAGGAGCTCTGTAAACCTCCCACCACCCTCAGCGGCCAGGTACCGTGGCTCACATCTGTAATTCCAGCACTTTGCAAGGCCAAAGCGGGCTGATCCCTTGAGCTCAGGAGTTCAAGACCAGCCTAGGCAACAGGGTGAAACTTTGTCTCTACAAAGACTACAAAAAATTAGCCAGGTGTGGTGGTGTGCACCTGTAGTCCTAGGTACTTGGGAGGCTGAGGTGGGAGAATGACTTCAGCTGGGGAGGCAGAGACTGCAGTGAGCCGTGATCATGCCACTGCACTTCAGCCCGGGCTACAGAGCAACTCAAAAAAAAACAAAGTCTCTGGAAATGGTGCTAAGAGAAAATGACATCCGAATTTTTAAATAAAAATTATAGGAGGCTATTGTTTTGGACTGAACTCCTGCACTACTGATGGCAGTCGCGGGCCATCCGGAGCAGCTGCTACCATCGCGCTGGCAGCAGCAGGGAAGTGTGAGCGGTGATGGCAGGAACAGCTGCAGAAGAGCAGTGGCACCACTGGCATCTGTACCCCTGAAGCAGCTGACCAGGCCACGCCCACCTTCGCATGGTCAGGACCCGCCCCCAGACCCGGATCCTCCACCACTCCGGACACCTGCTACAGCCGTGGGGAGGGCGAGGGGAGGTAGCAGACAGTCCCCAGAGCCGCCCCTGGGAGCCCCGCCCAGAGCCCACTGCCCTGGAGGTTGCTAGGATGGGGCCAGGCTGTCACCTGCCGGTGGGGGAGCAGCATGGTCGGGCGCAAAGGGGCAGGCAGAGAGGTGCCCCAAGGCAGAGCCAGGCCCGAGCGGCCCCAACTGTCCCCGCAGGCTCGGGGGTGTCTGTTCCCACTACCTGGCCTCTCCCTATTACCCCCACCCCCAGCTCCAATCTCAGAGTGGGGTAAGCCCAGGCACGGTCAAAGCCTGGCCAGGTCTGCGCATGTTTGGGGCAGCAATGACACACCAGCACCCTGCCACTTTGTCCCCCTCCAGACTTTGGGCTCCAACAAGCGCAGGATGGAGAGAGTAAGCTGAGCAGGAGCGGAGGGCAGCTTGGCACTGGCCTGCACGTGTACCGTGGCATGAGCAGCCTGGGCCCGAGCAGGAGGCAGACAGGCTACTGGGCAGAAGGGGTCAGGTCCCCGGTGAGGCCCCACCTTCGGGCCAGGGAGGGTGCGAAGGCTAGGGACCAGGCTGCTAGTCCCATAGACCAGAGTGGGAACTTGTGGTGCCTTTTCTGGGCCTACCCATGGACCAGTCGGCAGGTACTTCCTCCCGTTTAAGTCCCCTAAATGCCCTGGGCTCAGCCAGAGCAGAACAGACAATGGGACGGCCAGCTGCAGGGAGGAGCTACCCTCTCTGCTGAGAGCTCAATACTCATCAAGATGAGTGGGGCTGAATACTCCATGAGATACCCTGTCTATGGAAAGAAGGTGCCCCCTGTGGATCTCCTCTGAGCTGTTCTCCCTTTTTTTCTGAGACGGAGCCTTGCTCTGTCACCCAGGCTGTAGTGCAGTGGCGCAATCATGGCTCACTGCAACCTCTGCCTCCTGGGTTCAAGCGATTCTCTTGCCTCAGCCTGCCCCGTAGCTGGGATTACAGGCACATGCCATCAGGCCCAGTGAATTTTTTTTGGTATTTTTAGTAGAGACAGGATTTCACCATGTTGGCCAGGCTGGTGTTGAACTCCTGACCTCGTGATCCACCCACCTCGGCCTCCCAAAGTGTCGGGATTACAGGCATGAGCCACCACGTCCAGCCTGAACTGTTCTCTCAAAGAAACTCCTCTTCCTCTTGCTTACCCTTCACTTGTCCGCATACCTCTTCCTGGTCACAGGACAAGACCTCGGGACCCATGAATGGTGAGGCTAAAAGAACTGTAAACAAACATGTTAGGAGCTGAAACATGCCTCTTTCTCACCACGTTGCATGTGAAGAGGAGAGAAGAGCTGTGGCCCTTCAAGGAGCCCAGACCTGGGAGCTCCCCAAGCCAGGGCTGTGACTTCCTCTTTGGGGCACTGTGGTCCCTGGCATCTCCAAGCTTCCCCAGTGTTCCCCGGTGCCAGCAGTGGAAGTTGCTTGAGGTGCACCTGGTCTGGCCATAGCTTCACAGAGGACCAGTACCCATGCCAGCACCTGGAGCTGCCCACCCCGCTGCAGCAACTAGCGTGTCTGACTGCACAGTGACTAGACCCCATGCTCACTCCCACACCCCTCACCGCTCCATGCCTGACTCTCCCTTGGCAGGCATGGGATACAGGCTGGTAATATAGTGCAATGCCAGGCCATGGGCAGAACAAGCCCAGTGGGCCCAAGTAAAACTCAGGCAAAGGCGCCATCAGCCACAGACGTTTCTGGCCAGAAAAGTGACACCCCAAAGATCTCGTAACACTAGGCCCAACTGTCCAGACTAAAAATCATAATGGAGTCACTCATGCTCACCAAACCGAAATTGAGCTGTCATCTGGCCTTTCAAGAAATTGAGAGAATGAAAGAGGTAACAGCCTAATTTCCCAAAGAGGCCAGTTTAAACTGACGTCGTATGAAGCTCTCTGTTTTAATCTTTCATCTGCAGTAACCTGATGTTAACCAATCAGCTTATTTTTCCATTATTCTGTCTCCCTGTCCCCACCCTAAAATGACCAATCCACTTTTTTTCTGGAGCAACCCTATTAACTGAGACCAATCCACTTTTTGTTCTTTTTTCTTCTTTATCCAACCCCTTTTCTGTCTATAAAGCCAATCTCCTCTGCTTCACTCATTAGAACACTTATTCTGAATATTTTACAGAATGAAGTGTTGCCCAATGCTAGAATCACAATAAACCTAATTGAGATCTTTAAACAAAATGTGTTATAATTTTGTCTTTTGACAGAAGAAACATTTATTTGAGAAAATCTAAACTTTGGTAAGAACGGTAAGAGTCAGTGGTATGAGAATCATGACCAACTGCCACCTTTCTCCACCCCACCTAAGTGAGACAAAAATTCTACTCCAGGCCAGTGAGGGCAAGAACACAGGCCTTTGTTTCCCTGCAACTTCCAGTTGAAAGGTTATCTTCTTGGGAGGGCAGGACATTGGCAGATCTCATCCTGCTGCCTGTTGTTGAGGCTACATTTCAGGAGGGTGCAGGCAAGAAGTGGGAGCTCCCTTCTTCCACCTAGCCCAGGGTACTAGGATGTAGGTTCTACTTTGGGTACAGGACTGCTAAAAATTATGGGGCCCAGGCCAGGTGTGTTGGCTCACACCTGCAATCCCAGCACTTTGGGAGACCGAGATGGGTGGATCACTTGAGGTCAGGAGTTTGAGACCTAGCCTGGCCAACATGGTGAAACTGCATCTCTACTAAAAATACAAAAATTGGTTGGGTGTGGTGGTGAGTGCCTATAATCCCAGCTACTTGGGAGGCTGAGGTAGGAGAATCACTTGAATCCAGCAAGCAGAGGTTGCAGTGAGCTGAGATCGCGCCTCTGCACTACAGCCTGAGTGACAAAGCAAGACTCCATCTCAAAAAAAAAATTATGGGGCCCCAAATCACCTCTTCCCCAGACCATAAAGTGAAGATTCCATGTTAGTGAAATGCCAAGAAGTATGCCAAGAAGACCAGAGGCTACTGCCCATCTCCCTCCAAAACCGAGTGCTAAGTTTCTAAAGTGGGGGTATCACTCGGAAGAGTGCCATTGTCTCCACCCACAGCTCCATAGCCATCCTCACAAACTTTGCTTGGGAATAGAAACAGGCCATAAAACAGAGCACCAAATCTCTTCCTAAATGAACTGACTTCATTTGGAACAGAATATGGAGTTCCAGCCTCAGAGGGCTTTCAAAAAGAGTGGAAGTATAACTGAGTACCTCCACTTTAATTAAATTATTATTATTATTATTATTATTATTTTGAGACAGTCTTGCTCAGTCACCCAGGCTGGAGTGCAGTGGCACGATTTCAGCTCACTGCAAGATCTGCCTCCCAGGTTCATGCCATTCTCCTGCCTCAGCTTCCCAAGTAGCTGGGACTACAGGTGCCCGCCACCACACCTGGCTAATTTTTTTTGTATTTTTAGTAGAGACGGGGTTTCACCATGTTAGCCAGAATGGTCTCCATCTCCTGACCTCGTGATCCACCTGCCTCGGCCTCCCAAAGTGCTGGGATTACAGGCGTGAGCCACCACGCCAGGCTTATTATTATTATTCTTTGGGACAGTCTCACTCTGTCATCCAGGCTGGAGTGCAATGGCACAATCTCAGCTCACTGCAACCTCTGCCCCCCGGGTTCAAGCAATTCTCATGCCTCAGCCTCCCTAGTAGCTGGGAGCGTATGCCACCACACCAGGCTAATTTTTGTATTTTTAGTAGAGACGGGGTTTCGTCATGTTGGCCAGGCTGGTCTCAAACTCTTGACCTGTCCAGTTACCTGCCCACCTCAGCCTCCCAAGGTGCTGGGATTACAGGCATGAGCTACTGTACCTGGCCTCAATTATTTAATTATTTTAAAATTCTTTATTTTCTCTCTCTTCTTTTCCTCCTTTTTCCCACTTGCTACTTAGCTCTTTAGAAATACAATTATAGGCTGGGCATGGTGGCTCATGCCTGTAATCCCAGCACTCTCTGGGAGGCCGAGGCAGGTTGATCACCTAAGGTCAGGAGTTTGAGACCAGCCTGGCCAACATGGCGAAACACTGTCTCTATTAAAAATAAAAAAATTAGCCAGGCATGGTGGCAGATGCCTGTAATCCCAGCTACTTGGGAGGATGAGGCAAGAGAATCGCTTGAACCCAGGAGGTAGAGGTTGCAGTGAGCCGAGATCATGCCACTGCACTCTAGCCTGGGCGACAGAGTAAGACTCCGTCCGTCTCAAAAAAAAAAAAAAAAGAAATACAATTATAGCCTTTTACCTTCTCTTCATCAGACACTCCCTACAGGGGTAGTTCAACTATGTGCTTAGAAGCTCCAGAGTAGAACTCTTTCTTACCCACTAGGAGGTTGTCTCGAGAGATAACAGTAGATTCACAACCCAATGCCTGCCCACAAAGAAACCAGCAGTCACCACCTTGATCACCTGGTAGATAAGCCACCAATCTAGCACGCAGACCCCTACAACTGCTCGCATCCCCCCAACCCACCATGTCCCATTCATGTTAGGCCCTTTTTTTTTGAGATGGAGTTCCGCTCTCGTTGCCCAGGCTGGAGTGCAACGGCACAATCTCGGCTCACCGACCGCGACCTCCACCTCCTGGGCTCAAGTGATTCTCCTGCCTCAGCCTCCCAAGTAGCTGGGATAATAGGCATGTGCCACCACGCCTGGCTAATTTTGTATTTTCAGTAGAGACAGGGTTTCTCCATGTTGGTCAAGCTGGTCTCAAACTCCCAACCTCAGGTGATCTGCCCGCCTTGGCTTCCCAAAGTGCTGGGCATACAGGGGTGAGCCACCGCACCTGGCCTACGCCCCCTTTAAAAGTGCTTGTTTTCTGCTCCAAAGGAGGAGTACCCTTAAAGGCAAAAATCCTCTACTTCCCCTAAGCTAAGCTTTGGAATAAAAAGTCACTTTATACCAGACCTTGCTCTTGTTAATTGGACTCTGCAAGCGGCAAGCAACTGAACCTGTGTTTTAGACACAGCAGTAGAAAGGCAACTGGGAGGAGATAAGCCAATTCATTGGAGATGTAAACTAAACTATAGGCTGGGCTAGTTTGCAGAGAGGATTACAAAGCTGGGAGGAGGCCTCTTGGGGTCAGAAAAAAATCTCAGATACTGACATTGGGAGCAATCCTGTCAAAAGAGTCCAAATTTGCCGGGCGCGGTGGCTCACGCTTGTAATCCCAGCACTTTGGGAGGCCGAGGCGGGCGGATCACGAGGTCAGGAGATCGAGACCACGGTGAAACCCCGTCTCTACTACAAATACAAAAAAAAAATTAGCCGGGCGTGGTGGCGAGCGCCTGTAGTCCCAGCTACTCGGAGAGGCTGAGGCAGGAGAATGGCGTGAACCCGGGAGGCGGAGCTTGCAGTGAGCCGAGATTGCGCCACTGCACTCCAGCCTGGGCGACAGAGCGAGACTCTGTCTCAAAAAAAAAAGAGTCCAAATTTAATCAGATCAGTCTGTGGAGTGATGTATGCCCCACGGCATTGTTGAAAACAATAAAGCAATCAGCCAGAAACTATGGGGTCTTAAAAGTTAGATGAAGTCAGGGAAAGAGAGTAAAGAAAGCCCTTGTACAACTACAGACATTCCAAGGTAACTGTTAGCACCCAAGGCCGCACGCACCGATGGGCAACATCAGGGGCTTTATACTACAGGGAAGGGAAAGAGGAAGGAGACAGACTTCACTAAAACAACTCAGTCCAGGAACGGTGGCTCACACCTGTAATCCCAACACTTTAGGAGGCCGAGGGGGGCGGATCATGAGGTCAGAAGATTGAGACCAACCTGGCCAACATGATGAAACCCCGTCTCTATTAAAAATACAAAAATTAGCTGGGCGGGGTGACATGTGCCTGTAGTCCCAGCTACTTGGGAGGCTGAGGCAGGAGAATCACTTGAACCAGAGTTGGAAGTTACGGTGAGCCAAGATCGTGCCATTGCCCTTCAGCCTGGCAACAGACCAAGACTCCACCTCAAAAAATAAATAAATAAATACAAATCCAGCCAGTTACTATACAAATAAATAAGCATATAACAATCCCCAAGGGGGCCAATACCGAGTGAAACAATGCATTATCTAAAATGTCCAGCTTCCAGTAAAAAGTTGTGAGAAATGCAAAGAAATAGGATAGTATGACACATATGCTGGAAAAAAGCAAACAAGAGAAACTGCCTGTGAAAGCGGCCAGATGTTAGATTCAACAAAGATTTCAAAGTAGGCTGGGCACGGTGGCTCACGCCTGTAATCCCAGCACTTTGGGAGGCCGAGGTGGGCAGATCACAAGGTTAGGAGTACAAGACCAGCCTGACCAATATGGTGAAACCCCGTCTCTACTAAAAATACAAAAATTAGCCAGGTGTGGTGGCATGCACCTGTAGTCCCACTTACTCGGGAGGCTGAGGCAGGAGAATCGCTTGAACCTAGGAGGCGGAGGTTGTAGTGAGCGAAGATCGTGCCACTGCACTCCAGCCTGGGTGACAGAGTGAGACTCTGTCTCAAAAAAAGAAAAAAAAAAAGATTTCAAAGTAGCCATTATAAATATGTTCAAAGAACGAAAAGAAACCATAATTTAAAAAGTAAAGGAAGGTATAATGACAGTGTCATATCAAATAGAGAATATTAAGAAACAGAAAAAAATTATTAATTAAAAGACCCAAATGGAAATTCTAGAGCTAAAAAGTACAATAACTGAAAAGAAAAATTCACTAGAGAGGCTCAACAGCGTACTTACACTGGCAGAACAATTAGCAAGCTTGGGGACAGACCAATAGAAATTATGCAATCCAAATAATGGAAAAAAAACTAAAATGAAAAATGAACAGAGACTCAGAGAAATGAAGGGCACCATTAACTGCACCAAATACGTATAAGCTTCAGTTATACAGCAGGAGTAAGTATTTTGAGATACACTGCACAACATGGTGGCTACATTTAATAATAATGTATTACATATTTCAAAATTGCTAAGAGAATTTCAAATGTCCTCATCACAACAAAATGATAAATACTTGAGATGACAGATATGTTGATTAGCTTGATTTAATCAAACCATGTTGTATACATATATCAGGACATCACATTGTACTCTATAAATATGTACAATTACGATTTGTTGATTAACAATAAAAATATATTTGTAAAAGAAATCCCTTTGGTAAAGGTAAACAGATGGGCAACTATAAAAGCTGGTATTATAGTAACAGTTGTTTGTAATTTCTTTTTTTTGCTTTCTACAAGATTTAAGAGGCTAATACATTACAAAACAATTAGACTAAAAGCTAATATTACTGTAACTTTGGTTTGCAATTCCACATTTTGCTTTCCATATAATTTAAGAGACTAATGCATTTTAAAAAACCAATTTTTAGATCCTGTTTTTAAACATATAATGCACAGGCCGGGCGCTGTGGCTCACGCCTGTAATCCCAGCACTTTGGGAGGCCGAGGCGGGTGGATCACGAGGTCAGGAGATCGAGACCATCCTGGCTAACACGGTGAAACCCCGTCTCTACTAAAAATACAAAAAAAAATTAGCCGGGCATGGTGGCGGGCACCTGTAGTCCCAGCTACTTGGGAGGCTGAGGCGTGAACCCACGAGGCAGAGCTTGCAGTGAGCCGAGACTGCGCCACTGCACTCCAGCCTGGGCAACAGAGCAAGACTCTGTCTCAAAAAAAAAAAAACATATAATGTACAAAGATATACTTTTGTGACATCAATAACTAGAAGGAGTTGGGGCAGAGCTGTTAAAAGGGTACAGTTTTTGTATGTTATTGAAGTTAAGCTGGCATAAATTCAAACTAGAGTATTATAATTTTAGGACATTAAATATAATCTCCATGGTAACCACAGAGAAAACAGTTACAGGACATGTTACATATTATATTAAAATTTTTCACTACAAAAAAAATCAACTAAACACAAAAGAAGACAGTAATGCAGCAAATAAGGAATTAAAAAACTATAATGCATACAGAACATAAATTAGTAAAATAACATAAGTCCCTCCTTATCAATAATTACTTTAAATGTAAATGGATTAAACTCTCCAAAGATAGAAATTGGCAGAATGGATTTAAAAAAACACAGAATCCACCTATATGCTATCTATAAGAGACTCTAGATCTAAAGACACAAAAAGATTGCAAGTAAAAATTTTGAAAAAAAATATTCCACATAAATTGTAACCAAAGGAGATTAGGGATGGCTTTACAAATATCAGACAAAATATTTTGTCTTTAAATTAAAAAAAGGTTATAAGAGACAAAAAAGGAGACATATACAGCAAGAAGATTAGAACAATTATTAACATTTATGCACCTAAATGTACAAATGAGGATATTGATGGTTTGTTTTTAGGTGTAAAAAACAAACCATGACTAATAGTTGCAGACTTCAATACCCCACTCTCAGTAATGGATAGAACAACCTGGCAGAAGATAATTAAGAAAATGGAGGACTTGGGGCCGGGCATGGTGGCTCACACCTATAATCCCAGCACTTTGGGAGGCCGAGGCAGGCGGATCACAAGCTCAGGAGATCGACACCATCCTGGCTAACACGGTGAAACCCCATCTCTACTAAAAATACAAAAAAAAATTAGCTAGGCGTGGTGGTGGGCGCCTGTAGTCCCAGCTACTCGGGAGGCTGAGGCAGGAGAATGCTGTGAATCCAGGAGGTGGAGCTTGCAGTGAGCCGAGATCACGACATTGCACTCCAGCCTGGGTGACGGAGCGAGACTCCATCTCAAAAAAAAAAAAAAAAATAGAGGACTTGGCTGGGCACAGTGGCTCACGCCTGTAATCCCAGAACTTTGGTAGGCTGAGGCGGGTGAATCACAAAGTCAGGAGTTCAAGACCTGCCTGGCCAAGATGGTGAAACCCCATCTCTACTAAAAATACAAAAATTAGCTGGGCGTAGTGGTGGGTGCCTGTAATGGCAGTTATGCGAAGGCTGAGGCAGAGAACTGCTTGCACCTGGGAGGTGGAGGTTGCTGTGAGCTGAGATGGCGCCACTGCACTCCAGCCTGGGCAACAGAGCGAGACTCCGTCTCAAATAAATAATTTAAAAAAAAAAAATTTAAAAAGAGCGAGACTCTGTCTCAAATAAATAAATAAGAGGACTTAAACAATGCAGTAAACCAACTAGATCCAACAGGCATCTAAAACTCTTTTTTTTTTTTTTTGAGACAGAGTTTCACTCTTGTTGCCCAGGCTAGAGTGTAATGGCTCGATCTTAGCTCACCACCACCTCTGCCTCCTGGGTTCAAGCGATTCTCCTGCCTCAGCCTCTCTGGTAGCTGAGATTACAGGTGTGCACCACCACGCCCAGCTAATTTTGTATTTTTAGTAGAGACGGAGTTTCACCATGTTGGTCAGGCTGGTCTCGAACTCCTGACCTTGGGTAATCCACCAGCCTCAGCCTCCCAAAATGCTGGGATTACAGGCATGAGCTACCATGCCTGACTTACATCTAAAATTCTTTACCTAATAATAGGCATTCTTCTCAAGTGCACATGGGTCATTCTCCAGGACAGACCATACTATAGACCACAAATTGTGTCAATAGATTTTAAAGAAAAGATAGCACACAGAATATCTTCTCCAACCACAGTGGGATGAAGTTAGAAATCAGTAACTAGGAAAACTAAAATTCCCAAATTTGTGGGAACCAAATAACACTTTTTGCTTTTGAGATGGAGTCACCCAGGCTGGAGTGTGGTAATGTGATCTCTGCTCATGCCAACCTCCACCTCCCAGGTTCAAGCAATTCTGCCTCAGCCTCTTGAGTAGCTGGGATCACAGGTGCCCAACACCACAACCAGCTAATTTTTGTATTTTTAGTAGAGACAGGGTTTCACAGATTGGACAGGCTGGTGTGAACTCCTGACCTCAAGTGATCCACCCACTTTGGCCTCCCAAAGTGCTGGGATTGCAGGCATAAGCCACTGTGCCCAGTCTAAATAACACACTCTTAAATCACCAATGAATCAAAGAAGAAATCAAAAGGAAAATTAGAAAATACTTAGAGACAAATGAAAATAAAAAACAATATACTGAAACTTTTGGAATTCAGCAAAAGCAATGCTAAGGGGGGAATTTATAGCTGTAAACACTTACATTAAAAAAGAAAGATCTTGGGCTGGGCACGGTGGCTAAAGACTGTAATCCCAGCACTGTGGGAGACATAGATGAGAGGATTGCATGAGGTCAGGAGTTCAAGACCAGCCTGGGCAATATAGACAGACCTTGTTTCTACAAAAAATTTAAAAAATTAAGGCACCAGGCATGGTAGCTCACACCTGTAACCCCAGTACTTTAGGAGTCTGACACAGGCAGATCACTTGAGCCTAAGAGTTCAAGACCAGCCTGGGGAACACAGTGAAAGCCCATCTCTACAAAATGTACAAAAATAATTAGCCGCACATGGTGCCCCACACCTGTAGTCCCAGCTATTCTAGAGACTGAGGTGGGAGGATCACTTGAGCCTGGGAGGTAGAGGTTGCAGCAAGCCAAAATTGCACCACTGCACTGTTGCGGGAAGTCAGGGACTCTGAACAGAGGGACCGGCTGGAGCTGCGGCAGAGGAACATAAATTGTGAAGATTTCATGGACATTTATCAGTTCCCAAATAATACTTTCATAATTTCTTACACTGTTTTACGTTAATCTCTTAATCCTGTTATCTTTGTAAGCTGAGGATGTAAGTCACCTCAGGACCACCATGATAATTGTGTTAACTGTACAAATTGATTGTAAAACATGTGTGTTTGAACAATATGAAATCAGTGCACCTTAAAAAAGAACAGAGTAACAGCGATTTTCAGGGAACAAGGGAAGAGAACCATAAGGTCTGACTGCCTGAGGGGGTGGGCAAAATACAGCCATATTTTTCTTCTTGCAGAGAGCCTATAAACAGACGTGCAAGTAGGGAAGATATCACTAAATTCTTTTCCTAGCAAGGAATATTAATAATTAATACCCTGGGGAAGGAATGCATTCCTGGGGGGAGGTCTATAAACGGCTGCTCTTGGAGTGTCTGTCTTATGCAGTTGAAATAAGGACTGAAATACGCCCTAGTCTCCTGCAGTACCCTCAGGCTTGTTAGGGTGGGGAAAAAACTCCGCCCTGATAAATTTGTGGTCAGACCGGTTCTCTGCTCTTGAACCATGTTTTCTGTTGTTTAAGATGTTTATCAAGACAATATGTGCACAGCTGAACATAGATCCTTATCAGTAGTTCTGACTTTGCCCTTGTCCTGTTTCCTCAGAAGCATGTGATATTTGTTCTGCCTTTTGCCCTTTGAAGCATGTGATCTTTGTGACCTACTCCTTGTTTGTACACCCCCTCCCCTTTTGAAATCCTTAATAAAAACTTGCTGGTTTTAAGGCTTAGGTGGGCATCATGGTCCTACCAATATGTGATGTCACCCCCAGAGGCCCAGCTGTAAAATTCCTCTCTTTGTACTCTTTCTATTTCTCAGCTGGCCGACACTTATGGAAAATAGAAAGAACCTACGTTGAAATATTGGGGGCAGGTTCCCCCCGATACTGCACTCCAGCCTGAGGGATGGAACAAAACCCTGTTTCAAATATTTTAAATTAAAAAAAAAAAAGGGCGGGCACAGTGGCTCAAACCTGTAATCCTAGCACTTTGGAAGGCCAAGGCGGGTGGATCACCTGAGGTCAGGAGTTCAAGACCAGACTGGCCAACATGGTGAAACCCCATCTCTACTAAAATACAAAAATTAGCCAGGCATGATGGCGGTCGCCTATAATCCCAGCTACCTGGGAGGCTGAGATGGGAGAATCACTTGAACCCGGGAGACAGTGGTTGCAGCGAGCCGAAATCGTGCCACTGCACTCTAGCCTGGGCAGCTGAGCAAGACTCCATCTCAAAAAAAAAAAAAAAGATTGCTTCACTTGACTAGCCAAAAAATAAAAAATAAAAAGACTCAAATTACCAAAATAAGAAATTAAAATGGATACATTACTACCAGCTCTACAGAAATAAAAAGAATTGGCTGGGCATGGTGGCTCATGCCTGTAATCCCAACACTTTGGGAAGCTGAGGTGGGCGGATCACAAGGTCAGGAGATCAAGACCTCCTGGTCAACATGGTGAAACCCCATCTCTACTAAAAATGCAAAAATTAGCTGGGTGTGGTGGCGTGTGCCCGTAATTCCAGCTACTTGGGAGGCTGAGGCAGGAGAATCACTTGAAACCGGGAGGCAGAGATTGCAGTGAGCTGAAATTGCACCACTGCACTCCAGCTTGGTGATGGAGCGAGACTCCGTCTCAAAAATAAATAAAATAAAAAAGAATCGTAAGAGAACTATGAACAATTGTATGCCAACAAGTTGCATAAACCTAGATGAAATGGACACATTCCTAGAAACATAAAACCTACTGAGACTGAATCACAAAGAAATAGAAAATCTGAATAGACCCATAACTAGTGTAAGGAGAATGAATCAATCATCAACAAACTCCCAAAAAGGAAAGGTCCTAGACCTGATGGCTTTGCTGGTGATTCTACCAAACATTTGGAGAGGAACTGATGCCAATCCTTCTCAAACTTTTCCAGACAGTTGAGGAGGAAGGGGTAATTCGTGGTTCATTTTATGAGGCCGCTGACAATGCCCTGGTGCTGGGGCCAGACAGGGACACTACAGGAAAAGAGAAATGCATATGAATATCCCTTATGAACATTCATTCGAAAATCTTTAACAAAATCCAGATGATTAAAGTTTTTTTTCAATTCTGTTCATGAGAGATATTGATCTGATATTTTCTCATGTAGTGTCCTTCTTGAGTTTTGATGTCAGAGTTGTGCTGGTTTTGTGGATAAGGTGGGAAGTATCTCCTCTTAAAGTATTCTGGAAGACTTTGTGCAGGATTGGTGTTCTTTCTTTCTTAGATGGTTGGAAGAATTCACCAGTAACGCATCTGAGCATGGAGCTTTCTTTGTGGGCCAGTTTTACTTTTTATGTCTCAGCTTTGTGTAAATGCTTAGGATAATCAAATTCAGAGAGACAGAAAGTAGATGGGTGGTTGCCAGGGGCTGGTGGGGGCAGGAAATGGGGAACTATTGTTAAATAGGTGTAGAGTTTCAGTTTTGCAACATGAAAAAAGTTCTGATGATAGATGGTGGTGAGTGTTGTACAACAATGTGAATGTACTTAATACCACTGAACTGTATGCTTTAAAATGGCTAAAATGGTATATTTTATCTCCATTTTATTACAATTTTAAAAAATGTATATATTGTTGAGCCTATAACATATAGAAATGTAATATATTTGCCAATAACAAAACAAAGGAGGTAAGTGGGAGCAAAGCTGTATTAGGCTACAGAAATGACTCCACATGGAAAGTTGAATCCAAAAGAAAAAATAAAGAGATCCAGAAATGATAGAGTTACAACAACAAAGTTTATAAACATACTTTTCTTTCTTAATTTCTTTAAGACAGCTGGCTTCTTTGTGGAAACTGACAAGCAAATTCTAAAATTCATATGTAATTGCAAGGGACCCAGAATAACCAAAACAATCTCGAGAAAGAATAATAATGGAAGACTCACCCTTCCTGATTTCAAACCTTACTCCAAAGTAACAGTAAGCAAAGTGTGGTAGTGGCATAAGGATAGATATATAGATCCGCGGGATAGAAATGAGAGTCCAGAAATAAGCCCATGTGTCTATAGTCAACTGATTTTTAACAAGGTGAAAAAATAGTCTTTGCAACACATGGTGATGGGACAACAGGACAGCCACATACACAATGAAGTTGGAGCTTTACTTCATCATGCCATATACAAGAATTAACTCAAAATGTGTCCAATGAGACCTGGAAGCTGATCGTGTGGAGTGAAGGTCATGCCGCAGCACACACAGGAGCCTCGCCATGTTGCCCAGGCCCGTCTCAAACTTCTGAGTTCAGGCAATTTGCCCACCTCGTCCTCCAAAAGTATGGTTTGGCTGTGTCCCCACCCAAATCTCATCTTGAATTGTATCTCCCATAATCCCCACGTGTCCTGGGAGGGACCCGGTGGGAGGTTAACTGAATCATGGGGGCGGGTTTTTCCCATGTGGTTCTCGTGATAGCGAGTAAGTCTCACGAGATCTGACAGTTTCATAAAGGGCAGTCCCCCTGCACACACTCTCTTGCCTGCTGCCATGTAAGAAGTGTCTTGCTTCCCCTTCACCATCTGCTATGATTGTTAAGGCCTCCCCAGCCATATGGAACTGTGAGCCAATTAATCTTCTTTTCTTTATAAACTACGCAATCTCAGGTATGTCTTTATTAGCAGTGTGAGAACAGACTAACACATGCTGGGATTACAGGCGTAAGCCACCATGCGCCCGGCCTCACAGATTGATTTCTTTCTTTTTTTCTTTTTGAGACAGAGTCTCTCTCAGTTGCCCAGGCTGGAGTGCAGTGGTGCGATCTTGGCTCACTGCAAGCTCCGCCTCCCGGGTTCATGCCATTCTCCTGCCTCAGCCTCCCGAGTAGCTGGGACTACAGGTACCTGCCACTACACCCAGCTAATTTTTTTGTATTTTTAGTAGAGATGGGGTTTCACCGTGTTAAGTCAGGATGGTCTCCATCTCCTGACCTCGTGATCTGCCCATCTCGGCCTCCCAAGGTGTTGGGATTACAGGCATGAGCCACCGCACCCAGCCACAGATTGATTTCTTATGAGTCAGGCTGTGTGATAAAGAAGCCCAGAAGAGAAAGAAGAGGAAAGAAAAGGAATCAGGAAGGACTCTTATTTAGCGTCACTTGACATTCATGGATGTGGCTACAGAATTCTCTCAGGAGGAGTGGAAATAACTGGACCCTGCACAGAGGGCTTTATACAGGGAAGTGATGTAGAACTACAGGAACCTGGTCTTCCTGGGAATCTGTCTTCCTGACCTGAGCATTATCTCCATGTTGGAGACAAAGCGAGAGCTCTGGACTCTGCAGGGTGAAGACAGCAAACAATCCAAATGGCAGGGAATGCATCAAAGGTGTGAACACAGGGAGGAGCTGTATATTGGGAAGTAATACAGAAAATGAGCCTATTAAAAATCAACTTGGATTAACCCTTCAGTCACATCTGCCTGAATTGCAGCTATTTTAAGCTGGAAAGAAAATTTATGGAAGTAATCAAATTGAAAAGTTTACAAACCATAGTTCCTCAGTTCCACCACTTCAAAAAATTTCTTCTAGTGTTAAAACACACACTTTAAATAAATACAGAAATCATTTCATTGATTTCCCATTACTCTCACAAGAAGACAAAGCACACATTAGAGGAAAAATCTTATGAACGTAGTTAAGATGGCAAAGTTTTTAGAGTGTCTGCAAGCCTTACTAATCATCAAGTAATCCATACTGCAGATAAACCTTACAAATGCAGTGAATGTGGCAAGGTCTTTAGTTGCAATCCACACCTTGTAGATCACTGGAGAATTCATATTGGACAGAAGCCTTACAAACGTAGTGACTGTCACAAGGTGTTTAACAGCAATTCAAACCTTGCACAACATCAAAGACTTCATACTGGAGAGAGGCCTTGTAAATGTAACGAATGTGGCAAAGCATTTAAAGAGTGTTCAGGACTTACTGCCCATCTTGTAATCCATACTGGAGAAAAACCTTACAAATGTAACGAGTGTACAAGAACTTCAGGCACAAATTTTCCCTCACTCAACAGAGAAGTCATACTGCAGAAAAACCTTACACATGTAATGAATGTGGCAAGGTCTTTCGTCAATTACACAGCATCAACTAATTCATAGTACAGAGAAGCCTTACAAATGTAACAGAAGTTGAAAGCATTTGTTCAGGACTTATGGCCCATCTTCTAATCCATACTGCAAAGCGTTCAGGACTTATGGCCCATCTTCTAATCCATACTGGACTGAAACTTTACAAATATAGTGAATGCGGCAAGGTCTTCGGACGCAAGTTATACCTAATCAACCATCAGATAATTCATACCGGAGAGAGACCTTACAAGTGTAATTCATGTGGCAAGGTCAATAAAAATTTACACCTTGCATGACATTGGAAAATTCATACTGGAGAGAATTCACTGCACACCTTACAGATGGAAAAATGTGGCAAAGTCTTCAGTCGTACTTCATAGCTAACACAACACTGGAGGACTCACATGGGTCACAAACATTATAAATGTAATAAATGTGGCAAAGAATTCAGTTTGCATTCAAGCCTCAGTACCCATCTACTGATCCATACACTGAAAGGTAACCTTACAAATGTAAAGATAATATATATAAAAATAATATATAAAGAGAGAACAGTTGGCCAGGCACAGTGGTTCATGCCTGTAATCCCAGCACTTGAGGAGGCCAAGGCGGGTGGATCATGAGGTCAAGAGATCGAGACCATAGGCCAGGCGCAGTGGCTCACGCCTGTAATTCCAGCATGTTGGGAGGCCAAGGCAGGTGGATCACGAGTTCAGGAGTTCAAGACCAGCCTGGCCAAAATGGTGAAACCCCGTCTCTACTAAATATACAAAAATTAGCCAGGCATGGTGGCGGGCACCTGTAATCCCAGCTACTCGGGAGGCTGAGGCAGGAGAATTGCTTGAACCCAGGAGGCGGAGATTGCGGTGAGCCAATATCATGCCACTGCACTCCAGCCTGCTAGGTAACAGAGTGAGACTCCAACTCAAAAAAAAAGAGATCGAGACCATCCTGGCCAACATGGTGAAACTCTGTCTCTACTAAAAATACAAAAATTAGCCATGTGTGGTGGCGCACGCCTGTAGTCCCAGCTGAGGGAGGCTGAGGCAGAAGAATCGCTTGAACCTAGGAGGTGAAGGTGAGCCGAGATCGTGCCACTGCACTCCAGCCTGGGTGACACAGCGAGACTCCGTCTCAAAAAAAAAAAAAAAAAAAAAAGAAAGAACAGTTATATCGGAGTAGAGAGTTTAATCAAAACTACCAGTACAATTCATCCCGCCAGTGGCCAAGTCTACAACATTGAATTCAACCCTCCCAAAACTGTTGGCATTGATGATCTGACTGGGGAGCCTCTCATTCAGCAAGAGGATGATAAACTAGAGATGGTTATCAAGAGACTAAAGGCTTGTGAGATGAAACAAAGCCAGTCTTAGAATATTACCAGAAAAAAAGGGGTAATGGAAACATTCTCCAGAACAGAAACCAAGAAGATTTGGCCCTATGTATATGCTTTCCTACCAACTAAAATTCCACAAACAAGCCAGAAAGCTCTTCAGTTACTCCATGAGGAGAAATACATGTAACGAGTAAGATGAGCAAACCTCCTAGGCCTTCCATTTAGAAGCTGCTTTTCATTAGACTTCCCGTATGTATGAATTCTTTGAAAAGTATACTACTTTTATTTCTACTAATTTTATTCTGAATACTAAGGAAGTATCAAATGAGATGGATACCAAGATTCATCTTTTGAAATCATCTAGTGTGTTTTATCCAGTTATCTTCAAAAACATCAGAGATGTCTAAACTTTTAAAACATTTGTTAGAGCAAAATTTATTTTGGTGTTAAACACACTTTCAGTTTACTCAGAATTTTCAATTTGCTATAAAAATGTATCAATTACATAGATAAAAATATTACTTTAAGATCACTTGTTTTCTTTTGAAAATACGTATGTACTGAGGGTTATTATTTATGTCAGAAATTGACATTGTAAGTTCTTGGATAAGCACCAAAGTTGAATGAATTTTTCAACAAAATGTAGTTAAAGTCTATGTTTACAGATGTTACTCAGGTTAAGAAATGTGTTTTACGATCTACTTACCAGTTTCTCTTTTTGATCCAATGTATGAGATCTGCCCTGATAAATAACAAGGTATTGTACACCCCTCCCAAAAATAAAAGAAAAAGAGAAAACCCATGGCACTATGTAAAGTAAGCACACTGTGTCATTAGTAAATAGCTCAGGCATGCTTGGGGAATGTTCCTTTGCCATAAATAGCAATCAATCGTAATTAGTAAACAGGTGTGCCAATAAAAAGAATTTACATGATAGGTTAACAAGGATCAGGAAAGTAAGTTAATTTCCTGAAGGAGTTGTTTGTTTCTGATCAAATAAATTGATACCTGTTAGCATTCACTGCCACCTTATCTTAAGGGGAAAGAACTCTACTGGTGTCATCTGACCAGCCATTTAAAAATTGGAATCTAAAGTGATTCCTTAGTGGGGCAACAAGGATGGTTGCTGATGTACTGTATGGTCTGGTAGGAGAAGTGGGGCAATATGAGCAGTGGAGGAAAAACCCGACTATGTCTTCCATGGCATATTTACTCTTATTTTACTTGGTGCTAAATCAAATGAAACAAGTCCTTGTAACAGCTGTTATTAATTGCCTTTAGAAATCTGTCCTGTTTTTTTCCAGGTACTTAAAATACAAGTGCCAGTAAGTGGTTCTTATGTATTTTTGGCGGGGAGAAATTTATTTTCCTTTTCTTCTGATATTTTAAAAATCCATCGATCTTTCAAGATGAACCAACGTTTTTAAAAAGAATTATAGCAGGCCGGGCCCAGTGGCTCACGCCTGTAATCCCAGCACTTTGGGGGGCCGAGGTGGGCAGATCATGAGGTCAGGAGATCGACACCATCCTGGCTGACACAGTGAAACCCAGTCTCTACTAAAAATACAAAACATTAGCCGGGCGTTGTGGCGGGCACCTGTAGTCCCAGCTATTCAGGAGGCTGAGGCAGGAGAATGGCGTGAACCGGGGAGGCAGAGCTTGTAGTGAGCCGAGATCGCGCCACTGCACTCCAGCCTAGGAGACAGAGCAAGACTCCATCTCATAAAAAAAAAAAAAGAATTATAGTAAACACTTCATTCTTTTCTTTTTGTCCCACCCATCCCTGCCCAACTAGCACTTCATTCTTTATAAAATTTTCTATAATGCTTTATTTGAATGTTAATATTATGTGGTTTCTAAAAATGTTGTGAATTACCAAACTTACGGATTATCACTAGGTGATCAGGCATACATTAGTCTTTACCAGAATAAAATGAAATTTCATTTTAAAAAAAGAAAACTACCAATATAGAAATTCTTGAGTATGATTCACATTTAACTGCTGGCACTATAATTTGTAACTCTTTGATTTAGAATGTACATAGTTCTCATGTTTTAGGTAATAGCTAATACAGTTTATTTTATTTTTTTCGAGACAGAGTCTTGCTGTCACCCAGGCTAGAGTGCAGTAGCGTAATCTTGGCTCACTGCAACCTCCGCCTCCTAGGTTCAAACAATTCTCCTGCCTCAGCCTCCTCTGCCACTGGGATTACAGGTGCGTGCCACCGTGCCCAGTTAATTTTTGTATTTTTAGTAGAGACGGGCTTTCACCACTCACCACGTTGGCCAGGCTGGTCTGGAATTCCTGACCTCAGGTGATCCACCCACCTCAGCCTCCTAAAGTGCTGTGATTACAGGTGTGAGCCACCACGCCCTAGCTAAAGTTTAAATTTTCCTTAAAAAAAAAAGTGTCCAAAGACCTAAAAGGGCTAAAACTAAAAAAACTCTTAGAAGAAAATATAAAAATAAATCTTCAAGACTTCAGATTTGGCAATGCGGACCATGGGGAGTGACTGCTAACAGGTGCAGGGTTTCTTGGGGGGTAATGAAAATGTTCCAATATCAATCGTGGTAATGATTGTACAACGTTGTAAACACATTAAAAACCATTGAACTGTACACTTTAGATGAGTGAATTGTTATGTGTGATTTATATTTCAAAAGGTTGTTTAAAAAATTCTATAACATAAGCAGCTTGATACAGCTAATGAGACACTCACCTCTCTCTCAAATTCATCCTCCTCCTCCAAAAGATCATACACCTGCTCTAAAAGCTGAACTCCCAGGCCACGAATTACATCAGTTCTCAAGACTTCAACTAGTCTCCTGATCTTTTCAGAACCTGGCATGATAGCTAAAAGGCAACAACAAAGACAAAGGGAAAAATAAACACTTTTACCACTATAGCAAGAACACTGCAATTTTTTAAAATTTTGTATTTTATTTTATTTATTTTTATTTTTTTATTTTTGAGACAGAGTCTTGCTCTGTTGCCCAGGCTGGAGTGCAGTGGCACGATCTCAGCTCACTACAAGCTCCACCCCCTGGGTTCACGCCATTCTCCTGCTTCAGCCTCCCAACTAATTGGGACTACAGGCCCACCACCACGCCCGGCTAATTTTTTGTATTTTTAGTAGAGACAGGGTTTCACTGTGTTAGCCAGGATGGTCTCGATCTCCTAACCTTGTGATCCACCCACCTCGGCCTCCCAAAGTGCTGGGATTACAGGCATGAGTCACTGCGCCCAGCCTATTTTTTTTTTAAAGTGACAGGGTCTTGACACTGTCACAGGGATGTAGTGCAGTGTGACCATAGCTCACTATAGCCTCTAATTCCTGAGCTTAAGCAATCATCCTGCCTCAGCCTCCCAAGTAGCCAGAACTATAGGAATGCACTACCATGTCCAACTAATTCTTAAATTTTTTGTAGTGATGGGGTCTATGTTGTCCCGGTTGGTCTTGAACTCCTGGCCTCAAGCAATCCTCCCACCTCGGCCTCCCAAAGCAATGAGATTACAGGCATGATTATACCACACCAGGCCTTTTTTTTTTTTTTTTTTTTTGGTATTTTATTTTATTATTTTATTTTTATTTCATTTCATTTGATTTTTTGAGATAGGGTCTTGCTCTGTCGCTCAGGCTGGAGTGCAGTGGCATGCTCATGGCTCACTGCAGCCTCAACCTCCTGGGTTCAAGAAATCCTCTTACCTCAGCCTCCTGAGTAGCTGGGACTACAGGCATGAGCCACTTTGCCTGGCTAATTTTTGTATTTTTTGTAGACACAAGTTTTCATCATGTTGCCCAGGCTGGTCTCAAACTCCTGGACTCAAGCAATCTGCCCTCCTCAGCCTCCCAAAGTACAGGCATGAGCCACCGTACCCAGCAGGCCTGTTTTTTAAAAAATCTTGTTACACTGACATTCTTTTTTCCCTATGACAAGAGTTTGGTTTAACGACTTAATATTTACATATGAACTTAAGCTTCACTACCATCTCTTAAACCTAAAAAACAACACAACTGTCTAACTTGAAAAAAAGTCACATGAAAAACCACAAACATTTATCTATTTATTTATTTTTAAAAATTAATTTTCATGTAACTTTTCAGGAATACCTCTGTTGCATAACATAAGATATACCTTTTATGGAGATATGCAAATAAAATAATTTTAAAAACACGAAAAAATTTATAGGCATTAGTTCCTTGTTTTGACACAATTCTCCAATAAACATATGCTCTCCAGTTTGCTGCAAAAGAATAAACTAGGCCAGGCGTGGTGGCTCACGCCTGTAATTCCAGCACTTTGGGTGGCCAAGGTGGGAGGATCACCTGAAGTCAGGAGTTCAAGACCAGCCTAGCCAAATGGTGAAACCCCGCCTCTACCAAAAACACAAAAATTAGCCGGGCATGGTGGTGCATGCCTGTAGTCCCAGCTACTTGGGAGGCTGATGCAGGAGAATCGCTTGAACCTGGGAGGCAGAGGTTGCAGTGAGCCAAGATGACGCTACTGCACTCCAGCCTGGGTGACAGAGTGAGACTCCGTCTAAAAAACAAAAAATAATAATAAGCTGATCACCTGAAGGTAGCTCTTTAAAATGGATTTCCTCTGCCTCTTCTGCAACCTTCCCATGAAGTATCAGTGTGTCCCGATATTTCCGATGAAGTTTGAATTCTGACGCTGGGTTTGCTACTGGGACATCTTCACAGCTCTCTTTAGAATCCAGTTTCAGGGTCTGAGTCATCAGTTGTACCAAGGCATTAATTTCATTTGTCTGACCTTTCCTGGGGCAAAAAAATATCCCTTTGTTATTTAATTGGCTTCATGAGAATTTTTCATTAAAAAATTACGTGCAAAACGACCTTTCGGGAGTTCTGCTTTGAAATGTCCAAGTAAGCTCCTACAGACTGACCTGACCCTTCCACAAATAACAACTACAAATTCTAGACAAAATACAAAACTCAACAACATAAAGGCAATGCAGAATAAACAAAATCTGCAGGCAGATCTTGGAGAAGAGTCAACACCTTTAAGCCTAAGGGCAGGCTATGGGCAGATCAAAGTACAAGAGAACTCACAATCTTATGGAAAGCACAGAGTTCAGAACAAGCACTGTCACTAGAAAGTGAGACAGGAACCTTGGAGAGAGTCTAAAAGAAACGGCCCCAGATTCTGTATACAAATTCTGCCTATTTCAAAGTAACTTAACTATACTCAAGTACAAAGTTCAAGAATACTTAAAGAAAAACAAAATACCAGCTTCCAATGAGGTAAAATTCAGTGTCTAGCATCCCATCAAAAATAACCAGATGGGCAAAGAAGCAGGAAAATATCATACATTTGTGAAGAGAAAGAAATCAGTTAATAGAAACATATCCAAAAGTGACACGACTGATAGAATTAATAAATGAGGACATTAAAATGGGTAGTATAAATATATTCCATATGGCCAAGGTAGAAGAAAACATGAACATGTTAAGGAGAGACACAAAAACATTAAAAAAAGACCCAAATCAAATTTATAGAAATGAAAGATACAATATATTAAATACACGGGATAGAATTAACAGATTAGACACTGCAGAAGAAAAGATTAATGAACTCAAAGACATAGCAATAGAATCTATGAAATGTGAAACAGAAAAAAAGTAAAAATAGGCCAGGTGCAGTGGCTCATGCCTGTAATACCAGCAATCAGGGAGGCCGAGGCGGGCAGATCACCTGAGATCAGGAGTTCGAGACCAGCCTGGCCAATATGGTGAAACCCGGTCTCTACTAAAAATACAAAAATGTAGCTGGGCATGGTGGCATGTGCCTGTAATCCCAGCTACTCGGCAGGGCTGAGACAGGAGAATACCTTGAACTCAGGAGGCAGAGGTTGCAGTGAGCCGAAATCATGCCACTGCACTCCAGTCTGGACGACAGAGTGAGACTCTGTCTCAAAAAATAAATAAAATAAATAAAATATTTTTTAAAAAAGTAAAAATAAACAGAGCATCAGTGAGCTGTGGCACAAATTTAAGGAACCTAATATACATGTAATTGGAATCCCTAAGAGGGCAGGAAGAAGTCCAAAAAAAAAAAGTGAAGAAATAATGGCCAGGCGGGGCGTGGTGGCTCATGCCTGTAATCCTAGCACTTTGGGAGGCCGAGGTGGGCGGATCACAAGGTCAGGAGATCGAGACCATCCTGGCGAACATGGTGAAAGCCCATCTCTACTAAAAAAATACAAAAAATTAGCCGGGTGTGGTGGCGGGCACTTGTGGTCCCAGCTATTTGGGAGGCTGAGTCAGGAGAATGGTGTGAACCCGGGCGGCGGAGCTTGAGCTTGCAGTGAGCTGAGATCGTGCCACTGCACTTCAGCCTGGGCACAGAGTGAAATAATGGCCAAAGTTTTCCTTTATTTTATTTTATTTTTTTTGAGACGGAGTCTCGCTCTGTCACCCAGGCTGGAGTGCAGTGGCGCAACCTCAGCTCACTGCAAGCTCCACCTCCTTGGTTCACGCCATTCGCCTGCCTCAGCCTCCTGAGTAGCTGGGACTACAGGTGCCTACCACTACGCCCGGCTAATTTTTTTTGTATTCTTAGTAGAGACGAGGTTTCACCGTGTTAGCCAGGATAGTCTCGATCCGATCTCCTAACCTCATGATCTGCCTGCCTCAGCCTCCCAAAGTGCTGGGATTACAGGCGTGAGCCACCACGCCCGGCCTCTTTATTCTTTATTTAGTCTTGCTCTGTCGCCAAGGCTGGAGTACAGTGGCATGATCTCACCCGGCTCATTGCATTCTCTGCCTTCCAGGTTCAAGTGATTCTCCTGACTCAGCCTTCTGAGTAGCTGGGATTACAGGCATGTGCCACCACGCCCAGCTAACTTTTTTGAATTTTTAGTAGAGACAGGGTTTCACCATGTTGGCCAGGCTGGTCTTGAACTTCTGGCCTCAAGTGATCCGCCCGCCTCGGCCTCCCAAAGTGCTGGGATTACAGGCGTGAGCCACTGCACCTGGCCAGCCAAAGTTTTTCTAAATCTGATGAAAACTATGTATCTACACATCTAACAAGACATTCTTTAAGAATTCTGAATGAAAATCAGATGTGTGGCCGGGCACGGTGGCTCAGGCCTATAATCTCAGCACTTTGGGAGGCGGAGGGGAGTGGATCACAAGGTCAGGAGATCGAGACCATCCTGGCTAATACGGTCAAACCCCGTCTCCACTAAAAATACAAAAAATTAGCGGGGTGTGGTGGTACGTGCCCGTAGTCCCAGCTACTCGGGAGGCTGAGGCAGAAAAATTGCTTGAACCCAGGAGGCAAAGGTTGCAGCAAACCGAGATTGTGCCACTGCACTCCAGGCTGGGCAACAGAGCAAGACTCTGTCTCAAAAAAAAAAAAAAAAAGAAGAAAATCAGACGTGTGCATAGAAGAGACATTTTTGGCCAGGCGCAGTGGTTCACACCTGTAATCTCAGCACTTAGAGAGGCCGAGGCGGGCGGATCACCTGAGGTCAGAAGTCAAGACCAGCCTGACCAACATGGAGAAACGCTGTTTCTACTAAAAATACAAAATTAGCCAGGTGTGGTGGCGGGCACCTGTAATCCCAGCTACTAGGGAGGCTGAGGCAGAAGAATCGCTTGAACCCAGGAGGCAGAGGTTGCAGTGAGCCGAGATCACGCCACTGCACTCCAGCCTGGGCAACAAGAGCGAAACTCTGTCTCAAAAAAAAAAAAAAAAGACATTTTTAGCTCCAGCATATGCCACAAACCATTTATAATTTTATCAGTGGGAATACTAGAGATCTGAATACTACTGAAAATGTACATTTAATATTCATTAAAACAGAAATAGTTTATAAAGGGAGACAGAAAAACAAGAACTTACCCTTCCCTGTAATCCCCATCTGACTTATCAGTTGAACTTGTAGACGAACTTAACTCATCCTCTGACAGACAATGAGTCAGTTTCCTTTCCTAATAAATGTTTGGAAGATATAAAATTCTACATGACAACACAACCAGAATGTGATACTTGAACCAGTCTTAGATGCAACAACTAGACACAATACATTCCTAGGTGCAATATAACAGGAGAATCTAACAAATACAAAAATTGTTCCCATATGATTTGTGGCAAAAAGAAAAAAACATTGAAGTGATTTTACCCATATGATATCCCAGTTCACTCATAAAGTTCACAAGAATAACTGAAGAACATCAGGTGAAGTTTTTTATTTTGTTTGTTTTGTTTTGTTTTTTGTGTTTTTTTGAGACAGGCTAGAGTGCAGTGGCACGATCTCGGCTCACGGCAACTTCCGACTCTCTGGTTCAAGTGATTTTCCTGTGAGTAGCTGGGATTACAGGCATGTGCCACAACGCCCAGCTAATTTTTGTTTTGTTTTTTTTGTTTTTTTTTTTTTGAGACAGAGTCTCGCTCTGTCGCCCGGGCTGGAGTGCAGTGGCGCAATCTCGGCTCACTGCAAGCTCCGCCTCCCGGGTTCACGCCATTCTCCTGCCTCAGCCTCTCCGAGTAGCTGGGACTACAGGCGCCCGCCACCGCGCCCGGCTAATTTTTTGTATTTTTTAGTAGAGACGGGGTTTCACCGTGGTCTCGATCTCCTGACCTCGTGATCCGCCCGCCTCGGCCTCCCAAAGTGCTGGGATTACAAGCGTGAGCCACCGCGCCCGGCCATAATTTTTGTATTTTTAGTAGAGACAGGGTTTCACCATGTTGGCCAGGCTGGTCTCCAACTCCTGATCTCATGATCTGCCCGCCTCGGCCTCCCAAAGTGCTGGGATTACAGGCGTGAGCCACCACGCCTGGCCAAGGTGAAGTTTTATGAGGGTCCTGGAGAGTCTCAGCTATGAAGAAATTTCCAGAGGACAGTGGATGGCTAGTTCTGGTTTATCAACTCCTAAGCAGAAGGCTTGTTCTATAGGAATGTTGGCATTTTAAATTACCTAGGCAACCTCAGTTTGTCTTTTTGTGTTTTGTTTTTTTGGATACAGAGGTGTCACTATGTTGCCCAGCTGGCCACAAACTCCTGGGCTCAAGCAATCCTCCTTCCTTGGCCTCCCAAGTAGCTGGGATAACACCCACAAGCCACCATGCCCAGCTTCAGCTTGCTCTTAATGTGAGACTGTTAAAGTGCTTTAAAGGATTACCTAAAAATACACATAAACCTTACAACTCTGGGATATGGAAGGCAGCCTCTATCAGTGAAATAACTAAATGATATAGTTAAAGAAATAATACATCCAATACTTTCAAAGAGCAGGAAGAATTCCCAGAGTATTATACAGAGAGGTGAACATGGGTTAGAAACCTAGCAATTACCCTTTTAGCCATCAGATGGTGTCCCTACATCATCTACAGGCAAGAAGGTAAACTACATTGACACAAATAAGAAACTGAGGAATGATTAGCAGGTGAGACTCAAATCTGGTGACACAGATGGGTATGTTGGTATCACAGCAGATTGAGCAAAATGTTGCCTAGTGCAAGCCCTTAGAAAGTTGTTTTTTATTTATTTATTATTTATTTATTTTTTATTTATATTTTTGAGACAGAGTCTTGCTCTGTCACCCAGGCTAAAGCACAGTGGTGTGAACACAACTCACTTAGCCTCGACCTCTTGGGCTCAAGCGATCCTTCCACCTCAGCCTCTGAGTGGCTGGGACTACAGGTGTGCACCACCTCGCCAGGGAATTTTTTTTTCTTAGAGACAGGGTCCAACTATGTTGCCCAGATTGATCTCAAACTCCTGGGCTAAAGCAATCTTCTCACCTTGGCCTCCCAAAGTGCAAGTATTATAAGCGTGAGCCACTGCATCAGGAAGTCCTGTTTTAAAGAACAACCTACAAAATATTTTTAATTAGGCTATCAATTGTTTACAAGAGTACCTGAAAAATGTATTCCCTTAATGGGTCAAACATAATCCTTTTGACTATTATTTACCAGTTCCTTTCTTTATCAAGAGTGAAAAGATGTAACAAGCTGGCCCTGTCCCAAAAATAAATGGAGCTGACATTTAAAAGGTTTACTGCATTAGGCCTGCCAGATGCAGACTGTCCACCTTCTCTCTTAGGAGTACGTAATGCACCTGAGTGACGCTGCAGTCAGAGGAGAGCCGTCGGGCAGGCATGGGCTGGTCTTCCTCCTGGGGTTTTCCTGGCCCTGCTACACTCAGAGAAGCTTTCCTCCCTGGAGGGCCTGAAAAAGGAAACATCCCCAGTAGTTGTTTGTGATGGGCTGCCCCAACTGAAGAGGGCTTTGTATTTGGTATGGAACATACCCCAGCAAGAGCTAGCCCAAAAGTAACTCAAACAGCATATTTATCATTTCTCTGGTGTCTGACACCTCAGCTGAAATCTTAGCTCTGGGTCCACCAGCTCTGTGACCTTGGGCAAGTTACTTAACTCCTCAGAGCCTCTGTTTCCTTAGCTGCAAAATGGGGATAATGCTGCATATTTTGGCAGTACTGTAAATATGAAATGAGATAATTTCCTTAGCTGCAAAATGGGGATAATGCTGCATATTTTGGCAGTACTGTAAATATGAAACTTAATATGTTTACCATAATGCCTAAGACATGGTCAGCATTCAATAAATGGAAACTGCTAGTACTATCTTTAAAAAATAATAAAAAGAATGATAGCCCTCAGCCTAGAGCAGCACCACTCCCCGAGCAACCTCCCTCTGTTCCTAAGATGGGAGCAATTCACTGACCAGTGGACACTGGACATGGAAAAATGTTAAACATTCACTTGATTTCTGGTCTAAAACCTCCCAGGACTTACTGCCACTCAAAGCCCTCTTGTTATTTCTTTAATATCCCCCTCCTCTGATATTTGAACCAGATTCAACACCCTATGATGATTTCTTAAAAGACTTGACTAAGAAATTTCAAAATCTTTTCCAAATCGGTTTCCTACATGTTTTACTGCGGCTGGAAAGTTTCAACCTCTCATAGTCAGAACCAGTGTTTCTGTCCACGAACCATACACCCCTAACTGCCAATTAGATGAAGAAAAGAAGTCAACTTTACCTGAAGAGGACATTTCTTCCTGTGACTGCTTTAGTCGCCTCCTCTCTCTGGCTGATAATGGTCGATCCTTTAAAAGAAAGTCACAGAGTCACTTCCATTCCTACCTGCTATTCTTATAACACCTACAATCCATGATGTATCATTCAGCATTAAGAAAAAGGTCTCGGCTGGATGTGGTGGCTCACACTTGTAATCCCAGCACTCTGGGAGGCTGGGGTGGGCAGATCACGAGGTCAGGAGTTCGAGGCCAGATTGGCCAACATGGTGAAACCCCATCTCTACTAAAAATACAAAAATTAGCCGAACATGGTGGCGCGTGCCTATAATCCCAGCTACTCGGGAGGCTGAGGCAGGAGAATTGCTTGAACCTGGGAGGCAGTGGTTGCAATGAGCTGATATCGCGCCATTGCACTCCAGCCTGGGTGACAGAGCAACACTCCGCCTCAAAAAAAAAAAAAAAAAAAAAAAAAAGAAAAAGGTCTTACTCCAGCCTGGGTGACACAGCAAGACCAAAAAAAACAGGTCTTGTGCTGGACTTAGAGCAGTGTCCATTGGAAATCAGCCCACAGCAGGGTTATAGCTACTAGTGAGAAGTGATCACAATGATCACAGCCCTCGTTTCTGGGAGGTGCTCATTTTTGGAAGGGCAAATGGGGACTTTCACATTTGTCATATTCAGAATCTACTTGGTTTCTTTTTTTTTTTTTTTTTTGAGATGGAGTCTCGCTCACCAGGCTAGAGTGCAGTGGCCTGATCTCAGCTCACTGCAAGCTCTGCCTCCCGGATTCACGCCATTCTCCTGCCTCAGCCTCTCGAGTAGCTGGGACCACAGGCGCCCGCCACCACGCCCGGCTAATTTTATTTTTGTATTTTTAGTAGAGATGGGGTTTCACTGTGTTAGCCAGGATGGTCTCGATCTCCTGACCTCGTGATCTGCCCACCTCAGCCTCCCAAAGTGCTGGGATTACAGGCGTGAGCCACCGCGCCTGGCCTACTTGGTTTCTTTAATTCACTGGAAGTGACCATCTCTGAAACCACAGAATCTGTCCATTTCAATCAAAGATTCTGCTGAGGCTGGGTGCGGTGGCTCATACTTATAATCCCAGCACTTTGGGAGGCCAAGGCAGGTGGATCATCTGAGGTCAGGAGTTTGAGACAAGCCTGGCCAAATGGCGAAACCCTATCTCTACTAAAATACAAAAATTAGCCGAGCGTGGTGGCTGGCACCTGTAGTTCCAGCTACTCAGGAGGCTGAGGCAGGAGAATTGCTTGAACCCAGGAGATGGAAGTTGTAGTGAGCCAAGATTGTGCCACTGCACTCCAGCCTGGGCAACAGAGCGAGAATCCATCTCAAAAAAAAAAAAAGATTCTGCTGAGATCACATCTGTCCCATCTGTTCCTTCCAGTGTTTGGCAAGAAGCAGAGCTAAGATGTTTTAATACAAAACTTCACAACAGGCCGGGCGCGGTGGCTCACGCTTGTAATCCCAGCACTTTGGGAGGCCGAGGCAGGCGGATCACGAGGTCAGGAGATCGAGACCATGGTGAAACCCCGTCTCTACTAAAAAATACAAAAAATTAGCCGGGCGTGGTGGCGGGCGCCTGTAGTCCCAGCTACTCGGAGAGGCTGAGGCAGGAGAATGGCGTGAACCCGGGAGGCGGAGCTTGCAGTGAGCTGTGATTGCGCCACTGCACTCCAGCCTGGGCGACGGAGCGAGACTCCGTCTCAAAAAAAAAAAAAAAAAAAAACTTCACAATATACACAAGACTTTACAACCAAAAAGCTTTATAAGAAGGTTTTAGAGGGTTTTTGCTTTGAGACAGGTTATCGCTCTGTCACCCAGGCTGAAGTACGTGGCACGATCTCAGCTCACCTTAACCTCTGCCTTTTGGGTTCAAGCCATCCTCCCAACTCGGCCTGATGAGTAGCTGGGACTATAGGCACGTGCCACCACATTTCGCTAATTTTTAAATTTTTTGTAGAGACAAGGTCTCACTATATTGCCCAAGCCAGTCTTGAACTCTTGGGCTCAACTGATCCTCTTGCTTCAGCCTCCCCAAGTGCTGGGATTACATGCATGAGCCACCACACCTGGTTATAAGGTTTTTAAAAATCCAGCATATGTTCCCACCAACCTTTGATGATGACATCTCACTGCTCCTTGAACTGCTCACAGACCCAGTGACCACTATATGTTGGTTTTCAGCCTCTTTTTGTGTTGATGTGATATCCACTTTCCCAACAATGGGATGAGAAGGGAAAAATCGAGGAGGCGACTCTTGGAACTTAAATAATTAAAAAAGAAGATTATCCGTTTCATATATAGCCCCTTCCAACGTTCCCCTATCAGCAGGTTCCCTATGTATTTGTCCGTGGTTTGCTCTTAAAGCCTTCAAAACATTGCATTTTTTTTTGGAAAGACTCTGCCAAAAGTCAATCATCTAAGAAGGTTATGGAGAGGATACGTGTTGAAGTTATTTCTAGAAATGAGATGTCAACATGATTCTGTGGAGAATCTGAAGAAAGAACGGTTCATCAGTACAATACAGATGGGGCCAAAGGTTTACCCTCATTAGCCTATTCCTTTAACTTTCAAAATGATCTGTCCATCTTTGCTGGATAAGATAAAATCCTTACTCTGCTTCAAACTCACTGATATTTGAAAACTAGTATTTAGCATGTTGCCATTGTCACTCTTCTGTATATGTTCCTTGCATTTCTTACATGCCTTTTTGGCAATTGTTAATTGCTCTACATAGAAATTGAGCTTCCCAAAGTCCACCTCCCAAACCAAAGCAAAATGACTTATAGCAAAGAGATCTCTGCCAACCTGTCTCTTCTCCCCTCTGTGCTCAGTCTGTTCTCTCTTCTTCTGCCGTCGCTGTCGAGACAGGGAAGGTTCAGACCCAGAGTTGTGTGGCTGTAAATCTGGGTGGATTCTGCCCTGTTTTTCTATAATACATTCACCAGCAACTTGATCCTTAAAAAGAATAAAATAACATTTTAAAGTATAGCAGCAACCTGGTACATTGTAATCCAAAGTAAGTTGTCCATAAAAAGTGGCTTTTGTCTTTAGCATGAAAACTTTCCTCAGTTTTAAAAACTAGTTTCCATATTGCAATTTAAAGTGTTACATGGAAGTTCTAAAATGACCCATCACAATGTAAAGTTCACAATATGGTTCAAACATAACAATGCAGAATTGAATACAGAGGTATACATAATCTTCCTCTTAGAAAACAAAAGAAGCGGACCAGCATGGTGGCTCATGCCTGTAATCCTAGCACTTTGGGAGGCTGAGGCAGGAGGATCACGAGGTCAGGAGTTCGAGACCAGCCTGGCCAACATCGTGAAACCCCGTCTCTACAAAAATACAAAAATTAGCTGGGCATGGTGGTAGGCACCTGTAATCCCAGCTACTCGGAAGGCTGAGGTAGGAGAATTGCTTGAACCCGGGAGGGGGAGGTTGCAGTGAACTGAGATCGCGCCACTGCACTCCAGCCTGGGTGACAGAGTGAGACTCCGTCTCAAAAAAAAAAAAAAAAAAAAAAGAAAAGAAAAGAAAACAAAAGCAGTTGCAATTTCAAATTTTTGTGCAATGAAATTAAATCATAATGCAACAGTTAAAAAATAATGATTATAAAATGAAGCAAACACACACAAAAACATAAAATAATGAAAAGTCTTTTGAACATCCAAATGGCCAAACTCTCTATGCCTACTTTTAAAATTGTAAATGAAAATGAGAAGAAGCTGAGTGTGGTAGCTCACACCTGTAATCCAACACTCTGGGAAGCCAAGTCAGGAAGACCACTGGAGGCCACGAGTTCAAGATCAGCCTGAGAAACATAGTGAGACCTCCATCTCCATTAAAAAAAAAAAAAAAAGTCAGATGTAGTGATATGCCAGATAGTCGCAGCTACCCAGGAGGCTGAGGTGAGAGGATTGCATGAGTCCAGGAGGTCAAAGCTACCATGAGCCGTGATCATGCCACTGTCCTCTAACCTGGGTGACACAGCAAGAGTGTCTCAAAAAAAAAAAAAAAATTCATTTATTCATGTTATCTTATTTTATTTTATTTTATTTTTTTGAGACAGAGTCTCACTCTGTCGCCCAGGCTGGAGTGCAATGGCGCGATTTTGGCTCACTGCAAGCTCTGCCTCCTGGGTTCACGCCATTCTTCTGCCTCAGCCTCCCAAGTAGCTGGGACTACAGGCGCCTGCCACCACGCCCAGCTAATTTTTTTTTTTTTGTATTTTTAGTAGAGACGGGGTTTCACCGTGTTAGCCAGGATGGTCTCGATCTCCTGACCTTATGATCCGCCCGCCTCGGCCTCCCAAAGTGCTGGGATTACAGGTGTGAGCCACTGTGCCTGGCCAAAATTTTTTAATAAATTAAAAAGAAAATTAGGAGTTGTCTTTCTCAAAATGAACGTTTATTTGCAGTGTTGACAGGCAAAGACAAAATGGCGACATCAGTTATCCAAATGTTCTGATTTTTTTCTCTTCCTCCAAATAAAAATAATTGTTTTAATTCAATCACTTAAATTATGTTTAATCTAAAACTACTGATGTTTGATTCAATTATTTTTAAAAATCTCCTCATAACTTTTCATAGGTTTTCCATTCTGAAAATGAACAAATGTTTTAAGTGAATTCCAATTTAATACAAATTTATTTCCCAAGTAAACATCAGTTATTTGGATGTACCCTAAAAAGCACAACAAAAAGACCATTGAGCTTAGCATTAGATGGAGTCTTATGTGAGAAACTTAATTTCCCTGAGCCCAGTTTCATCATTTAAAAATGGATCTAATACCCACAGCCATATTGTATTACTGTTTGAGGATTAGCTGAGAGAATACACTAAAAGTACTTAGGACTATGTCTGATGCATGTTAATTAGATGCTCAGCCAGGCGCAGTGGCTCACATCCTTAATCACAGCACTTTGAGAGGCCAAGGTGGGAGGATGATTTGAGCCGAGCCAGGAGTTTGAGACCAGCCTAGACAACACAGGGAGACCCTGTCTCTACAAAAAATAGAAAAAATTAGCCAGGCGTGCTGGCGTACGCCCACAGCCCCAGCTACTCGAGAGGCTAAGATTGGAGGATCACTTGAGCCTAGGAGGCGGAGGCTGCAGTGAGCTGAGATCACATCACTGCACTCCAGCCTCAGCAACAGAGCAAGGCCCTGAAGAAGAGGAAGAGGGGAGGGGAGGTGAGGATGGGAGACAATATTTTATTTTATTTTTTTGTTTTTTTGAGATGGAGTCTTGCTCTGTCACCCAGGCTGGAGTGCACTGGGGCAATCTCAGCTCACTGCAACCTCTGCCTCCCAGGTTCAAGCGATTCTCCTGCCTCAGCATCCTGAGTAGCTGGAATTATAGGCGCGTGCCACCATGACCGGCTAATTTTTGTATTTTTAGTAGAAACAGGGTTTCACTATGTTGGCCAGGCTGGTCTTGAACTCCTGAGCTCAAGGGATCCTCCTGCCTTGGCCTCCCAAACTGCTGGGATTACAGGCGTGAGCCACCATTCCTGGACGGGAGACAATATTTTCAAATGCTGTATCTAATAAGGAACTGGTATCTAGAATAAAGAACTCTTAGAATTCAATAATAAAATGATAAATAAACCAATTTTGAAATTGGCAAAGAATTCAAATAGATTATTTCTCCAAAGGAGAAATACTGGCCAAAGTATATAAAAAGATGCTCAAGGCTGGGCGTGGTGGCTCAGGCCTGTAATCCCAGCACTTTGGGAGGCCAAGGCAGGCTGATCACTTGAGGTCAGAAGTTTGTGACCAGCCTGAACAACATGGTAAAACCCCATCTCTGCTAGAAAAACTACAAAAATTAGCCGGGCGTGGTGGCACACGCCTGTAATCCCAGCTATTCTGGAGGCTGAGGCTGGAGAATCACTTGAACCCAGGAGGCAGAGGTTGCTGTGAGCCAAGATTGTGCCACTGCACTCCCGCTTGGGCGACAGGGCAAGACTCTGTCTCAAAAAAAAAAGAAAACGAAAAACATGCTCAACATCATTGGTCATTAGGGAGATGCAAATCACAACCACCTCATACTTACTAGGATGACTATGTTCAAGTCGATGAACAGTAACAAGTGTTAGCATGGATGCAGATAAACTGGAACCCTCATATATTGCTGGCAGAAACAAAATTATATAGTTGTTTTGGAAAATAATTTTGTAGTTTCTCAAAAAGTTTAATACATAGAGTTACCATATGACCCAGCAATTCTACTCCTAGGTACATACTCAACAGAACTGAAAATATATGTCCACACAGAAACTGGTATGCAAGTGTTCACAGCAGCATTATCCACATATAACCTTCCTCTTAGAAAACAAAAGTACCTAAAAAGTAGAAACAACCCAAATTTACATCAACTGATGAATGGATGAATAAAATATATATGGGCTGGGCATAGTGGCTCATACTTGTAATCCCAGCACTTTGGGAGGCCAAGGCAGGCAATTCACTTGAGGTCAGGAGTTTGAGACCAGTCTGGCCAACATGGTGAAACCCCATCTCTACTAAAAATACTAAAATTAGCTGGGCATGGTGGTATGCACCTGCAGTCCCAGCTACTTGGGAGACTGAGGCACGAGAATCATTGAACCCAGGAGGCGGAGGTTATAGTGAGCTGAGATCGCACCACTGTACTCTAGCCTGGGTGACAGAGTGAGACTGAAACAAACAAAAAATACATCTATGTGTGTATATATATACACACACACACACACACACAGGTACACAAATACAAATACAGTATATTATTTGGCAATAAAAAGGAATGAGGCAGGGTGCAGTGGCTCACGCCTATAATCCCAGCACACTGGGAGGCCAAGTTGGGAGGACTGCTTGAGTCCAGGAGTTTGAGACCAGCCTGGGCAACATGGCCATGGCAAGGCCCCATCTCTCTACAAGAAATAGAAATAAAAAAATTAGCTGAGCATGTCTGTGGTCCCAGCTACTTGGGAGGCTGAGGCAGGAGGATCACTTAAGCCCAGCTACTCGGGAGGCTGAGGCAGGAGGATCACTTAAGCCCAGGAAGTCAAGGCTGCTGTAAGCTGTGTTTGCCACACTGCACTCTAGCCTGAGCAGCAGAGACCCTGTCTCAAAAAAATTAAACAATTAAATTTTTTTTAAAAAGGAATAAAATTTTGGTACATCCTACATCATAGATAAACCTTGAAAACATCACGTTAAGTGAAAGAAGGCAGGCCAGGCCCCGTGGCTTACGTCTGTAATCCCAGCACTTTGGGAGGCCAAAGCAGGCGATCACCTGAGGTCGGGAGTTCGAGACCAGCCTGACCAATATGAAGAAACCCCGTCTAAAAATACAAAATTAGCCGGGCGTTGGCCGAGTGCGGTGGCTCATGCCTGTAATTCCAGCACTTTGGAAGGCCGAAATGGGCAGATCACGAGGTCAGGAGATCAAGACCATCCTGACTAACATGGTGAAACCTCGTCTCTACTAAAAATACAAAACAATTAGCCAGGTGTGGTGGCGGGTGCTTGTAGTCCCAGCTACTCGGGACGCTGAGGCAGGAGAATGGCGTGAACCCGGGAGGCGGAGGTTGCAGTGAGCCGAGATCATGCCACTGCACTCCAGCCTGGGCGACAGTGAGACTCCGTCTCAAAAAAAAAAAAAAAAAAAAAAAATTAGCTGGGTGTGGTGGCAAATGCCTGTAATCCCAGCTACTCAGGAGGCTGAGGCATGAGAATTACTTGAACCTAGGAGGCAGAGGTTGCAGTGAGCCGAGATCGCACCATTGCAATCCAGCCTGGGAAACAAGAGTGAAACTCCGTCTCAAAAAAAAAAAAAAAAAGCCAAACACACAAAGCCATAAATTGTATGATTCCATTTATATGAAATCCTCAGAATAGGCAAATCCATAGAGACAAATGTTGCCAGGGTTGTGGGCAAGAAGGAATGGTGAGTGACTGTTATAGGGTACTGGGTTTCTTTTTGGTTTGATGCAAATATTCTTCTATGTTTAAACTGATACACAGAATTACTGATTTTCCTAAAATGACAACAGAACCCACACATTTGTAACTGCACTTTCAGTCTTCTCTCCGAAACCAATATCTCATGTGTGCATATCACTCACCTGGTCCTTTGGCTTTTGTTCTTTGATTAGGGACTGCAGAGGCTTCACTGGTTCATTCTTTTCTCCAGTGACAATGTCAGAGGACCACGTGGGAATCAGGTTTTCAGACTGGGCACTGGATTTAGTGTTGTCCTGCAGCATCTCCTCTTCCACTTGAGAAATACTGCATATACCTCCTAACTCATTAGAGGCATCCAAATGTCTTGGCTGATTCTCCTGAACGAAGCCATCACTCACTGAATCCCTCCCTTTTGCAGGTAAGATGTCAATATTTACCCTACTGATTGTGGCTAGTTCTGTGGTATTGCTCAAGTCCTGTTTGCAGGTATGGGCTTTCAGACTGGCAGGTGACTTCAAGAGACCAGAGGCCCTGGACTTCTCCTGGGACAAACATTTGCCTTCACCCTGAATGAAAACATGTTTGGAAATTATTATAGCACTCCTCATATCTTATACAAAATCAACTCAAAATGCAATAAGAGGTTCCTCAAAAAGTTAAACATAGAATTAACATATGACCAGCAATTCCACTACTAAGTATGTAATCAAAAATCCAAGGAACTGAAAGCAGGGACTCAAGTAAGTATTTGTACACCAATGTTTACCGCAGCTTTATTCAAAATAGTCAAAAGGCGGAAACAATCCAAAAGTCCATCAGCAGATGAAGGGATAAACAAAATGTGGCAAATACTCCCAGGCACAATGGCTCACTCCTGTAATCCCAGCAGTTTGGGAGGCCAAAGCAGGTGAATCACTTGAGGCCAGGAGCTCGAGACCAGCCTAGGCAACATGATGAAATCCCATCTCTACTAAAAATACAAAAATTAGTCAGGTGTGGTGGTGCATGTCTGTAGTCCCAGTTACCTGGGAGGCTGATGCAGGAAGATTGCTTGAGCCTAGGAGGCGGAGGTTGTAGTGAGCCAAGAGCCCGCCACTGCACTCCAGCCTGGGCAACAGGAGTGAAACCCTGTCTCAAAAAGAAAAAAAAAAAAAAAAACATACAATGGAATATTTCTAATCCATAAAAAGGAATGAAGTTCTGATACATGCTAAAACATGAATGAACCCTGAAAACATGCTAAGTAAAATAAGCCAGGCCAGGTGTGGTGGCTCACACCTATCATCCCAGCACTTTGGGAGGCAGAGGCAGGAGGATCACTTGAGCTCAGGAGTTTGAGACCAGCCTAGGCAACATGGCGAAACCCCATTTCTATAAAAAATACCAAAAAATTAGCTGGGCATGGTGGCAAGTACCTATAGTCCCAGCTACTTGGAAGCCTGAGTGCGAGGACTGCTTGAGCCAGGAGGTCAAGGCTGCAGTGAGCCGTGATCACACCACTGCGCTCCAGCCTGGTTGACACAGTGAGATCCTGTCTCAGAAAAGAAAAGAAATAAGCCAGGACAGGGCAGGGGGCAAGCAGGGGCAGGACTGGCACTGTGGCCAGAGATGCTGCTGGGCCACAAAGGCGATGGGGTAGCTGGGAACTCTACATTGAAGGCACAGAGGTGAGGCACAATGCCCGGAAGGCTGGTAAATTGAATGCTGAGGACAGAAGAGTCTGATGACATACTACTGAATTTCTTTGTTTGGAGTACACATTATGTACTCTTTCTGGAGCGTGTCTACAAGCTCTATATGGAAACGATCTGAAGCTGAATACATTGGCAGGGGATGCGAAAATCAGTCTTTGATGAACTATGCCAAAGAAACAGCTGCCTTCTATTCCCAAAAATGCTTTGCCCATAACTAAGCCTACATCTCCTGCCCCAGCAGCAGTCAACAAATGGCATGCATGCTTCCTACAGACTCGTCCACCTGAAATACTCTCTTCTTGCTGAATTTACCTTGGTTGTGGAGCAGACGTTACTAGGTGTCTATGTGCAGCCATCTTATCCCTCTGTATGAAAGTGGTTTGGACTAATATTCATAGGGCACAGACTTTATCAAGATGGCATATTCAGGCCAGGCGTGGTGGCTCACACCTATAATCCCAGCACACCGAGGCAGTGGAGCACTCAGGAGTTCGAGACCAGCCTGGCTAACATGGTGAAACCCCGTCTCTAACCAAATATATAACAACTTGCTGGTGTGGTGCCACATGCCTGTAATCCCAGCTACTTAGGAGGCTGAGGCAGGAGATCACTTGAACCCAGGAGGCAGAAGTTGTGGTGAGCCAAGATCGCACCACTGCACTCTAGCCTGGGAAACAGAGCGAGACTCCATCTCAAAAAAAAAAAAAAGATGGTGTATTTAAGTTTGCAGTTTACATCCATCCCTAATTACTATCCAGATGGTGACTATCCATGCTTGATATTTGGTATTCCCATCTTTCACCTACTAGGTGATGCCACCTCAGAAGAACTGGATGTGAAGAGCATTTGGAAAATGGAGGTGGAATCATAACCAAATTTGGCAAGTACTAACAATATGCAAGGAGAGTTTTCTACAAGATTGATACAAAAAGCCCCCTAAACCCAGAGGCTGCAATACTGTATGAGAAAGATGTTCAGCTTTTTAAGAGTAAAGTGGTTGACAGTGTTAAGGTGTGCATTACTCGTTTGTTTGACCAATCTAAAATAGAAGACTCATGCAATTAGCTTTTCTCCATGGAATCCTTCTGTACATGACGAAGTCAGAGAAAAGATGCTGACTCAGAAAGGCCTGAAGAACAGCACAATAAGTGTTCGTGTCGCCGGCCTGTCATAGGTAAAGCCTGGCTCAGTACAATCTTTCAGTAAAGAAGAGAAAACAGTAGCAACTTAAGAGATGGTGAATCTGGTACACCATGCACTTCCCTGCTGGACTCTGGACTAGTTCAAGCTGATCAATGGCAATGGACAGCCTGAAAAACAAAACTGTGGGCCGGGCACCGTGGCTCACGCCTGTAATCCTAGAACTTTGGGAGGCCGAGATGGGCGGATCACGAGGTCAGGAGATCCAGACCATCCTGGCTAACACGGTGAAACCCCGTCTCTACTAAAAATGCAAAAAAATTAGCCGGGCGTGATGGCGGGCGCCTGTAGTCCCAGCTACTCGGGAGGCTGAGGCAGGAGAATGGCGTGAACCTGGGAGGCAGAGCTTGCAGTGAGCCAAGGTCACACCACTGGACTCCAGCCTGAGCAACAGAGCAAGACTCCGTCTCAAAAAAAAAAAAAAGAAAAAGAAAAACAAAACTTCTTAACAAAAAAGAAAAAGAAGAAAGAAAGAAGCCAGAAAGACAAATATTGTATGATTCCACTTATATAAAATATCCAGAACAGGCAAATCCATGAAGACAAAAAGTAGATGAGAGCTTACCAGGGCCTGACGATAGAGGGAACAGAAAATTATTGCTCAATGGGTACAAAGTTTCTGTTTGAAATGATGAAAAGGTTTTGGAAGATAGTGGTGATGGCTGCATGATACTGTGAATGTAATTAAGGACAATGAATTATATGCTTCATATGTAGTATTAGACCACATTAACAGAATGAAGGAAAAAAACCACATGATCATCAACACCCTTACATGATGATTTTCAGGGCTGTGAAAAAAAAAAAAAAACACCTTTTCATGATTAAAAAAAATTCAACAAACTAGGAATAGAAAAACAAATTCATAACATAATGAAAGTCATATATGAAACACCCACAGTAAACATCACATTTAATGGTGAAAGACTGAAAGCCTTTCCTCTAAGATAGGAACAAGGCAAGAATGCCTGTTTTCACCTCTTCTAGTCAACATAGTACTAGAAATTCTAGCCAGAGCAATTAGGCAAGGAAAAAAAATAAAAGGCATCAAAATTAGAAAAGAAGAAGTAAAATTATCTCCTTTTGCAGATGATATGATCTTGTGTCTAGGAAACCTAAAGATTCCACACACAGAAACTGTTGGAACTAATAAACGAACTGAGCAAGGTAGCAACAGGCAAAGTCAACATACAAAAATCAGTTGCATTTCTATACACTAACAATAAACAATCTGAGAAGCAAATTACAAGAACAATTCAATTTACAACAGTATCAAAAATAATAAAATAATTAGGAATTAACCAAAAGGTGAAAGAAAGACTTACATAGTGAAATCTACAAAATGGTGCTGAAAGAAATTTAAAGAAGACATAAATAAGTGGAAACACATCCCATGTTCATGGATTGAAAGACAACATTGTTCTTTCTTTTTTTCTCCTTTTACATTTTGGCATCTCCTTGAGAAGAGCTTAATATTGTCAATATATTAATATTACCCAGAGAAATCTATAGATTCAATCTAATCCCTGTCAAAATCCCAATGACATTCTTTGGAAAAATAGAAAAATCCATCCTAAAATTCAATGGAATCTCAAGGGATCCCAAATAGCCAAAACAATCTTGAAAAAGAAGAATAGAGATGGAGGACTCATGCTTCATGATTTTAAAACATACCACAAAACCACATTATCAAAACAGTGTAGTATTAGTATAAAAACAGACATTAGACATAGAAACCAATGGAACAGAAAGGGGAACCCAGAAATAAACCTTCGCATATGTGGCCGAATGATTTTTGACAAAGATGCCAAGATCATTCAATGAGGAAAGGACAGTTTTTTCAACAAATAGTGCTGAAAAAGCTAGATATCCATATACAGAAGAATGAAGTCAGATCTTTACCTAATACCATATATAAAAATTAACTCAAAATTGGCCGGGCGCAGTGGCTCACGCTTGTAATCTCAGCACTTTGGGAGGCCGAGGCAGGCGGATCACGAGGTCAGGAGATCGAGACCACGGTGAAACCCCGTCTCTACTAAAAATACAAAACATTAGCCAGGCGTGGTGGCAGGCGCCTGTGGTCCCAGCTACTCGGAGAGGCTGAGGCAGAAGAATGGCGTGAACCCGGGAGGCGGAGCTTGCAGTGAGCCGAGATTGTGCCACTGCACTCCAGCCTGGGCGACAGAGCGAGACTTCGTCTCAAAAAAAAAAAAACAATTAACTCAAAATTAACAAAAAACCTAAATGTAAGACCTAAAACTATAAAACTCTCAGAAGACGACATAAGGCAAAGGCTTCACAACATTGGATTTGCCAGTGATTTTCTGGATAGGACACACTGGATTTCACAAAAATTAAAAATTTTGTGCATCAAAAGTTGCTATCAACAGAGTAAAAAGGTAACCCACAAAATGAGAGAAAATATTTGCAAATCATATATGTGATAAGGGATTGACATCGTGAATATATGGAGAACTCCTAAAATTCAACAGCAAAAAATGAACGACCCAACTCAAAAATGGGCAAAGGACTTGAATAGACACTCCTCCCAAAAAGATATGCAAACGGTCAATAAGCACACAAAAAATGCTCAACATAACTAATCACTAAGGAAATGCAAATCAAAACTACAATGAGATACCACCTCATGCTCATTAGGATGGCTGTTACTAAAAAATCCCAGAAAATAACAAGTACTGGTGAGAATGTAGAGAAATTGGAACCTTTGTGTACTGCTGATAGGAATGCAAAATGATACAGAAGTTGTGGAAAACAGTACTACAGGTCCTCAAAAAGTTAAAAATAGAATTACCATGTGGTCTGTAGTTCCACTTCTGGTTATATACCCAAAAAAATAGAAATCAGGGTCTTAGCTGGGAGCAGTGGCTCACGCCTGTAATTCCAGCACTTTGGAAGGCCGAGTGGGGTGGATCACCTGAGGTCAGGAGTTTGAGACCAGCCTGGCCAACATGGTGAAATCCCATCCCTACTAAAAATACAAAAATTAGCTGGGCATGATGGCACATGCCTGTAATCCCAGTTACTTGGGAGGCTGAGGCAGGAGAATCGCTTGAACCTGGGAGATGAAGGTTACAGTGAGCCAAGATTGCGCCATTGCACTCCAACCTGGGTAACAGTGAGACTCTGTCTCAAAAAAAAAAAAAAGAAATCAGGGTCTCAAAGAGATATATGTACATTCATGTTCATAGCAGCATTATTCACAATAGCAAAAAAGGTGGAAACAACACAAATGTACATCTGCAGATGAAACAGATAAACAAAATGTGGGATATACATACAACAGAATATTATTCAGCATTAAAAAGGAAGGCAATTCTGACATGTCACAATATGGATGAACCTTGAGGATATTATGTGAAACGAAATAAGGCAGTCATGAAAGACAAATACTGCAAGATCCCCTTATCCGAGGTACTTACACTAGTCAAAACCATGGAGACAGAAAGTAGAATGGTGGGCCAGGCACAGTGGCTCACACCTGTAATCTCAGCATTTTGGGAGGCCGAGGTGAGTGGATTGCCTGAGGTCAGGAGTTTAAGACCAGTCTGGCCAACATGGTGAAACCCTGTCTCTACTAAAAATACAAAAAAATTAGCCAGATGTCGTGGCGTGCACCTGTAATCCCAGCTATTCAGGAGGCTGAGGCAGGGGAATTGCTTGAACCAGGGAGGTGGAGGTTGCAGTGAGCCGAGATCATGCTACTGCACTCCAGCCTGGGTGACACAGCAAAACTCCATCTCAAAAAAAAAAAAAAAAAAAAAAAGAAAGAAAGAAAGTAGAATGGTAGAACAGTGGTTGCCAGGGACTGGGGTAGTAGGGAATGGGGACATACTGTTTAATGGTAACAGAGTTCAGTTTTACAATATGAGAGTTATGAAGATGAGGGGTGATGGCTGCATAGCATTATAGATGTATTTAACACCACTAAATTGTACACTTACAAATGGCTAAGATAGTAAATTTTACATTATGTGTATTTTATCATAATGAAAAAATTAAAACTAAAAATTGGATCAACAACCTAAATATAAGAGCTAAAACTATAAAATTGTTAGAAGAAACTATGGCATAAACCTTCAAGACGTTGGATTTGGCAAGGGATTCTTAGCTATGACAACAAAATAAAAAAATAGATAAACTGGACTTCATCAAAATTAGAAGCTTTTGTGAAAAGGATATTATCAAGAAAGTAAAAAAAGAAATTTTTAAAAACAAAAAAAATTTTTTTAATTAAAAAAGGAAAGAAAAGACAACCTATACAATGGAGAAAATACTTGCAAGTTGTCTGACAAGGGACTAGTATCTGGAACACAGATCGAGAACTCTTACAGCTCAACAACAAAAAGACAAAAACACAATTTAAAACTGGGCAGGGGCTGGGTGATGTGGCTCATACCTGTAATATCAGCACTTTGGGAGGAAAACACAGAAGAACTGTTTGAGCCCAGGAGTTCAAGACCAGCCTGAGCAACACAGTGAGACCCACCTCTACAAAAATAATCATAATAATTAGCCAGGTATGGTGGCATGCACCTGTAGACCCAGCTAATCGGAAGGCTGAGGTAGGAGGATCCCTTGAGGCAAGGAGTTCAGAGGCTGTAGTGGGCTATGATGATGCCACTATACTCCAGCCTAGGTAACAGAGCAAGATCCTCTCTTAAAAAAAAAAAAAAAAAAAAGCCTGGGCACAGTGGCTCATGCCTGTAATCCCAGCACTTTGTTTGGGAAGCCAAGGTGGGAGGATCTCCTGAGCCCAGGAGTTTGAGATCAGCCTGGGCAACACAGTAAGACGTTGTCTCTACAAATAAAAAAATTAGCCAGGCATGGTGGCATGCTGTGGTCCCAGCCACTCAGGAGGCCGAGGTGGGAGGATCACTTGATCCGGAGAGGAGGAGGCTAGATTGAGCCATGATCACACCACTGCACTCCAGCCCAGGCAACAGAGTGAGACCCTGTATCAAAAAAAAAAAAGGCAAAAGCTTTAGCAGATATTTCTCCAAAGACATATAAATGGCCAACAAGCATGTGAAAAGATGCTGTATGTCATTAATCATTAGGGAAATACAAATCAAAAATACAATAGGATACCACTTTACACCCACTAGGATGGCTAGAATCAAAAAATCAGAAAATAACTAGTGTTGGCAAAGATGTGGAGAAACTGGAACCCTTGTGCACTGCTGATGGGAATGTCAAATGGTGCAGCCACTGTAGAAAACAGTGCAACAGTTCCTCAAAAAGTCAAACCAAAAAAAAAAGTCAAACCAAAAATAACCATTTGACTCAGCAATTCCACTGCTAGGTAGGTACTCAAAAGAACGGAAAACAGGTACTCAACTACTTGCACACATATGTTCATAGCAACAGCCAAAAGGTGAAAAAAACCCAAATGTCTACTAATGGATGAATGGATAAACAAACTGTGGTATATCCATACAATGGTAGCCAGACCTAAAAAGAAATGAAGTATTCATACATGCTACATGGATGAACCTTGAAAATCTGCTATGTGGAAGACACCAGAAACAAAAGGTCATATATTTAATGATTCTATTTACATGAAATATCCAGGACAGGTAACTTCATAGAGACAGGAAACACACTGGTGGTTGCCAGAGGCTGGGTGAAGGACAAAATGGGGAGTGACTGCTTAATGAGGAAGAGATTTCCTTTGGGGTGATGAAAATGTTTTGGAACTATATAGAAGTGACACTTGCACTACACTGTGAATGTACTGGCCACATTTAATTGATCACTTTATTTATTTATTTTTATTTATTTTTATTTTTGAGACAGTGTCTCATTCTGTCACCCAGGCTGGAGTGCAGTACTGCAATCTTGGCTCATTGCAACCTCCACCTCCCAGGTTCAAGCGATTCTCCTCCCTCAGCCTCCCAAGTAGCTAGGACTACAGGTATATGCCACCACAGCCGGCAAATTTTTGTATTTTTAGTAAAGATGAGGTTTCACCATGTTGGCCAGGCTGGTCTTGAACTCCTGACCTCAGGTGATATGCCAGCCTCGGCCTCCCAGAGTGCTGGGATTGCAGGCATGAGCCACCGTGCTCAGCCTTGTTTACTTTAAAATGGTTAATTTTGTTATATAAATTTCACCTAAAAACTTTTTTTTTTTTTTTTTTTGAGACAGAGTCTCGCTCTGTCCCCCAGGCTGGAGTGCAATGGCAGGATCTCTGCTCACTGCAAGCTCCACCCCCTGGGTTCACGCCATTCTCCTGCCTCAGCCTCCCAAGTAGCTGGGACTACAGGCGCCCGCCACAACGCCCTGCTAATTTTTTTTTTTTGGTATGTTTAGTAGAGATGGGGTTTCACCACATTAGCCAGGATGGTCTCGATCTCCTGACCTCGTGATCCACCTGCCTCGGCCTCCCAAAGTGCTAGGATTACAGGCTTGAGCCACCGTGCCCGGCCAAAAACTTCTTAAAGTTATTACAACACTGACTTTGTGAACAATTTGACAGCCCAATTTGGATAAAGCTAAATCAATCACCTTAACCAGTATTCTTTCTTTACAATAAGGAATTAATTGTACAACAGAATCTCTAGTAAAGCATAATCATTTCACATAAAATAATTTGCTTAGATGGCCCATTTTTCTTTTTTTTTTTTTTTTTTTTTTTTTTGAGACGGAGTCTCGCTCTTTCACCCAGGCTGGAGTGCAGTGGCGCGATCTCGGCTCACTGCAGGCTCCGCCCCCCGGGGTTCACGCCATTCTCCTGCCTCAGCCTCCCGCGTAGCTGGGACTACAGGCGCCTGCCACCTCGCCCGGCTAATTTTTGTATTTTTAGTAGAGACGGGGTTTCACCATGTTAGCCAGGATGGTCTCGATCTCCTGACCTCGTGATCCGCCCGCCTCGGCCTCCCAAAGTGCTGGGATTACAGGCGTGAGCCACCGCGCCCGGCCATAGATGGCCCATTTTTCTAAGTGCAGTTTCTAAAACACATACCCTTTAAAAAGAAACGTACCATTATACATGTCTGGGAGCCCTCAGAAGAGTGTGGTTGGGGGTGGATTACTTCATGATTTGATTCTGTCTTTCCGGAAACCACTGTAGCAAAAGGCTTGGATTTAGAGTCACCATTTTTAATGTTATTTTTGGAGGTTTTTCTTTATAAAGAAGAAAAGAAAGAGTTATTATCAATATACTGAAGATTAAGGGTTTTTAGGTATATGTGGGAGTGTGTGTATACAATGAATTCCCTTACAGAACTGCACCATTTATAGAGAACAGTTTTCTAAAAATCTAAGGGGCATCCTACAAAACACCTGACCAGTAGTCTTTGAAACAATCAAGGTCATAAAAAATAAAGAAAGTGAGAAACGATCACAGAACCCTGATTAGATGTATTTATATCCTGGATTGGATCCGGGAACAGAAAAGAGACCTTAGAGAAAAAAACTGGTGAAAGCCAAAGAAAGTCTGGAATTTAGTCAATAGTAATATTTTTCTTTCTTTTTTTTTTTAAATTTGACAGAGTCTCACTCTGTCACCCAGGCTAGAGTGCAGTGGCGTGATCTCAGCTCACTGCAACCTCCACTGCCCGGGTTCAAGTGATTCTTGTGCCTCAGCCTCCCGAGTAGCTGGGACTACAGGTGTGCGCCACCACGCCTGGCTAATTTTTTTGTATTTTTTTTTTTTTTTTTAGTAGAGACAGGGTTTTGCCATGTTGGCCAGGCTGGTCTTAAACTCCTGACCTCAGGTGATCTGCCAGCCTCGGCCTCCCAAAGTGCTGGGATTACAGGCGTGAGCCACCATGCCTGGCCAAGTCAACAGTAATATTTCGATGTTGGTTTCTTAGTTTTGACAAATGCATTAGGGTATGTAATCTCATAATCACAGAAGAAACTAGATGAGGGGTATACAGGAACTCTCCACACTATCTTTCCAACTTTCCTGTTTATACAAAATTATTCCAAAATAAAAATTCTATGGGAGATTGCCTCACATACCGGAGTATCAGGTTAATTTTCATTTTCAAATTTTACATGTCTGTAATGATATCACAACTGCTTGGCTAACTTTGAGAGTGAAACTGATTGGTATACTTAGTCCTGACTTATAGAATAAATGTATACAGGAATAACATCCCCAACTATTTTAGTATGTCATTTCTAAAACTGGGTTAAACCTCTGGAGAATTCAAGAGGAGCATGGAGATCAGTGCACTAGAAGGCCAAAGGTCTGCTTGGTGGGAAATTACATAGACAATGTACACAAAAAGATGGTTCTTCTTTATTCCCTGAGGCATCTCTGGCATTGCCTCCTCTCTTTCCAAATTTAACATGCCACAAGGCAAGAGGAGAAGCCAAACAGATTGTGATAGTTTTGTCCAGCCCTAAGTCTTAGATCCTGGAACACCTGTTTAATAAAGGTAGGATCTGCAAGCCAAAGCCAGGAATTCTCTTGGGAAGTTATATGAATGAAGAGGGAACTTTATGCAAGCTCTCAGAAATGTGAACACTACTTTTTAAATATTACTATCTTACACAGTAAGATGTATAGGTTTCTCAGATAATCTCTAATTATTATATGATTTCTAAAATATATGCCCTCTTTTTTTTTTTATTTGGCTGCTCCTTGAGAACAGGACTAACTCATAGGCAGTGAGCCCAGAGTAGTGCATATGTCCTTTAAAAAAAAATTTATACTATATGTCTTAGAATCCTCTGAGGAATGTGACGGTGGTTCTCCAAATTTCTGATTTTAGCAATTAAGCAAATTTCAACACGTATTTGAAGACTGGGAGAATATGCCATGCCAAAATATGCTACTTTGGCATAAAGATTATTTTGGGCTAAGGTTCTTTAAAAAGTAAGTGCAAGCTTTGGGAGGCCGAGGTGGGCAGACCACGAGGTCAGGAGTTCAAGACCAGCCTGGCCAACATGGTGAAACCCTGTCTCTACTAAAAATACAAAAATTAGCTGGGCATGGTGGCGGGCGCCTGTAATCCCAGCTACTGGGGAGGCTGAGGCAGGAGAATTGCTTGAACCCGGGAGGCGGAGGTTGCAGTGAGCTGAGATCATGCCACTGCACTCCAGCCTGGGTGACACAGCAAGAATCCATCTCAAAAAAAACAAAAAAAAAGTAAGTGCAAGAAGGGCACTCTGATCTTCCCTTTTTCTTCCAGAAAGCAGAAGATAAAACTCCCATATGAAATATGTCCTCCCTGTACCAGAAGGAAAGTAACATTCTTATTACCAAGAATGGAAAGCTGAAACTGAGAGAATTCTATAAACAGACCTTATTAAAATAATTCTTATCTTCCTTTAGCCTCTCCACATAGTTTACTTTTCCACAATTGCCTCTCTTTGTTCAATCAAGCACAAAAGCATTTAGGTTTTGTATTTTTAGTAGAAGTTATATCTTCATTTCCTTATGAGGGCTCCTGTGTCACATAAAACTTATTCAGGTATTAAATAAATCTATATGCTTTTCTCCTGTTAAATTACAAGTTTAATTCTCAAGCTCACCCAAAAAACCCTAAGAGGGTAGAATTTTGCCTCCTCTACATATGTAATCATGCCATTTTATTTCTTGTTTTTAAGAAAACTCACCATTAATTCTTGCATATGAATATTATAGAAGCCACCTTCTTTTACCCCATCTACTTAGCCCAGCTATTTGCAAGGGAAGTATCTTACATCTTTGTGGCCTCCAAAAAGAAGGAGATTTGCCGCTTTATATAAGGCTGCCTCAGGATGCTCCTCACAGATGGCCTTTCTTCAGGCCTTTTGCTCAGCATTGTTTTTATCAGTTCTGCCAGCTCTGGGCTGTAATCTCTTGGCATTGGTGGCAGCTACAAAGAAAAATAATACTGTAATTATGACTAATGGTCTTGTGAAACAAAGTAAAAGCTGGTAGAGGTTTCCCAATATTTATTTATAGTCATATATCCACATAAGCAGAAAACAATCAGTATATTAGTCTACAGGAAGTGTACTGGTATCCCAGTTGTAAGATAACAAGTTGTAAAATTATAAAAGTATATCCTTCAACCCAGCAGCCCCATCTGATGACACTCTCATTCAGAAATAAATGAGTTTCCTAAAGACTTATGTATCGGGATGTTCAATGCAGTACTGTTCTTGCAGTAGTAAACAATTGGAAACATAAATGTCCCATAGGGGATTTGTGGAATAAGTTATCATACATTCTTCTTATAAAAACTAGGGCCAGTCGCAGTGGCTTACGCCTGTAATCCCAGCACTTTGGAAGGCTGAGGCGCGTGGATTGCCTGAGGTCAGGAGTTTGAGACCAGTCTGGCCAACATGGTGAAACCCCGTCTCCACTAAAAATACAAAAAAATTAGCTGGGCGTGGTGGCATGCACCTATAATCCCAGCTACTCGGGAGGCTGAGGCAGGGGAATTGCTTGAACCAGAGAGGTGAAGGTTGCAGTGAGCCGAGATCACGCCCCCACACTCCCGCCTGGCAACAGAGAGAGATTCTGTCTCAAAAAAAAAAAAAAAAAAAGAAAAGAAAAAAAAGAAACTAGGCAGCAGGTTAAAAAAATACAAGACTTGGGCCGGGTGCGGTGGCTCACACCTGTAATCTCAGCACTTTGGGAGGCTGAGGCGGGTGGATCACGAGGTCAGGAGATGGAGACCATCCTGGCTAACATGGTGAAACCCCGTCTCTACTAAAAATACAAAAAAGTAGACAGGCGTGGTGGTGGGCGCCTGTAGTCCCAGCTACTTGGGAGGCCGAGGCAGGAGAATGGCATGAACCCGAGAGGCAGAGGTTGCAGTGAGCCAAGATCGCACCACTGCACTCCAGCCTGGGCGACAGAGTGAGACTCCGTCTCAAAAAAAAGAAAAAAAAAAAACAAAAAAAAACAAGACTTGCCTTGCAGGTGCCGACTTGGAAGGATGTGTTCCTCATATATTAAGTCAAAAAAACAAGTTATGTACCATGTGAACAGCCTGATTCCAGTTCAGTTTAAGAATCTGTGGGTGTGCACGTGTGCATGCACACACACGTGCACACATACACACAGAGTTATGTCTGTATAAAGACAGGAAAAAACCAGAAAGGCCATGTACCAATTTGCTAGCAATGGTCATCTTCCAGGGAATGGGAATAGAAAGAGAAGAGAATTTCACTCCCTTCTTGTTTGATTCTTAAGTAGTGGCATTATGGGAAAATTTTACTTTTTCAATATGTTTGAAATGTGTTTTTCAATATGTTTCAAATTGAAAAATTAAATAAGTTGTGGGATAGTATTAAAATCAATAGGTGATTTATGGCCTTTAAAACTTAACGGTACATTGGCCAGACACGGTGGCTCACACCTGTAATCCCAGCATTTTGGGAGGCTGAGGCGGGCAGATCACCTGAGGTGAGGAGTTCGAGACCAATCTGGCCAACATGGTGAAACCCCGTCTGTACTAAAAATACAAAAATTAGCTGGGCGTGGCAGCATGTGCCTGTAATCCCAGCTACTTGGTAAGCTAAGGCATGAGAATCACTTGAACCTAGGAGGTAGAGGTTGCTGTGAGCTGAGATCATGCCATTGCACTCCAGCCTGGAAGACAAGAGCAAAACTCCATCTCCAAAAAAAAAAAAAAAAACCTTAATGATACATGGATGCCTAACACTATAAAGGGCAACTAGCCTCATGGAACATACAAAGCCAGTCACTCTGGAGTCTGTATCAGACACAATGCTTTCTGTGGTTCTTAACTAGTTACTGATTGTTGTGATGATTATCAAAGGAACGACAAGTTCAAACAGAGTAAACTCATTTTAAATGTAGCTCATTGAATCATAGACTGCTTAGAAGAAGAGACAAATAGCCTCTCAGGGCATCTGCACATGCTATGACTATAGGCACAGGTTTTCAAAAAGCCAATTCTTTTGAGCCATTAAGCCATCTTATAGATTAATATTAAGAAATGATCCATCAATCCCTCTTCCTCTAGTCTGACCTTCCCCACAGAAGGGACCCACCATTGTTAACTATCAACCCAATCTCAATAATTACTCATTGACTCATCAAAATCATCAATGATTTTGCTAGTAGCTATTTATAAAGCTGCACTATAGAAACACTGGTCAATTAGTTCTAGATTATTCTTTACCTTTCCTTCAATAATCCGATAAACTAAAGAATTCATATCTTTTGCATTGAAAGCATGCTTCAAGGTGGCCATTTCATAGACACAGCATCCTAGAGCCCAAACATCAGACTAGAAAATAAAAACAGTAAATGGTTAAATGTCAGAATAGCTTATTTACATTTTTTCCCTTTAAAAAAAGAAAACATTTTCCTTAAACCAATTCATAGATAATTCTCTGACTTAACTAACTTCTGAAATTATGACTACTCTCCCAGAGACAAGGTAAGCCAGCATACAGAGCCCAATCCTACCTTATAGTTGTAGGGTTTGTTTGAGAACAATTCAGGACTCATGTAGTATGGTGTGCCAATGAGGGTGCTAGCCATGTCACAGTGGTTCTCTAACACTCGGGCAATTCCTAGGTCCCCCACTTTGATGATGTTTGTTCTTGTTAGGAAGACATTTTGAGTTTTTAGATCTCGATGAAGGATGTGTTTTTCATGTAAATACTGAGGAAAGAAACAAGATTTTATTACACATAAATAGACTTAATTATGTATTTATTCCTGGCTTATTATATACCATCAGCAATGGCACGAGTTAGAGTCTTTGACCGTAAAGAGTAACCAACCATAGAATTCCTCATTCAACAAACAAATACCTACCAAACATTATTGCTTTATAATCTCTAAATAAAAGGTCTAATTTACAATTTTTGAAATGAGAAAATTAAGTTCCATGTGTTGACGTACCCAGTACCCATCAAAACTGTTCCCTGGTAGCTTGACAATTATACCACTTTGGCATTACATGAATCCAGTTTAAAAATATGTTTACAGGCCAGGCGCAGTGTTCAGCAATTTGGGAGGCCGAGGTGAGCAGATCACTTGAGGCCAGGAGTTCAAGACCAGCCTGGCCAACATGGCAAAACCCCATCTCTACTTAAAAAATACAAAAATTAGCTGGGCATGGTGACACATGCCTATAATCCCAGCTACTTGGGAGGCTGAGGCACAAGAATCACTTGAACCCAGGAGGTGGAGGTTGGCATGAGCCATGATTTTGCCACTGCACTCGAATCAGGGCGACAGTGACACTCTGTCTTAAAAAAAAAAAAAAATGCTTACAAACTCCCACTGACGGTAGGACAACTTATACAAAGTCAGACGCACAGTCCTCTCAGACCCATGAAATCCTCAGCTTAATAATATTTTCAAGTATAGCAAGAGCATTTTTATTTAGAGAAAGTATCTCAGCCGGGCGCGGTGGCTCATGCCTGTAATTCCAGCACTTTGCGAGGCCGAGGCGGGCGGATCACCTGAGGTCAAGAGTTCGAGACTAGCCTGGCCAACATCGTAAAACCTCATCTCTACTAAAAATACAAAAAAAAAATTAGCCAGGTGTGGTGGCAGGCACCTGTAATCCCAGCTACTTGGGAGGCTGAGGCAGGAGAATCGCTTGAACCTGGGAGGTGGAGGTTGCAGTGAGCCGAGATCATGCCATTGCACTCCAGCCTAGGTAACAAGAGCAAAACTCCGTCTCAAAAAAAAAAAAAAAGAGAAAGTATCTCAGAATTTAAACATGGTCAGTTAATTCTGGACAAGTCTACCCAGCTCCAAAATAGTATTTCATAAACAGCCTCGCTTTTGAGTTATATGCATATTAAAACACAAACTTGTAGGACCACTTATTCTATCTTATGGAATGATGTGCTGCCCAATTCTAAAAAATAAAAAAAAGAAAACTTCTTTTGCATTCCCATCTACTGTACCCAAGCAGAGTGACAGATGAAATCACTGGGCATATCAATTAGCCTAGCCACCTTTCAGCATGACACAACTGACCAATGGATAACAAACATAGTCACTCTTTGCTCTTGGTTGCCTCAGGGTCCTTAAAATTGACTTTGCTATAAATAGTAAATGAGTGGGCTTCCCCTGCAATTAGACATGAAAGCTATGTCTATTTTAATATAGGTATCACTTGCTTAGAAAAGTTCCAATGCTACAGCAAGAGTGATTGGGTCAACTTCACAAATGAATTTTCCAAAAAATACATTTCTATATGTAAGTATCTGAAGAAAAATTTTCCTAAAATACATCTGCCATCTTCTTGACATCTGGGAACAAGCTAGGATGCTATTAGTCTACACAGTACCTGCAAAGCCATGGCGATCTGTACAAACCACTCTACCACCTGATTCTCAGGCAGAAGCTGCCCTTTCTGCTCCTTGAGCTTTCGGTACAGATCACCTCCTTCACAGAAGCCCATGACAATGTAGAGCAGACCATCTCCTCCTTCCCATGACTCCTTGTAGGTGACAATGTTGGGATGCTTCAGCTGAGACAAGAGCTGGGCTTCCTGTTCAGCAGCTCGCCGCTCTCGGCTAGAAGCATTTCGGAGGTTCAGTTTTTTGATGACATACTAAAAACAAAACATGTATTTTTACAATGTGCAAATAAACATAAGATTTGTGGCCTCAGAGTTATCTAAGAGCTCTCAAGAATACCCTCAAAACCAACCTTGCAGAGCCTGTCAGATAACCTATTCATTATGTTTTTCACCAAGCACAAAATCAGGGAAAATATTTGCTATTATTGATACTTCTTATAAGTTAGATTTATAGCAGTGTAGGGCCACAAAAAAAATTACCTTTTCCATCTGCATTTCACAATTTCATTAATGACTAAAAAAAGTGAGTTCAAGATAACCTACCATTGGATCAATTATAAAACCTGTGTTAGCAATTCCTTAATATCTGGCCATACACAGTGGCTCACTCCTGTAATCCCAGCACTTTGGGAGGGCGAGGCGGGTGGATCACCTGAGGTCAGGGGTTCAAGACCAGCCTGATCAACATGGTGAAACCTGTCTCTACTAAAAACACAAAAATTAGCCCAGCGTGGTTGGTGTGTACCTGTATTCCCAGTAACTCGGGAGGCTGACACAGGAGAATTGCTTGGACCTGGGAGGCAGTAGTTGCAGCAGTGAGCCAACATCGCACCACTGCACTCCAGCCTGGGAGGCAGAGCAAGACTCCGTCTCAAAAAAAATTAAAAAAAAAAAAAAAAGAAATTCCTTAATATCTAAGCTCTCCCAAAAAGGTGCATAAAATATAGCCTGACTATACATTTGCAGACAGAATGGTCTGTGGATTATATTAGATACTCAAAGGGATCTATGGCCCCCATAAGTTTAATAGTCACTGATCTTCAGCATACAAAATTATTCACACTTAAAAGAAATCAATAGCCTCTAACACCTAATACATTGCCCTCAATCATTTCAAAGACCATAAAATTCATTTCTTCGACACATACATAAATGTGTTTTGTGAAGTGTAAACTAAAGCTCAAATAACTAGCTATTGCTAGTTCCCTATCATCAGCCCCAAAATCCAATGATTCCCCCAATGCCTACTGAATAAATCTCTAATGCATGAGCTGTGTTCCATGCAAAGCAACTAGCACCAGAGACAAGGAAGAACAGGCAATTGGGCCCTATATCTAGGGGGGACATCTCCTCTCAGTTTGCCTGGAGCGGTCCTACTGTCCCGGTGTAACTATTAATAATGCCTCCTTTCAGTTTCAAAATTGTCCCAGTTTGTACAATACATTATATTGTCACCCTATTAATAAACCACATTGAAGAATTGGTTCATTATCCTGAGAGTAATGGGATAAAGTGTTTTAAACAGAGGAGTGACAACATCAGATTTAAATTTGAGAAAGATCACTGAGGCTGCAGTGAAAGTGATGGATTGGAGAAAAGCAAGTCAAGTGGCGGCGACCAGTTGGGAAACCGTGGCCATAGCTTTGCTAGAGACAACCGGGTGTCCTGGATTGGGGTGGTACCAGTGGAGATGAGAGGAGGCCTATTGTCTTAGTGATAGATGAATATAATCAGTGTTGGGGTGCGTGGGAAGGCTTAAAAATGACTCCAGGTGTCCGGCTTGGGCAACTGGTGGGTTGGTGTCACTATTCAATGAAACGGAAGACATGAGAGAAGGTTTGGCGGGAAGAAAATGGGTCGAGTTTTAAGCGAGTCCAGCAGTCTACAGTAGAGACGTTTGGGGCCCTTCATTCAAGGAATAATGCTTGCTAGGCGCTGTATTAAGTCCTGGGAATGCATGACACCTGCTCTCATGAGAGTGTCGGGGTTGGGAGAAAGGTGTGTAAATCAAGCATGCCAATTAACACAACAAAGAAGTAGATAGGCAGAGACTGAAAATTTTTACATAAAACTTAGAATCGTAAGTAAAGAAAATGAAAATTAAAAGGAAAAAAATTTAACACAACAAAGAAGTAGAAGTAGTTCTGGGCGCATATTACAGGGAGACCTGGCCTCGTCTTGGTCTGGGACCATTTCCCTGAGAAAATGCCATCCGAGATGAGCCCCTTGCGACCACCCCCGACCTAATCTACCGGTCGGCGCCCTCGGCGCACCTCTGCCCGCCCCCGCCCCTTGCCAGGCCCCACTCCTGCAGACCTGCTTGCCGTCCCGTCGGTGCTTCACAAGCGTCACCTCTCCGTAGCTCCCCTTGCCCACGACCCGCAGGTAGCAGTAGGCGGCCAGGGGCATGTTCCCAGCGCTGGCCCAGAGTCGGGATGCGGCGGCAGCGGCGGGTAGGGCAACGGGCGGCAACAAGAAGCTCGGTTCATGCCCGAGAGGGGGCAGTGGGGGCGGTTGTTGAGACAGCCGGGCCCGGGCGGGATCGCAGGGGCCGGGCCCACGGCGACGCCGCTGCCATAGAGATCCGGGCCGGGAGCAGTCCTGCGCATGCTCCTGCGTCCCCAAAGGCCCGCCATAGAGCGGACGCCACGAGCGGCCAGAGAGGTTCCGCAGCCCTGGGAGGACCCGCCATAGAGCAGAGGCTCCAGGAGGCCAGAGCGACTCCGCCAGACCCCGCGCGCTTTCTGTGCGTCCGTTCCACCGTCCGGGTCCCTGCCACAACAGAGTCAGGGAAAGCTTCCTCTTTTTGTGAACTTGTTTGTCCTAAGCCCGTTACAAGTATTGTTCGTTCATTCTGCAAATATTTATTGACCGCCTATGTGCCAGGCCAACAAAGTCCCTGCCCTCCTGGAGCTCATGTTCTAATGATTGGGTGACAGACTCTCTACCAGTAACATTTGCTGTATCCGCTTTATCACATGCCTTCTCTGCATCCAGCAATCCATCCTATTGTTTGATACATTCAAAGTAAATTGGAGATATCAGTACCTTTCATCCCTAAAAACTTTCACCTGCTAATTGAGAACTACAAAGACTCCTCAGCATTTAACGACTACCCTAACCACTGCACTAAGAGACTTGACTAAACTCTAACATGGCGTCATGCTAAGTTAACAGCCTAAGGGCGGATCTCTAGGTGGACCTAGGCCCCTTTAAAATGCCTGCCCAAGAAAGCTCAGGGGTGCCAAAGGAATTCACCATTTGTTCCAGCCAAAGCCTCCCTTTCCCAGAGCGCTTCTTTTTTTTTTTTTTTTTTTTTTTTTTTTGAGACAGGGTCTCGCCCTGTCACCCAGGTTGGAGTGCAGTGGTGCAATGGTGCTCACTGCTGCCTAGACCACCTGGGCTCAAGCCATCCTCCCAACTACAGGCACACACCTCCATGCCTGGCTAATCCTATTTTTTTTTTTTTTTTTTTTTTTCAGAGACAGGGTCTCACTATGTTCCCCAGACCGGTCTTGAACTCCTGGGCTCAAGCAATTCACCCACGTTGGCCTCCCAAAATGCCGATATTACAGGTGTGCGCCATAGTGACTGGCCTCTTTCCCTTTTATGGCCAAATAATATTCCATTATATGTATATACCACAATTTGTTTATCCATTCATGCAGTCATGGACATGGATAGCTTCCATTTTTTGGCTATTGTGAATAATTCGGCTATGAACATGGGTGTACGAGTCCCTGCTTTCTTTTTAATTCATTTAGGTATACACTCAGAAGTGAAATTGCTGGATCATATGCTAATTCTAGTTTAATGTATTGAGAAACCACCACACCATTTTTTACAGCAAGCTGAACCATTTTACATTCCCATTAGCAATCTACAGGGGTTCAAATTCCTCATCCTTGATCTATATCTTGATAGGAGATTTGGGTGTATGAATTTGTCAAAATTATCTAATGGTACATTTATATTTGCACATTTTACTCAAAGCAATTTCATCTTCACTAGAAAACCAAACAAAAAGAACCATAAATAAAGATTGAACTCTAGTTAATGATATTATTAAAAATAAACAAAGCCAGGCATTAAAAATGATGAAAATAGATTTTATTCAGTAACTACGGACAGTAGGGGAAACAGCTGAACTCTATTCCATTTGCGCAGGGGTGATTGGGCATTCCAAAGGAAGAATAAGGGAGTAGGCAGGGGAGCATGCAGGGCCTCACTTAGAGTCTGGGAAGTGAAAAATTAAAAGGAGTGGTTAGCGTAAATGTGATTAGGCCAACTGTGTCTGCTAGCTGGCAATTAGAGAAGTTAGGATTCTATTCTCCCACATAGACTGGGAGACATGAGCCCTACCTTTATGATGATTACATTTCAAAGGAATAGATTTCAGGTCCTTGAGAAAGACATTCCTAGGTTGTAGGAAATACACAGGTATATATCTCAGAGGGACAGAGGAAGGATTTGTAATTGTTAGCTTTTTAAAGTTAGTGCTCTAGAGGCCGCACACTATGACCTAATCCCAGCACTTTGAGAGGCCAAGGTGGGAGGATCACTTGAGACCAGCCTACGCAACACAGTGAGACCCCCTTCTCTACAAAAAATTTAAAAAATTAGCTGGGTGTGGTGGCGCATGCCTGTAGTCCCAGCTACCTGGGAGGCTGAGGTGGGAGAATCAGTTGAGCCCCAGAAGTTGAGGCTGCAGTGAGCCATGATCATGCCACTGCACTCCAGCCTGAGTGACAGAGCGAGACTCTGTCTCAAAATAAATAAATTTTTAAAAAGGAAGGATGTTCTGACATGCTACAACATGGATGACCCCTGAGGACATTATGCTAAACAAAATAAGGCAGTCACAAGAGGACAAAAGTATGATTTCACTTATGTGAGGTACCTGTAGTAGTCAAAATCATAGATTCAGAAAGTAGAATGGTGGTTGCCAGTTGTTGAGGAGAGGAGGGAATTGGTGGTTGGTGTTTAATGGGTGCAGAGTTTTAGCTGGGGAAAATGAAAAAGTCCTGCAGATGGATGGTGGTGATGGCTGCACAACATGAATGTACCAATGCCACTGAACTGTATTCTTAAAAATGGTTAAATAATAAATTTTATGTTTTGTATATTTTACCACAATAAAAAATTGTGGCACACTTCTCTTGTAATCTCAGCTACTCAGGAGGCCGAGGCATGAGAATCACGTGAACACAGGAGGCGGAGATTGCATTGAGCCGAGATCGTGTCACTGCACACCAGCCTGGGCGACAGAGCGATACTCCTTCTAAAAAAAAAATAATAATAAAAATAAAAAGAAACGTATCATTCATTCTACAGACATTTAGCAAGGGTCTTCTAGCCTGGCCCCTGGAGGACAACTATAAGCAAGACAGACAAGGGCCTGCCCCTGTGGGGCTTACAGTCGAAGGGGGAGACGGCCATGCATACTAACAAGCTACGCTTGCCAACTGAGATCAGTACTGTTCAGAAAAGCCGCCAGGCCCAGCCTGGCCATCCAGGAAAGGTTGCCCCAAGCAAGCACTGCATGAGTGGAAGTTTAAACAAAAACTTTTTCAGGCAGAGGAGCAACATGTGCTAAGACCCAATGGACTCATTTTGTGACTTTACCTCCACACCTCAGCGTGAACTCCCTGAGGACTGGGCCAGGCCTGTCTGCTTCAACACCCTAAACCCAGCAGGTGTAAAGGAAGGAATTGCCGGTTGCTGAATGAATGAGTGGAGAAGCACCTGCCTACCTGGATCTAAAAGAAGTCTCTGCAGTTGAAGCTGAGAGACTCAGAAGGGCCATGGGCTAGGTGACATAGAGGGGTCAGCAGGGGCCGTACCACTCAGGATAGGGTGTGTGAGACAGGGAAAGGCCTGCAGCAGACTGACCTTTCTAAATGGTGACTCTGGCTGCTGCCTGGAGCAGAGCAGAAGAAGGAGATGAGCCGTCTTAATGAGGGATGAGGGTGGCTTGAACTAGGTGGTGACTGGGGATGGGGAGAGAAGTTAATAAATTAGAGGGATATTCAGAGGGTGGGAGGTGGGGTAGGTGGTCAAGGAGACTGAGGCACCCAGGATGCCACCCAGCCTTCTGGCTTGGATGGCCAACTGGATGGCGGTGGCCTTGACTGGAGTGGACAACAGGGGGAAGACCTG